>NC_137607.1:50225410-50305410 GCF_963280865.1 Gymnoscopelus braueri | reverse complement strand
CTGTCTGTCTGTCTGTCTGTCTGTCTGTCTGTCTGTCTGACTGTCTGTCTATCTGGTCATACAGCACATCCACACATCAATACCATCCATCCATCAATCCTACCTCCTCCCCAGGTCAATGGGGGACATAGGACAAAGGCTGTGTCTACGAGAAGTTGACATGGACCGGACCAAGATTGGGAAGCTCTCTGGGCCTGGGCCTGGGCCTGAGTCTGGGCCTGAGTCTGGGCCTGAGTCTGGGTCTGAGCCTGGGCCTGAGTCTGGGCCTGAGTCTGGGTCTGGGTCTGGGTCTGGGTCTGGGTCTGGGTCTGGGTCTGGGTCTGGGTCTGGGTCTGGGTCTGGGTCTGCATCCTTAGCTCCTCCCTCTGTTCCCATAATTCCTCCCGGTACTGCTGATGCTGTGGGTTTTACTGGTTCCAAAGATGCCATCAGCTCATTCATTGTCATGCTGTGGCCCAGTACAGGGTCCTCGCATTCACAGCTGTTCATGGCCCTGTGATTGAGCTGCCTGACCACAAAGCAGGGGTGGGATGCTTGAAGTCCACTTGCTGGCTGGATGTAGGAGGTGGATGTTGGTGGGACGTCTTGGCTGCACTGGGCGTTCAGAGAAACCAGTACATGTGAGGTGATAGTAGGACTGTTCAGGGACACATGAAGGCCCTCAGGCAGGTTGTTACTCTCTGAGACTGTGTTTACGGTGGATATGGCAGACGGTGAAGGTATTACACCTCCCGCTAGGTCTCTGAAGTACTCAGAGTCTCTGAGAGAGGAGCTGAGGTCCAGTAGGTCCTCCACGCTACTGCACGACACCACACCTGGACAGTCGTAGTCACTGTCTACTGAACAGGTGTCCTGGGTGCCAGGGAAAGAAGAGGGGAGAGGGAGGAAAGATGGGAGCAGGGAAAGGTTGGGAGAGTTACAGGAAAAATAACGTAAAAGGCGAGGTAAAAGCCTTTAGTCTTTAGTCTATAAATATTTATAGACTTAAATATTTCATGGCATGGTGATTGCTGAGTATTCAGCCTTAATTTGCGCATTCTACCCCCAGAAACAATGAAATGGTAATCGGTATAATGAAATATATATATTTTTTTTTAAGGCAACCTTCATAGAAAGTGTTACCATATTTATTTTACTAGAGCCTCAATTGAAAAAGCATCCAAACTAAGAGGGGGAAGAGGAGGAGAAGGATTATTAAAAGCTAGAACAGTGTGGTCAGATTACCTGGTCCTCATTGGTGCTGCTACAAAAGATGTCCTCAGCAATGGAGACAGGGGACAGCAACGAGGAACAGCTTGTCCCTGTCACATTGCCATCACCAGGCTGGGCAGTGGGTGGCCCGCACGGCTGGTTGCACGGCTTACACTCTGATGCTGAAATACACAGAAAATGTCCAATACATGAGTTGTAGAGGCTTTAAAGTCCTCCATATCTACCACTGCCTCATTGAGAAATTCTGGATCTATTAATATTGAAATTATATCACTGCTCAAAGCAAAGTGGTTCCATGCCGGTTTCAGCAAGTGGCCAATTTGGATATTGGACCATGATAGGTTTGCAGGATCACACAGTTGGCATATAATAACATATATAACACATAATAATCTGTATAGTCAAAGTGATCAACAACAACAACAACAACAACAAAAAGCATGTTTTTGAGTGCAGGGGGACTTCAACCTCCTAGTTTAGTTTCCTCTCCACCCAAAAAAGTGCAATGAATTGAGCGTTGAGAGATCATGCAGGCAGAGGGACTATCCCCGCCTGCATCGAAATAGCGGGGAATTATTATTATTTTCAATGACATTTCCTCTTGTCTGAGGAAATGTCAGCATGCACTCTTGCCTGGAGTTTTGTTCTTTTTTACCATTAGGGGCGCCAATGAGCCACATATGACGAGGACATTTGCGTTTCAGCATAGTCAAGTGTGCAATAATAATTAACAGTTAGCAAATACAAAATTGTAATTCAGTGTCTTGTCCCCCTTTAAATATTTGAAAAATAATACAACTTGAAAGGCCACCCGGCCTGGCGATATTGATGATGTCTGTCTTGCCCAAATATGGAGTTCCACATCTCTTCAGACTGGCCTCCAAGGATGTTCATCCCACAATCTGGAGCTATGGTGGTTCTGACATTATCACAGATAATAACTTTGAGTTCCTTGGCCCAGGCAGTGTCAAATAAATGTGATGCTTATTGGTATTGTGGTTTGCGAGAAAGATTAGCTGCATGCACGCACGGACGGACGCACTAGCCTGGGACCAGACGAATCTGCCAGTGCAAAAAAAAAAATCCCTCTGCGATTCAGGTCTGGCACCGCTCCGTTGTGAATCCATTTCCTGCTCCCGAAGTCTGGGGTGACCAATCAGGGCCCAGTATTCAAATATGGGAGACTGTAATTTGTAGTTGGTTGTAGGTCGAACCAATTGCGTCGAGAGCCATTGTTTTGATCCCGCCCCCTTGGAGAAAAAAACGTCCTCATAGAAGCACCAGACTCATATCCACGCAGTGATATAGTCTGGCTACGCGAGGCTACGGACGCACACACCCACACACACACAGACAGACACAGAGGGGTGAAAACATAATCTCTCCCCTGCCTGGCCTGGCAGAGATAATAATATGATGCCATTTGGGCACCTGTCTAATAATCAACACATATTAAAATGTGTGAGTGATTGTTTTCATGTAATGGATTCACAGCAAATTCACAGCAACCCCAAGTCCAGCCCCTCTCTGAAAGCTCCTCTACCTTTCCATTGCATAAACAGATTCCTTGATTTACATGATGCCACAAACTGCTGTCACCACTGGCAACCAATCCATGATCCTACATTAGTCTCCATGTCAGTGGCAAAGACCCAGCTGCTTATTCACTACATTCTGATTTCTGCAACCTGAGAAGTTCCTTAAGGAGCCACTCATGACTGAATATGACACAGTACTGCACATACAAGCCGTGCGAATGAAATTTTGACATGATATAGATGGTGAAGAGAAGGGGTCTTTTACATGCACAATGTTTCCACATTTGTTGGTTTCATACAAAAGATTAAGCTTGACCAACTGTGACGGTTCCCTGTATAGTCTAACAGTATGTTATATTTCACTCTTAGGTTATATGGTTATGGTTTGTGTATTTGCATTTGTGTTAATTTCTCTTTCTCATTGGTTCCTATAGGACTTGGGGAGCAGTGAGATTTTGCAGCCTAATTGGCGTGCAGCTGGGCCCAGGTGCCCACGCCCTATAAAAGCCTCTCCTCCATCCTTTCCTCCTTCCAGTTCATTTGACTTTTGCACCTCACCCGACCAGCACCTCCTTATTCAACATTTATGTTAACCCATGCAACACTCACACACACTACACAATCCACTCATGCATACACACATTACACTACTGACTTTACTGATTTCCACACCTCATCTGTTTATTCCTGATCTGTTCGTTACTTTTGATTATTTAATAAATTCGACTTTCTTTGTAAACTGCATCTCCCCTGTATTTTTGCTGTGTTCCCTGTTCCCGCTAGGCCAGGGTCATAACACCAACATCACGTGTCTGATGATATCTGAGTCTATGAGGTATCATAAAGTGTTTAGGTTTCAGCTACCATGCCCATCTGAGTAAGGTAGGGCCATTGCTAGGGCAGGTTAAAAAAGTTACATTCCATCATTCCACCTTCTGTTATTTCTTTCCGAGATTAGGCACTGGATGTCCCAACATTATCTCCAGCTTAACGAAACAAAATCAGAGATCCTTTTATTCGGCCCTCCAAATTCCACCCACTCCTTTCAATCAGAACTTGGCACCTTATCCCCCATGTCACACATGCAGCCCGTAACCTGGGCGTGACCTTTGATTCTAATTTGTCAGTTCAACGACCGAATAACAAGAGTTTTCCTGAAAGACCTTGACAAAGTCATCCATGCCCTTATCACAACAAGCTTAGATTACTGAAACTCCCTTTTCGCCGTTCTTAGCAAAAACATTATATTACAACCCAATTGGTTCAGAATCATATCACACCCATCTTGGCTGCTCTCCACTGGTTGCCTGTGAGCTTCAGAAGCGAGTTTAAGATTTTACCAATCACTTTTAAAGCCCTACTGTACATGGACAGGCACCCAGTTACATTACGGATTTGCTGGTCCCCTATAAGCCTGTGCACTGCCTCAGGTCCTCAGGTAAGGCCCTCTCGGTTACTCCTAAGGCCTGCCTCCTTACCCGGGGTGATCAGGCTTTCGCAGCCCAGGCACCCAGGCTCTGGGAGGCCCTACCTGAGGATCTGAGGCTAGCAAAAGTCATTCCCCTCTTTTAAATCGCTTCTGAAAACACATCTCTATGTTAAGTGTTTCTTTTGGGTGTGTTGCCCATGTCAGCACTATTTTAAAAATGTAATATGAATGGGTGAATGTCAAATACGTTGTAAAGCGCTTTGGAGAAAGGCACCATATAAAAGCAGTCCATGAATCTTGAAGCACGGAATCTAACATGGGTGGAAAGGATTGTGTATTACTGGTATCCGATGGCAGCTTTGTGACTCTCTGGACAATATAGAAAGGCATAACGTATGCCTGTGTGCGCCGGTTTGGTGTATTTGACTGGATCCAGGCGCTTCTTGAGACCCTGATTTGGGTTCAAGATGTCCTCCTGTCTCTCTGCCTGTAGTGATAGCACTGCTGAAGATTACCTTCACTTTTACAGTGTGTGGACAGTGAGAGGACTCAGGTAGTGTTATGTTATTCAGTGAGATGAAAAGCAGAGCCCATGGACCACCAGGACCCCTCCTCCCAGGCCATGCCACACTTTGAGCTCCGAGTACCAGGTCTAGCTATAAACCAGTAGCATCCACTCCAGTCCGTCAGCCAGAGATGCTCTCAGATAAACACAGAGATGGACATAGATCTGTTCTCAACACTACTAAATCACTTTCTCAGGCCAAGACAGTGACAATGTCCCCGACAGAGGGAGAGTTTGTTTGCATCCAAATCACTCTTGTGTTCAGTGTAAACTGAGACCTTCGCTATAGACACTGCTGCTACTGCTGTAGCCTTTTATGGTTAGCCTCTCATATCTATCAATACATCACAGATGGATTGGTAGTGTGTGTGTGTGTGTGTGTGTGTGTGTGTGTGTGTGTGTGTGTGTGTGTGTGTGTGTGTGTGTGTGTGTGTGTGTGTGTGTGTGTGTGTGTGTGTGTGTGTGTGTGCGTGCGTGTGCGTGTGCGTGTGCGTGCAGGTGTAATCAGCTCCTCTTTAAGTATGTTGGCTCTGTCCTTTGTCAGTAGTTTTCACCTCACATTAGTACAGAACCCTACCCGACAGCATTGCAATTGTTATCATCTAAAATCACCAAATGACACACAAAGACTTGAATTTGTTGATATAAGTAGATAGTAAGTATGTATAGTCCTTAGCATATTAACCATAACCTATGAAATTCTTTACAAAAAATAGCAGATCTACAAGCTGAGCTGAAAATATATGACTGCACAGCACTCATGGAGCCCATATACCAACAGCGCCATCAGACTGTATCGTGCATAATGCATGACAACTCCCTCCTTTTGTCATTCAAGTCATTCAGAAGTCATGTATTGATTGTCCCGTTGCAGATTGGTTGGCTTGCTCATGCGTGCTTGCTTGCGTGCGTGCGTGCGTGCGTGCGTGCGTGCGTGCGTGCGTGCGTGCGTGCGTGCGTGCGTGCGTGCGTGCGTGCGTGCGTGCGTGCGTGCGTGCGTGCGTGCGTGCGTGCGTGCACAATAGGTGTGTTTGTCTGTGTACAGCAGAGTTTGTTGTGTATTAGGCGAGAGGGGCCACGGAGGCTGTTAGATCTCAGGTCAGATCACACATCAAAACAACTGTCATCTCACAGAGCCTCTGATCATAATATCCATTCGTCTAGGATTTCAAAGCACATACTGAGCGAACCACACACAGCCGCTGAAAGAACATGGAAGCATCCTACACACTTCAATACATCCGCATTATATCCACTATGTTAGACTCATGTTAAACAAGGGTCATCGAGAGAAGAATGAAAACCACAAATGCTAAGCTCTTTAAAAAAAATATATATATAAGAAAGAAATAACTAAAACAGAATCCTTTTTCATTTACCCACTTTGTCAAATTAATCGTCCTTGAGAACTACACTGATCTGGGGCAATTCTGTCAAATATCTTTCAGCTAGCAAGCTACAGCTGAACCTGTCATTCCTCTATTAGACCCCCAAAATAGGGGGGTATTTTGGGGGATCAAGACACCCAAAATACTGTATAAATACTGTACAACGTAGGCAAAGAAGACTGTCTGAGATTACTCACTGAAACAGCAATGAACAAATGTTACTCAGCCTGAACATACTGTAAAAGATGCAACTGTCACAAAAACCCTAAGGACACCATGCATCTATATACACACATGAAAGCTAAAAGAGAGTGAGAAATGGAGAAAGATAGAGAGAATGGAGTGGCAAAGAGATGATTAATTCTAAAGACCTTAAGGAGAAGTCAACGGGCATCCTGATCCTGGTGAGTGGACAAGCCAATGCATCTGTCTCTCTGTCCAAGCTCCCACTGGGCACCATCTAACAATGCTATAACCTCTATGTAAAGACTTTCCAGACATAGTTGCACTACCGTACCTCTCTTGAAGGACCATCTCTTCATCCAGAGTTTGGAGAAGGAGGGCCAAGAGTTGTTGAGGGGCGAGTCCGCCATAGCAGCAGCACAGCGAGGAGGCCAGCGAGAGCTGGAGCACTCTCTCACACTGGAGCTCTGGCAGCCAGCAGTGGAGGGAGAGGAGGCGAGGGGAGGGGAGAGAGGATGTGCTGGGTGGGGAGTCAATGAGTGTATGAGAGATAGAAAAAACTGTTGCGTTATACTGTATACAGTGTGTGTGTGTGTGTGTGTGTGTGTGTGTGTGTGTGTGTGTGTGTGTGTGTGTGTGTGTGTGTGTGTGTGTGTGTGTGTGTGTGTGTGTGTGTGTGTGTGTGTGTGTGTGTGTGTGTGTGTGTGTGAGAGAGGGAGAGAGAGAGAGAGAGAGAGAGAGAGAGAGAGAGAGAGAGAGAGAGAGAGAGAGAGAGAGAGAGAGAGAGATGGAATGAAAGGGTACAACTGAAAATCCCAGGCTAGGATCAGGAGCTGCCTGCTGGAGATTATGGGCTCCATAGGAGGAGAGAGAGAGAGAGAGAGAGAGAGAGAGAGAGAGAGAGAGAGAGAGAGAGAGAGAGAGAGAGAGAGAGAGAGAGAGAGAAGGGCAGAAGGCAGAAGGCAGACAGACAGACAGACAGACAGACAGACAGACAGACAGACAGACAGACAGACAGAGACTGCATGTGACAAATATAAACATATAAGGGAAGAATACTACCCTAAATTCACAAATATAACAAAAACAAAGGCACAGTTTGACTCTATCCAGGCAATCCCCTAATTATTAGGGGTGAGAAAGTCGAATGCTCAAGGTTGGCAGCAAAATATGCAGCAGCCTGCCAAAATGAGGGACAATTACTACAGTTAATAGACTAATTGTCATTTTCCTTGTCCTGTTTGTATTATTTGTTCTGATTCTGAATATATATTATTAATTTGTATCATACTGTATGTCATTAATTCTTTGGCAATATAATAATGCTTGGCATGCCAATAAAGCATATTTGAATTGAATTGAATTGAATTGAATTGAATTGAATTGAATTGAGAGAGAGAGAGAGAGAGAGAGAGAGAGAGAGAGAGAGAGAGAGAGAGAGAGAGAGAGAGAGAGAGAGAGAGAGAGAGAGAGAGAGAGATTTAAGAGAGTTAAAAGGAAGTGGAAGTGATTGGAAGGCAGCAACAAGAGGGTGAGAGGGTCATGGCAGAATGAAAGGTTGAAAAGGTGGAGAGATGAGAAAAAAGTGGTGGTGGTAACTGTATATACAGTAGCAACACTACAATACGTGACCAAAACCTTTCACTTACTGTGTGGTGTAGATGCTCTACTCCTACACGTCAGCCAGATCCATCCAGGGTATATTTTGAGTATATGATTGTTGCAACCATTGTGTTTCCTAATTTCCTTCTTAACCGTAACTGTAGATGACTGGCTACGTAGTTCAGCTGACTGCACATCAAGTATTCAAGTTCCCACAGAGATAGAGGAAGCAGTTTTACTGTAGCTGAGAAGGCAACTGGAAACCCACATTTGTTTAATCTGATCAACTCTGAAGTACTGTACACAGCACATAAACACACAAATACATTAACACAATACAATGCTAATGGACATGCAAAATGTTATTATTGAAAGAAATACATGCATACAATTCTATATAGTAAGCCTTGCCCAGCCATATGGCCCAATTCTATATCAAGACTCTCTGAAGCTCTACTTACTTGCATTCAATCCTGGGTAGAGTGAGTGATATTGAAACTCAGTAAGCGAAGATCAGTTAGTTCTCTTAGATAAACAGCACAACGGCAACTACAGGATCTCAGACCACTTCCTCTTTCGCTCATTCTCTTTTCCCTGTGACTGAGTACATATAGTACCAGTGCTCACTTATGCTGTCATGTTTTCACACATCAGTAAGTCTTTTAAAACATGTGGTTTCACACAGTTGGTGAACTGAACTTCCCCAAGACAAACGGACAAATGGATCAGTTGATAAAAAACCTCTATTTTGGCTTTACTGACTTTAGTAACGTTCAAACCTTGATTCAAATTATATGCTGTGTGTGTGTGTCACATTGTACATGTATGACTACACCTGATTATGTAGATGTGCCATATTTGAGTTTTCAAAACCATAATAAACATATAATTGAGATTATCCTTGTTATCCTGGCTGTTATTACCTTGATCTGTAGGCTTGCCTCCAACGTCTCACAGCATTTGCAGCCAACACTCTCTTGCATGGGGTTAGAAATGAGGTTAAAAGGAACTTGCTTGTCTTTAGAAGTTTCAGTGATGATATAGATTCGATTCGATCTAAGGCACTCGCAGTCTTTCGGCTTGAGCTGCGCTGGGTAATTATGTGTGAATGAATGTGCAGAGACTATAAATTGATAGGCTGTCATTGTTTACCTTTGAAACATGAAACAAGACCATAATGAAGGATGATCATATCAACATTCATGTTAAAATAGAGAAGACAAATTTTGTCTACATCTGACTGCCCCCACCCAAAAAAAGGACAGTCAAAAACAAGATTCTAAGATCCAACAGCACACTCAGGAGGAATCAAGCTTTAATTGCGAAAGTAGAAGAGGTTGACTGCATATAGATATATATTGGTGATGGTGATATTGTGACCCTAAGTTTTATGTTCTGAAACCCCAACTATTTCAGAACATTAGTGCCAGAATAAATTACTGTCAAGGTGCATATGAAAATGAAGGACCTCGTATAGTTTCTCATGTAGAGCAGCATGATGGTCAATAACAGACCGTGGCTGCCCTGAATGAGCCCCAGATGGGATTAAAGTGTAACATGTGTTGGTGCTGAAGGCAGGCTATACTGTGTGTCCAGCCAAACCTTTCTTATAAAGGTTGAATGAAAGAGAAAAACATAGTTCAATGGACTGTTAACTACTGTTTGATGATCTGACAAGTACAGTAACAGTAGCCTAATCCTCTACTGCTACCACCTTAGAGTAAGGGATAAGCAGTTATGAAAGTTAGCTTACATTAGGGTAAAAAAAACAACTCGCTAACTAGTATTCTTAAACAAACAAAACTCTGGCCACATCAAATTACATGCTTTACAATGCTGCAGACTGCATGAGCGCTGCCTTATAGTGAATAGGGAAATAAGGAACATTATGCAACAGAGGTGTGGAATGTGTGACATCTAGTGACTAAATGTTGTCTAAGGCCAATTTATACATGTGACCATGTCCACTCGCCAAACTGATTTTGAACCGACACACTTGATGTGATTTGTCACGAAAGGTTTTTCAGTTGAAAATCTGTTTTGCATGACAATGTACAAATTAGGCTTTATAGTTTATGAGTACAAAAAGACACATTTTCTCCAATAATTTTATTCATAATTTTAATATAAACAGTTAATTGTTGAATAATTTACACACAGCAAGATTTTTATTTTCATATCATTCCAACATTTTCTGTACATGTCACTGCTTGGCTCTCCTTTGAAAACATAGAAAAAATAAATTGTCAAGCGTTTATTTAGTCATGGCACATTTTTGATCCTGTACAATATGTGTATTTCGCTTTGTGTCTTTGTATGTATTGTAGTACACGTGACGTGTGTATGTGTGTGTGCATGTGTGTGTGTGTGTGTGCGCGTGTGTGAATATGACAATATAGGTGATACATAAAGATAATGGCACATTTGGATCCAGTGTGAGGGATGAAGTGATTTCTGTGATTGTGGGTGGGTGTTGACATACTGTACATATGCACATATACACCTGTCGTTTGTGTATATATATATGCAACTGTTTCAACATAACGTATACATAACGTATCCCAATTAATACATCAGCATATTCAACAATAAATGACATTACATTTAGTAAAGAGGTATCCTGCAAGACTACACACAGCATTCTGGGGACCATCTATGTGCACTGAGAGAGAGAGACTGAGAGAGAGAGACAGAGAGAGAGAGAGAGAGAGAGAGAGAGAGAGAGAGAGAGAGAGAGAAGCAGCGATTAGAGAACACAAAGAAAGCCATGGTAAAGACTTCAACCGAGGACAACACAGACACAATTCCATCTATAAGAACAACATACAGGGGCCAGGATAAGAGACAAATACATGGTGTTGTGTAAACTGGAGCAGACCACTGGACCGGCAGACAGATGGACTAGAAGACCACCCTTTCAAACGCTACAGTTTTTTGGCAGGGAAATCGACCCTGTGACCTCCGCGTTCCAACCCAGCACTCAAACCCCACCCCGCAAACAAACCCAAACTTTCTACTGTCTCACTGTCAAAACCCCTCAGTAACACTAGCTTTACAAACAATACCGACACACAACAGTTTCAAAGAAGGGAAACATTTGCATTACTTTACATGTATTCCCTTAGGAGGACTCGTTACACATTTGGCCAGATCTGATTGTTTAACAGTGGTGTTTTTTCATCAATAAACCAACAACAAATAGAAAACAGTTCATAATCACACTACTGAGACATTATTTAGGACATACATAGATAGCTTTAGGTGTTTCATCTTGATGCGGCCCCATGACAAAGGGATTGGCAGCCGCCTTACAGCTGCAGGCTTTACAATCTCCACATTAGATTGGGATGGATATATATATATATATATATATATTATATATATATATATATATATATATATATATATATATAGCTGTGGAACCATCAGTAAAGATATATTTTATTTTTTAGCTTATTCAGGATTTCATCACTCGTGTTTTCTCCCTAAAGGAACGTGCAGTGGTCTTTTCCAGTTTTTCACATCAAAAAAAAAAAAAAAAGCAACAGCAAAAAACTAAACAAAACAAAACATTGCAAACTAAACCTAAAGACTGTCTGCTTGTCAGAAACAGTGATACTTTCCATTTCATACTTTTGCGACAGGTGATATTTGTGACCTAGGGAAAGGCTGCAGGGGTGACATGCTATAGTATGACTGGTCGGGGTGGTCTCAAATGCATGACGTCTCTTCGGGCAACATTCAGAACATGCATCAGCTTTAAGAAACAGGATACATGGTGAACATTTCAGGCCACATAGGTCTGGTTACACAGGTACTGTAAGCCCTCAGACCAGAATTGTGCTGCTCCTATGAGTATACTGATAGAACTCAGCTCTGCTTTCTTGTGTAGTGGAGGGGTGGAGGGTGGGGTGCAGTTGGGGTAGTGTCATGAGCAAAAAAAACCATCTATTTTTAAATTTTATTTAGAAAAAGTTATATACACATTGATAACAATGTTAAATTCATAATGTACAAGAGTAGTAAAAGTTTACAGTCAGAAAAAGTAATTGTATTTGCCCTCCCTATTTTGGCTAAAAAAAAAGAAAAAAAAAGAAAAAAAAGAGAAAAAAAAGAAATAGAAATCAACATCTCTAAAATGTAATACTTTTTTTCTTTTCTTTGAAACAATACAATAATACATACAATGGTTTGTTCTCACCCTGCACTGCGTTGCTAGCATGCTCTGGTCAACCGCTTCTTAGGTCATCAGAGTTCAACTAAAACAAACCTAAACATCCCACTGTCAAGTGCTTTCATTTTCTGGGGGGCGATTTCTGACGCTATTTACAGTTTTTGGAGCTCGTCAATCTGCTGATTAAGTTTAAAAAACAGAATGCTTTTCAAATGGAACTAATGTTCTCCCAAATGTGATGCAATCACTTGATGCTAACTGGACTTCATCACATGCGTTTTGGGGCATTGCTGTCAAAATGGCTGCCGATAAGCAAAAATCAATTCGCGTCAAATTAACAAGCTATCTGCTGGTATAGATGGTTTGTTTTTCATGCACATAGCAAGCCAGAGCTTAGCAGAGTCAAGACACAAGGTCAAAATGTGTGGGGATGGGGGTGGAAGGGGGTGGGGTGGAGGGGTAAAAACACGAACATCATTCATTTAATCCCAAATTACAGTATTATCCAGCCAAGCAGTTAGAATGTTGCTTTTCTCTGCAGCTAATAAAGAAAACCCATCTCCTGTCTATTAAATGCAAAAAAAAACATAACATTTGAATAAGAATTTTTGGGAGGTGGGTAATCCTCTTTAGTGATTGGTGGAGACACATGCCAGTCAGTGATGGCTCTGCTGGGAGGGGCGGAAGTGGACTGGGTGGGAGGGGTCAGGAGGGCTGTCAGTCTGAGCAAGGCACTATGGGTCATTGGGTCAGGGGCCCTGTTTGCTTTGCCACTTCTGACCTGCAACGCTCCCATCCAGCCACTAGAGAGCAGTCCAAACCAAATCACCTCAGAGAGAGAAGATGTAGTACTCCTGATCTGGGTCATCTTGAAAGGGGGTGGGGGTCCAATTTGTCGAGAGTTTGGGTGTTTGTAGTTGAAAACATGCCGTAGGGCCGATATCTCCATTAACTTTTGCTAGGTTGCTGAGAACTTGCGCTTCGGTCAGAGAGTAGATAAAAAAGGTAGGTAGGTAGCTCTTCTTCCTCCTCATCCTCTTTCTCCTCCAACCACAAAGCATCAGGCCGCCTCCCTGAGACGAAAGTTACAATCTAGATTTCATTTCTGTTTAATAGTTCTTATGGCACACAGGATTGTCCCAGTCCAGCTCTCCTCGACAGAGGAGGAGGTCATCCCCTTGAAAAACCTTTGACCAGCCCAGACATGTCCGTGTCCTGATCGGCCATTACAGACCCAATCCATGGCATTGATATAAAATAAAGGTTATCTCTTAATATTCACAGTAGAAAAAATGTACATACAAACACAAAATCAGAAAACAACATCAGAACAGAGAGACAAACCGACAAAACAAACCGAGTACGACTGGAGGAAACATGGAAAGGCTTTGAGATTTTGAGTGTTTTTTGACTGAGGAGACCGGTAACTCAGAGAGAGAGACAGAGAGGGAGGGAGAACAGAGAGACGAAAAGAGGAATAGGGCATCCTGCATCGAGGGCTATCAGCTGAGGGTTGCACAGGGTTGCTGCAAGAGATGAGATAACATATGGGTCTAGATGTGACTTTAAAACATGAATGTTCAGGGCAGCTACTGTAAGTTGCCCTCGGCCATATGTGGGTGATCACAGATATGTATTGAAAGTCCAGATAATTGGACATTTTTAATCTGAATCATGCTAAAGGTCACCTCCTCCTCACCAAAAACCCCAGCAGAAGCACTATAACATACAATCCATAATGGTCATGGGTAATGACCAGTTTAAGGGTCAGGCAAGGGACAAAAGATTGACAAGACTAAGTAGCACTACACTACTTTTTTCCAGCTTAAGTCTCTGTAGTACTCCAAAAGCACAGACCTACCCCTTGTCTTAATGCGACGACCTGCCTGATTTATTACTTAACTATTGAATAAGTGCTAATGGTAAAAACATAAGCAGACAGGTACTCCAGCTTGAGAGATTGTGCTTAAAATACTGTTCTTTTTTTGTTTTGTTTTGTACTGTTTAAGTTTTTATACAAACAAGTTGCATCATTGGATCAAAACTCTTCCTAAACGTTCTCGGCTGTGCTCCAATTCTAAAGGTGCATGCTTCTATACTGCAGCGGTCTTGGCCAGGGTCCCTGCTCTAACGTAGAAGCGATTCCACACTGGGACACAGGGAGAATGACAAGAGTAGAAGATCAAGAAAATAAGAAGAGTAGGGTCAATTAGTATATCACAGAGCAAAGGACTTTCGTGTTTTTGGTGCTGTACTGACCATATTCACATGGCGGCCATTTTGCTCCGAACATCATTCTTGGGGTATCGGAAAGCCCGCCCCGACGGGGTGGTCAATTTTGTTAAAACTTTGTGATATTTGAAATGATGGGATATTGGTTGATTGATGGGGATGACTTATGCTCTTTAGACCAATTCCTCCATATGCACTGAGGTAGACTCTGGCCAAACACAAAGACAAAGACAACTATACGTACTAACTAGCACTCCTTCCACGTGTCAATAGCTACTCAGCCTGTACAATAATAAAACTAGGTTTTCAACATCACTCCACCCCTGAACACCATGAAAATGTTTGACTAAAAAGCTAACTGCGTTCTTATACAATGACAAATGATCTTAATAAAATAAATAAGATATCTGGTCATTTCAAAGATATGGGCACCATCTGAATTAAAAGTTGCATATGTGTGTACACCACCACGAGATAGGAAACATAAAGCAAAGGTCAAGACACGATTTCTGCCATATTTCTTTTGTTGAGGTCCTGTACACACAGTTGAGGGGCATCATTTTTTTTTCTCATTTCTTTTTAGGTTTTCACATACTATGCCACAGATTATTTACAAAGTACAAAACAAAAACAAGATTGTAGCTCTTCTGAATGATTAGCTAAAATCTAAGTCTTATATCATTATATCAACTTTAGGCACGTCTGAGTGTCAACATGGTGGCTTAACAACACAGACGATGGCCAATCCACAGTGTCATCACTAAAGCACCAAGTGAACTCGGCAATCTAATCTATCGCTGACCTAAATGAGGCGCGCTGCCCTACAGGCTACTCATTTTAGAAAAGAGTATAGTTCCTTAAAACAAAACATGGGTTTCACAATATGTATTAAATTACCACTTCTTTCTGTCTTTCATCCAACTACATAATATATGGAGAGCACATAGGCCTCTGTGTGTGTGTGTGTGTGTGTGTGTGTGTGTGTGTGTGTGTGTGTGTGTGTGTGTGTGTGTGTGTGTGTGTGTGTGTGTGTGTGTGTGTGTGTGTGTGTGTGTGTGTGTGTGTTGCACTAGCCAATATCAAGCCTGGATGTGGCTCTGTGTTTGCGAAGGCACTGGTAAAAGATGGAGACAGCTTCTCCACTCTCTGACTCCAATTCAGTGGTTTACATGTTGCTGACAGTAAGCCACCAACACTTTGGCTATACTAGAAGTGCTTAATGCTGATTGGCTAGATTGGCTACCACACTATTCTAAGTGTTCCAAACAGGGACTGTCAGTTTGTCTCATCTTGTGTCCATACAGACAACAGATCCTAGCTGAGACAGCTGTGGTTCCAGAGAGAGCGAGAGAGAGAAACAGAGAGAGAGAGAAACACAGAGAGAGAGAGTGAGAGAGAGAGAGACAGACAGAGAGAAGAGGATGTTGCTAGAAATATGTAGTGGTCCTGGATGATGTGTTGTGAAACTGAGGGCCTTTGAGCTGCTGACTAATAATGCTGCCTAGAATACAGTGACAACCAACGAATGATCTCAGTCTTTATGCAAAACATTTGGGGCAAGTAATGAAATGGTAAATCTTTGTTACTTGTAACTTCGAGGGCATTAGGGCAAGGTAATGGGGTAATTCCTAGCAGAGGGGACAAGCACACTGGTAAAACAAATATATTCAGATTAATGTTAATGTATGCATTTTTGCTTCCCTTAATGATTAAGGAAAAATAATGCGTTAATCGTGTACATTAATTTAAGGGTGTGGTGAGGGCATTAGGTTTGCCAACAGGCACAGAGTCTGAGGGACGAGAGGAAACACGGTGCCAACTAAATCCTGGAATGTCAGGCCTAAGTGAAACACTGTGTTCTAACTGCGACAGTACATGTGATAGGAGGGAGAATAATAGGATTAAAAATCTCTCTTTCTCTCTCTCTCACACACACACAGCTCCTCTCTAGACTACGTGGTGCGGACTCTGAATGCTTTCGGAACTTTCCGGATCATTCTCCAGCCCTTGACCACAGAATGTGGACAAATTCCACCAACCTGATTGTGAGCAGTGGACTTGACAGCCAATGGGAATCCTATGGGCAATAGTGTGTTAGGGTCAGGGCAGGAGCTAGTGGGTTCAGGGCAAACTTAATTGAATGAGGACAGTGGCATTCAATGGCCATAATGTGTGAAGTTAATCTCCCTTTGCTTTGTGTACTATATCCAATCTCAGGCCAGCTAAGAAAAAATACTACTACTGTCCCTATTATCCACTGAGGGACTCACCATACATCAGCTGAAAGGAGCTCAAATTTTAACCAGGATGGGAAACAGACTATTTTCAGTGGCCAGCCACCATGACTGATGCATACCAAATGTCACCACCCACTGTCAGTACTGGTAATATAAGTCACAGGATCATTGCAGGTTGGTTAACCACTTAACCACTTAACCACTGAGCCACTTAACCACAAAGACATCTAAATTGTGAGCTTATAGATTGCCATTTGACCAAATTTACTAAACTGTTTCAATCCGTTTTTATTTTCATCTAATTTATAACGACATGCCCAAACTTAGGATGTCAGGGTTAAAGTGGATACATATCTGCCAAAGTGGCTGGTACAGTAGGGTAGCTAAACTTCCACCTTCAAAATGATCCTAGATTTGGCTTTATTTTCCCATCCTGCTCTAACCCGAGCAGCAACTACAACACTGACAAGCACCACTGTTAAACCAAGACAACGAAGTACAATCACTAGGCGATGACAAGCTCTTCACAGACTCTCTAACCTCACTGGTAATAAACACAGACCGATAAGACAGATAATCGACTCGATCACATGAATGTTATAGATGTGTGACGACCTGACTCCAGCTTGATCGGCCAGAGACACAGCAGAGACAAACATACACCAGGTGCACTTCAAACCTAGAAAGACCTCATTCCCCTTTATAAAGCTTTCTCTCTTTTTTTTTTGGTTAGTGTGTGTATTTGTGTGTTTGCTGCAAAGAGGCCTCCCATTGACTCCCACTGATGAGAGTTCATCAAGGGGAGAAGGATTTAAAAAAAGTTATTTCTAGGGTGTTTTCCCTTAGCCCATCCAGTTGGACAGAGTACTAGAAGGACTGGAGGCCTAAGACACACAGAGAGCACTGGCGGTAGATTAGTGTGATTTGTGGGGCTAGAAATAAGATAATAAAATAATAAAACCCTAAAGAATAAAACTGATAAAAAAAAAAACATCTTACCAGCATAGCATCTGATGAAAAAATATTACAAATATGAACTATGTACAAAAACATCAATATTTCATATATTATATATAAAATATTGATACATAAATACCAATATTCCACATATACTATATATATTATATATATATATATATATATTTCTACACCCACTAAAATATATCAAAGCAGCAGCTATTGGTCAGTCTGAGGAACTCTTTTGTCCAATTCTTAACTGTTAAATATCCTTCAGCCGTATTGTGAGGACACAGAAATAAAAATAGAGAAAGAAAGTAAAAACAAAAGCAAATAAATTAAAACTATTTCACCAAAAAAACCCGATGAATCTGTGTGTAGTTTGGAATTCTGCAGAACTGAAAAACTAAACACAAAACACAAAAACAAGAAAATATCCTCTTTGTTCTAGGATTGAGTCTTTGTGAGTCACCCCGCCGTTCCAAACAGTTCCAAATTGATTAAAGTCATTGTTCAAAGGAAATAAGTACAAGCGTGGATAGACACTTCTCTTTGTTTATAGGCCACGTATAAAAAGGCCACTATTTGAGTAAAAGATTTCACTTTGAAAAAAAAAATGAAAAAAAGAAGGAAAAAAAACGAGAAAAAAGATCAGTATCTTTAACAGGAGGCGAGGAGGGACAAATCTTGAGAGATTGAACATAAGCAGCCATCTGGTTGTCTAAGGTTTGTCGTGTTCACAGATTTTTTTTTCTTTTCTTTTTTTTTCTTTGTTTCCATTGCAATCAGTCCTGGAAACTTGGCAATAGTGAAAAAACAACAACAAAACAATAGATATGGTAAGTCCAAGGTGATGTTAAAAAAGTGTTAACATACACTGTGTTTTGCATCCCTCTCGCTTGCCTGTGCTTGGCAGCCATGAGGAAGTAAATAAAAAGTCCTGAGATCTGTTTCTGTGTTGAAGGGCTTCTGTAAGAATGATAGAATGAAATTAATTAGAAAATGAGTGAAGGACCGAGGATCATAAAAGGAAAAAATGGACTAGAAGGGAATGAAGGTGGAGGTGGAGTAGGGGGTGAGGAAACAGGCGTTTTAAACAAGTTCATTTAAGGAAACAGGAAATGTTAGGAAGGGCTAGATCTGGGCAACGATAAGATTCGGCCATTTTTCTTGCCACCGTTCATGTGTGTGTAGGGGACATGCTCCTCATAGTTCCCCCTGAGGGCCACCGAGGGCCCGTTGTCCCTGCCCAGGCTTTCCTCCCTCTGGGAATATGACGAGGGGTCCAGGGGGATGCTCTCCATGTTGTCCAGGTCCAGGTCAAAGTCCTCTGTCTCTGGGACCTTGTTCTCCTCGCTGTAGAAGAAGGAGAGCTCCTGGAAGGATGGGTACAGCTCCTCCCGCAGCATCTCGATTATCTCGTGGAACATCGGCCGCATCTTGGGGTTGTAGTGCCAGCACATCGACATAAGGCTGTGCCTGGGTGGGTTAAAGTGAAATGATGAGGAATATGTAATGTGAAAAGAGAGAGAGAGTAGGGACGAGACAAAGAACCGAGGACAGGGGGCATTATAAAGACTAATTACAGCTATAAAAAAGGGAGCGCGCCCATGAAGGTGCTATACTCTGCCTATGAAGAAATCTGACTTGCATCATAATGGATAATGGATTTTCCCCAACAATTAAGCCCATAACATCTCCTTCAACACATAGTTTTAAAGTCAACATACAAAGGAGTGACAGTATTCAGACAGAGTCAATGTGCTGTGTTTTTGTGCAATCATTTACTCACATCCTCTCGATGCAGTTGTCTGGCCGGTCCAGGAAGCCTCCGTCCATAACAAATTTGAGGACTTGCTCATTGGACAAACCCTGGTAGGGCTGCTCTGCTAGCGTGCTGATCTCCCAGAGCACCACGCCAAACGACCTGGAAATGAGCGTGCACACACATCAGAATCAGAACGGAATGACAACATGACATAAAATCATTATATCCAGTAGGGGTGCAACAGTTAATCGATCTAATAGATTTAATCGATTATAATAAAATAATCTAGTGTTCAAAAACGTTCCAAAATAGTGGGAAAAAAGCATGTTGCATCACTTCTGAGCACCATTGTACAACAAAGTATAAAACAGAGCTTAAGTGGTTAACACATTTCCTGCCATGGACGGAAATCTTCGTCATTTAAAAAAAAACTTTTTTATGATCCATCGACTCTGATAGAAGGAATCGACGGATGTGACGTCATCCCAAAAAAACGTCACTTCCGTCCGCTCCAAGGATTTGGAGAAAAACTGTTCTAGCTCTGATTCTTTTTTTTTTGGGGGGTGAAAACCAGCCATTTTCAACGCGCGATCAATCCAAAATGGCCGATCGTGGTAAAAAAAATGTTGTTCCAGTGGATAGACCAGACCCTCCCCCACCCCCCGGACACTTTTTATTTACATCCGCATGCACGTTGTGGCTTCTGCAGCGCTCCAAAGATCGTCAAAACAAGGTAAAAAACGCTGGCAGCAGCAAAATAATTAATTTCAAAATACCTGGCAGTGAATCTGTTAAACAAAATAATCAAATTAGTTGATTATAAAAAAATCGATTTGATATTTTGAAAAATATACACAGTATACAAAAAAGAAAACCTTCTCAATTATTCAATTAACTCTCTCAGTGCCACACAACGAGATATCCCGAGTTTTTTCTGAATGCCCTCAGTGCCAAGAACGAGAAATCCAGAGTAAAAAATTTAAAAAAAAATATATATATAAAATGTTCAGAACCCAAGATATCATTATCTGAAGATTTGCAGCTCCATCCACTCCTTGTTTAACTTATAACTGAAAAAGGCTGTATCTCGCTTCCTAAGCACATTTTTTTTACTTTGAAAAAAATATATATATATTGCTGGCCAGTATGAACATATTTTTTTATTTCATTGGCACTGAGAGAGTTAATCAAAAAGGTAATCAAAAGAAAATAATCGATAGTTGTAGCCCTAATTTCCAGACACAGCGGGGGGGGGGGGGGGAAGTTGAGCTCTGCGGCTATACAGCAATGTCTGTTGAAGCTACTGACTGCTCCAGTGACATACCAGCAGTCAGAGTGAGCGGTGAAGACTCCGTCTTTCAGAGACTCCGGGGCCATCCACCTGACAGGCAGCAGACCCTTCCCTCCCTTACGGTAGTAGTCCGTCTCATAGATGTCTCGCGTCATACCAAAGTCTACAGGACAGAGATGCAAGGTTAGGATTCAGTATGAAAAGCGTGTTCATAATTATAAGTCTGCACTTATTTTGAAATTGTGAATATGTCCTGTGATATGCACAGTATGAACACAGCCTTTTGTACATAAACAATTTGTCTGCTCAAAACATTTGGCTCAAACCAGCTATGAGAGGAGAACCACAGCACCTCCAATCTTGACGGTGAAGTCCTCTGCCACCATGCAGTTCCTGGCTGCCAGGTCTCTGTGGACAAACTTCTTGGCGTTGAGGTATGCCATGCCGTCCGCAATCTCTGCTGCCATCTGGATCATCAACTTCAGCGTCGGGGGAGGACGACCAGTTGGATTGTGCTGGGGGACATACGGATTCAGAGTTAGTTATGCATGGAAATCTCCTACATGAGCATTCTTTTGAGCATTTACCCCCAGTGAGGCCATAGGCACTTGGTAAGGTAACTCTACAGAAGAATTTCGGTCAAGAGGACAGTCCTTAGGCAGAGGATACACATTACTGCACAATTGAAATTGAAATGGTCAATGGGGAAAAAAGCACTGTCTTTGCCAAACATAGAAACGTATCTAACCTTAGAAAGTATTACATTTATTTTTCATGCTGTCCAAGATCTCATTCAGGAACCCTGAATATGTAATACTAATAATATGTACCTCAGAGTCTGGTCTGAGACATCGCAGGTAGGTCTTCAAGTCTCCATGGGTCATGAGTTCCATCACAACCAGGGTGGGCTGGCCTTTAGACACCACACCGAGAAGACGCACCTGCACAAACAAACAAGATCATAAGTTACACTGTTGCACTAAATTTGGCGAGTGGTTTGTGAGATTAACCCCAGAACATAATCGCTCCCTTTTCCTACAGCCTGTCTAATAATTAATTACAGTATGTCCCCATTATATGCTCTAAAAGTGTGAAAAACATATTTCTAATTTCAGCTGGAGAGGAATCTATAATTTATGGTTCATCAACTGCCCAAGTGATTGGTAAAGGTAAACCGGTAAACATTTGGGATTAAAAGAAGAATAACAGATTCTGAACAAGACATGAGGAATCATACCACGTGGTGGCAGCTGAAAGCTTTCATGACGGAGGCTTCATTGAGGAATTCTATTCTTTCTCTGAGGCTGGCAGATTCATTGACCGTTTTGACGGCCACGCGCGTCTCCGGTTCGCCCTTCACAATGTCCTTGGCGATGCCCTCGTAGACCATACCGAAGGAGCCTTGACCCAGCTCTCTGAGGACATTGATCTTCTCTCGACCCACCTCCCATTCATCTGGTACATAGACTATACACACACACACACACACACACACACACACACACACACACACACACACAGACGCACAAACACATCTTTGTATTAATATGCTTGTGTGGACATCAACAGTTTAGGATGGCAATTATATGAATGCAATTTTCAACATTGTTTTTGCCATGTTTAACCTTAAGCCGAAAAATAGCAGATCTACAAGCTCACAATGTGCCTGACACGATGTGAGCTTGCGGTTCTGCTATTTACTTATTCTTTGACACCAACACACAACTTAGTCTGAATCAGGCATAACTCCAACCTAAACCTAACCTATCTAAATGTCCCCTAACCCCAACATGAATCTTTCCCTAATTGTAAGGCTATATCTTTAAAAATCGTTTTAACCATAAAACCATTTATCTTGTGAGGACCAGGGAAATTGTCCTCACAAAGTGTATTCTCAAAAATAATAAATCTAAATAATAAACTCAAAAGCCTTTATTTTTTCCAGCCAATGCCTTTTGTTCACCTACTAAATTGGTCTGGCAGAATTTCCAGATTTAGCAACATCCAAAAGACTGTAATTCCCCACCCTGAAAGTCTATTTATTTTAAATCTATTGAATCTGGATAAAAAATAAAAAAAACGATTCGATATAGCCTACTGTAAATGTACTGATATGTACAGATGTAGAGTGTATGCGTGTGGGATTATATTTTATAATTCATTTTCATTGCTGTACCCCCCCCCCCCTTTCTTTACCCCCACCCCCCTTTTTTTCTCTACTGTGTACATAGTGTTTTATATTTGTGATGATATTGAATGTTTGGTGCTATTTTTTATACCAGTATGTTAATGAATTGAATACCTAGGACCCCAATGGAAACAAGACCGCAAGGACTTTTTTGGTGTTATCCTTTCAGACAAGGTGTTTGACTGTACTCGTGCCGTTTTTACATTTCTGTCTAATAAAATATTCAATCAATCAATCAATACTTTATCCACTGTGGCATAGGATAAGTGTATCTACTTACCATCATTGGCACTCAGGTACTCTGGGTTGGAGGAGGCTATAAGAGGTCCAGTAGGGCCCTCTGTTTGCCTACAGAAGTAAGTTATGGAAATGATCATCACACAGCGTTAATATTTGAATCTTCACCAGGCTGCACGTGTTAACCTTAAGGTAGCTCAGTGTGTATTTATGTTCAATAGTTCTAATTTGAGATCATTTACGCTGCTCATAAAGAGATACAACAAGTAATGTTTTATTAGTGTGAGTGCACGGGGAAAGCAACAGAAAACGGGTCCACTTGGTTACATTTACACACTCTTAACCCATTGAAACCGGGAAAGCATCTGCGTCATTTTAGATTTTATACTCTGGCTATTCAAAAATAGCAGATATACAAGCTCACAGCGCGTCACTTCGTGCCACTCTGCGAGCTTGTACATCTGCTATTTTTTAAAATCTTGAAAGTATGATAACTACTGATTTTAATTAACACAGGGTTTTACTGTGTATGCAAGCATGTACATGACATCATGTCTTACTTCTTCTTGAAGACAATGAAGACTGAACCTCCCACAATGAGCAGCAGGATGATACAGATGACTGGACCAATCACAATCTTCAGCACACTGGTGTCTTCTGCAACGCACACATACAGTACACACACGCGCACACACACACACACGCGCACACACACACACACACACACACACACACGCGCACACACGCACAGAGCAGCCATTGATCAGTCACTGGGTCTTATGATAGTGACTGGTTGACTAGGCCGGATAATAGCGATTAGGTGGAGAAAGGAATAGGTCAAAGATTATCAATGACTGTGAATTATGTAGCAACACCATGGCTGAAATCGGTACCAGTTAAGTACACATATTATAGGTCAACGGCTTTTACAAAATCTGCAGAAATTACTATAAGCCTCTTGGGATTGTTTTATTCTCCACAGTGTACATTTCTTCTTTCTCTCTACCGCTGTATTTAAATACGGCCAACATTAAACTTGAATCCCAATGCACTCGTCTTGATAAATCTAATAATAACCTGTACTGTTCGCTTATCAATACCAGTTCGATTAAGACAGTGGCCGTGTTGTCTCTTGATCAGTGGTGGAAAAAGTTCTCAAATTCTTTACTTAAGTAAAAGTACCAATACTGCAATATAGAAATACTCTATCAAATTGATTGTATTAAGACACTGTCGCCAGTCTTACTGTTGGGCATAAAGAAGTAGGTGGTGTCCGTGAAGGAGCCGTTGCCTGCCAGTGAGGTGGCCCGGATCCTCAAGCTGTAGTTCCCAGGATGGACCAGTCGAAGCTTGGTGCCGCCAGACTTCATGTAGGATGGTCTCGACACACAGGATGTGTGAACCTGTAGTAGGAGTTAACATTTTTAAAATACATCTTAAGACACACATTCTTAGCATTGCTTTTACCTAGGTTTTAGCATTATTTCTTTTAACGTTTACTTTTTTAAATAATTCTCTTTTTATATTCCTTTTTATTTTTGTTATAATGTCTTTTACTCCTCTTTTCTGTGGAGCGCATTGGGTTGCACCTGTTGTATGATATGCAGTATATAAATAAGATTTGAGTGATTGATATGTATGTATGCAAACAAACATACTCTGAGGTAAGGAAAGCTTTGGAGAAGACAACAAGCTGGTGAATATACAAAACTGCACAGGTCTTGGACTCAAATAAAGGGATTCTGTTTATCTGGAATCTTCTTTTTTTAGCTGTGTGTTTATGCACAACAGCCAGTTGTCCAGTCCACAGTTTTAAGTGACATAAGTTAAGACTTTAGTGCAGTTAACTTCCACTTTTTCATGGAGATGTTAATGCAGGAGCATGAAACAAATTGAATCCAGGATATGGAGTCTAGGTCAGTGGTTCTCAAAGTAGGGCCTGGGGACCACCAGGGGTCCTTGAGGGGGTTCCAGGGGGTCCCCAGAAAAATGTGTTAGAATAGCATCAAAATAAGTCTAACCACTTATACTCTATACTGATCTATTATGAACTATTTAAACATTCTAACACAAATCTTGTCAGGGGGTTCCCTGGGACAGAATGTTTACAGATGTGGGTCCGCGGTCAAATGCATATTAATTTGAGGTGTCCTTGACATGAAAACGTTTGATAAGCACTGGTCCAGGCTTTAGGATGGATGTGTAAGTAGGTAAGCAAAGCAGTGTGATTTCAGTGCAGTGCAGTTGCACTGGCGGTGTCATCTGAGACGCCAGGCCATCCTTGCCACTGCATCCTACTCTTCCTTCCTCGCTCTGTCGCTATGGTAACAGAGCTGCTGCTGGCTCCTAGGGTCAGGCGGTGCAGCAATGAATAGCAATGAGAGACGAGTGCTCACATTCACAGTGTGTAAACAACAACCGTGCGCATGTGTGTGCGCGCACAAACGCACGCACGCGACACGTTGTGAGCTTGTAGATCGGCTATTTTTTGCTGTTTCTGTAGGGTGGTTAATCACACAAATCAAAAATGCACTAAATAAAATAAAATAAAACACACTACTCGATTATTCGAAAAAGTAATTTATAGAATAATTACTAAGAAAATAATGTCTAGTTAGTAGTTACAGCCCTACTCTCTGTCCCCCCTTTTCCCAACTCCATCTACCTGCATCACCATGTTCACATTTCTTCCACTTACTTTCTCCCATGCTTTCTCATTCCTCCTCTTCCTTCAACGTGGACCAAAGTCATTCCATGCTTTCTCAGATCATGTTTAACGATTGTGTTCCAGCTTGGATCAATGAAACTAACGTAGTATACTTTTAAGTTCCTATTTCTCTGTACCACCATGAAAACAAATGTTTCAAGATTTAACCATTTAGACCTGTTGTAACCTATACGTTGTTCTACCTTTCAATCCAGGAGCCACCTCTGTCTCTCATTAGTTGTTGCTATACATATAGCAGCATAATTATTTATTTATTTTTTTAGTACAAATTTTAACGTTTTCAGAAAACGTTTTACTACTTTTCTCATTATATTAATGTTGTATTCATTCAAATCTTAGTATTTTGCCAATTATTTGGGGCTAATCCAGCCTTTTCCCCCTCCTCTCTGGCGTACTGACCTCCATCTCCCCAACCTTCCGGTAGAACAGCTCATAGAGGATGATGAGGCCGTTGGGGGAGCGAGGCGCCTGCCACTTGATGAACACAGCGTTGGGCTCGTCTGGGAGCATCTCGTGAGTCACAGGACCTGGGATGTCGTCAGCCTTTTCTGTACAGCACAGGAGAGCACATAGACTGTCATTAGAGGGGATGTAACAATTAATACAACTAATTGATCATTTAAAAATATATATATTTTAACCCATTCAATCCGGGAACGCATCTACATATGTCTTCTAAAACAGTTTTCTGAAAACCGAATGTTTCTATATCAGTGGTTCTTAAACTTTTTCATGACAAGGACCCCCAAAATGATCTGTATTTGGCTGCGGACCCCCCCATTTGAAAATATTTTGTTCCAGGGACCCCCAAAGATTTGAGTAAAAATGTTTTCCTTCAAAAACACATATTTATATTCAAGTATTTGCACAAATGTTCAAGATTTTTCAAAAATAGCATATCTACAAGCTCATAGTGCGGCACACAGTGCCGCACTATGAGCTTGTATATCTGCTATTTTTGAATAGCTAAAGTATAAAATAATGGTTATAGCTCAAATCTAAAATGACACAGATGAGTTCCCGGTCTTAATGGCTTAATACATTTTTTTATTATTCTTTTTTTTTTAAATACAATAGCAAAAATAGCTCAAATTGCAGATCTACAAGCTCACAACGCATGGCATTGCGATGTGTTTTTTTGTGTGACACCGTTGTCACACAAAAGTAACAAAATAAATTGCACTGTGAGCTTGTAGATCTGCAATTGTTTTGGTTAAGTCTGTCTGTGGGTTTTATAAATATTCAACCAATGACACGTATTAACAAGAGCTTGCAACTAAATAATAACTACATAGGATCCATAGCAAGACAGGTCCTCCCTTCCATTTCCTGACAATTAACCGTTTTAGACATAAGAGGTTTCTACCCGACAAAGTGTCCTGTCCTACCTTCGGGCATGGTACGAGCGCTGACGTAGGTGGCCATGCTGCAGCGGTGGATGTCAGTAGGATCGTTGCAGGCCAGGATCTCGATCTTATAGCTGGTGAAGTGGTGCAAGTTCGAGATGACCGTGGACTCCTTGAGGAACACCTTCAGCTCCACCTGAACCCACAGAAAGGTGGTCCGTACAAAGCTACAGTTAGAAATAGATATTTAATCACTTAAACCTTATATTACTTAGTTGATCCGTGTCCGGGCTCTATACTAGGCCCCCTCCAGGTTTTGCGCTACACTCAATGTCTTCACTGAAAATGGCCGATCTTTAAGCTCGCAACGCGACGCTTTGTGAACTTGTAGATCTTTTATTTTCACCTACTGGGCGCCCCAGGATAGCGACACTAGTGTTCGTGTGGCTAAAATAGTTCATGATGATGGATCAAACTGTAATAGTCCACCAGTCATGCACTTTGTAGTGACATTTTGTTTCGAGAGAAGCTCTTTCGAAACTTTCAAGACAAGGCCATGATTTTTAAAAGGTACAATAAGTGATAATTTTTGTTTAAAACTAAAAATATTTTGTTAATAAAAAGTGAAAACTCTATATTCTGATAGTAATAGTAAGAGTGTTCAGTCTCCCCCTCTGTCCAGCTCTTTAGTAAATAGAAAATACATTTCCAGGTGGGAAACCAGTTTTATCCAAGGAGAGAAAACCCATTAATCAATTTGATAGTGTTCTGGGTCCAATTTTGTTTGCTAATGTTTTGTTTCATCACTTCTAATTTCCCTTGTTTCGCTTGTATTTCGGACAAACACTCTACAGTGTTATTTGAACAAAGAAATATCACTTACCGCAACTTTAAATATATATATTTTTTTTCATTTCCCATATTTTCTATGAGTGCAAAACAATTGACAATAGAATAACAAAGGGTGCGAAACCTTGGATCCCTCCTCTTCATCTTCTCCGGGTGTAGGGGTGGTGGAGGCATTGGGCAGACTGGGAGGCATGGTCAGGAAATTGGGCAGGGTCTGCGTGGCATTGGCCACTCCCACTGAGCGTCGCCGTCGAGATGGTCTGCAGAGACAGAGAGGAAAGGTTTAATCGTTGAATAATAATTTTGACGCTTTTGCATATTTTTCCATAAATCAGTGCTACTGAACACCCTTTACGTCTGTGTGTTGGTAAAACAAATATTGAACCAATGAAAAGTATGAAAAAGCGCTTCTGACAAAACCAGCTAACTCCATTGGATCCTCAAACGTTCTGCTAAACCAGCTAACTCCACCAAAGGGGGGGAGTTAGCTGGTTTTGCTGACACCAGGCTCCACCACCTTTTGACCTCCAACCTCATTGTGAGCTTGGAGGTCCATTCAGATGTTCTTATCAATGATGAACAAAACCTCCTAAATCCGCTTTTTGTTTCGTTTTTTTCATTTCCTGAAAAATGAACATTTTGGAGTTAGCTGGTTTCTGCCCGACAGCAGAGATATTATATCCATGCAGGATGTAATAGTATAGCTTCCATCAAATCCCTTTATAAAATAGTGTTTTGCGACATGAGAGGCAGAAGAAGTGCTCAGTATGGATTAAGCTCTGGACAGACAGCCGAGAGGCTCGGAAGTGCCGTTACAAGGCTAAGAGAAAGCCAGTGGGAACCTTTGATCACACTAACCTTTACAGCATGGGGCCATGTTGGATTACTCACATTTTGTCACCACCTTTCAACTGCCCTGCAACATGCAGTTCCCAACACTCACCACTGGGTGGTGTCAACCACCAACCACAAGTGGAATTCACTAGGTGCCAAGCAGTCATGAGCCTAAGACCATCAGGGTGGTAAACTGACCAAATTACTTCAGTTGACACAGGACACCTTTGTATAAGATTAGGTAAAGTGAAATAAAAAAAGGGAATGCATCATCTTGGGTGGAGGCAGCTTAAATCCTTACAGCTGGCAAGGACAGTAGGGCTTGGCTAAACTGTATATCACTAATTCACAATACATTATTGTCACAATATTGTGGTCACAAATATTGTGACATTAGATTTAGTCCACATCACCCAGTCCAGGGGAACAGTAAAATGGTTCCTTTCCCACAACAACTACTGCCCTCTGAGCAATCACAAAACTGCTACAGGTGAGCTTCTCAGTGTAGAAGGCACTGGTTACCACAGGCACCTCCCAGGGATGACAAGAAAAGAGTGAGAAGATGTTGGTGTTGCAGGGGCGTGGAGCAAAACAAAATGAGTGTAACATTGCAGAGAGAGCAGATAGGGGAGGATTTCACGGCATGCAAGGTAGAGAAACATCTCAAAATATCTGTGTGAAGGAGGATAAAAGGGAAGCACAAAGAACAAAAGTTCCTCGTTTTGTTTACCGTAATGTAGTGTATTGTCTTACACTAAAGTATGGGATCAAATCCCAACTGAGGTGTGCGTGTACTGTATGTGCATGTGTGTGTGTGTGTGTGTGTGTACGCAAGCCTAAATGGAGGGGCGGCAGTCTGCATGACTGCACCCCAGACTGGCATGGATGATAATGAGCACAGTAATCACTCTCCTGGGAGAGAGGAGGATGCGCGTGTGTGTGTGTGTGTGTGTGTGTGTGTGTGTGTGTGTGGGGGTGTGTGTGTGTGTGTGTGTGTGTGTGTGTGTGTGCGCACACACGCTACCACTCTCAGCCCCCCCACTAGACTGTCCCAGCACAAAAACAGGGCCCCCCTCACTCCCTCACCACACAAACACACACACACACACACACACACAGGTCGCAGAGTTGGCACAGAGCCTCTGTGGGACACACACATCATGACGGCTGGGACAAACAAGAGGTGATCCAATCTGGCTGGATGGAAGAGGGCTCCAGTCCTGCTGATCAGAGCACAGTGTTCCTGTTCCTCTGTCACAAACAGCCACAGGGGCTTTACCCTGCGCACCAGCCTATTCACCCTGCACTCATTAAGCCATTCAATCCGGGAACCCATCCGGGTCATTTTAAGATTTCTTTGGCTATTCAAAAATAGCAGATATACAAGCTCATAGCGCGGCACTCGGTGCACTTTTTGAATATATATTTTTTAAAGCGAACGTTTGTCAAATATTTTGTTCCAGGGACCCCCAGAAGCAAAGATTTGACTTACAAATGTTCACTTAAAAAAAAAAAGATTTGCAAAAAAAAATCCAGATTTTTCCAAAATAGCAGATCTACAAGCTTGTAGCCTACGAGCTTGTAGATCTGCTTTTTTTTAATACCCAAAGACATCTAAAATGACACAGATGCGTTCCCGGTTTGAATGGGTTAACCGGGAGGGGATTCACACAACCATGCCGGCAAAACACACTGACCTCAGCTTGGCACCCCATATTAAGGTAAGGTGCTGGGAAAGCACATGGCAAACAGTAAATCGTTGTTGTCGGGCAGAAACCTCCTAGCTTTCGTAAATTAATTCCCTACTTGATCATACTATACTGTCACACAAACGCATCAAAAGTAGCAGATCCACAGATTTTCTTTTCTCTCTTTAAAAGGTAATTTTTTAATTAAATTGTCAGGAATGTATACAACAGGTAATGTCAATAACACACACACACACACACACACACACACACACACACACACACACACACACCCCCACACACACACACACACACACACACACACACACACACACACACACACACACACACACACACACACACACCCCCCCCCCCCCCCCACTGTGTCACCCCACTAACAAACATACAGTTCTCCCATTCTGTATTTTATGTTGCTATGCCAAACAGGGAATTTGCTCTGTGTTGTCTCTGGGCTGTATTTACAAACAGCTTCTACTTGGGGTACTGTGTCAAAAGGTTTCCGTGTGAATATTTCCAAGTGTGCTTTTGTTTCAGCTCCTGTAGGCTACAGTACAAGCTTACGTCAGCCTATTTTCATGTGCCATGTATTAAGAACATTAAACAACCTCTACCAGCCTGTGTGAACATCACAATGATGTGTGTGTGTGTGTGTGTGTGTGTGTGTGTGTGTGTATATTTGTGTGTTAGCCCCAGGCCTTGTCATTCACCAGCGCATCTATCAGCCAGCTCTGCCTGCTCTTCCACCTGCCAGAAGAGCCTCCGGTATCAAACCAGGAGAAACAACGTTTCTCATATTTCCCTTGCATGGCCATAAAAACAACATTGCTTGTGCTATTTACAAACCTGGACTAATCAAGACAAAGGCGGGATCTAGTAAACAAGATTTTGGAAGTTAATAATTCCCCTCCAGTGTCAATTAGTGAATTACTGTATATTAAGCATTTCACAACTGACTAAGTAGAGCTGTGAATCAACCCAATTGTTTGATGAATCTAACAATAGGCTTAAACATCGTCAAACACTGCACTTACGAGGTTCTTTAGCATTAGTCATGTCAAGCTCCCTCATGTCAATCATTATACCGAAACAAATCAACACAATCTAAAGGGCTTCCTCTGACACAGCTTACTTATTTATTCTATAGTGGACATCAATTCTCTTTCAATTCAATACATTCAGAAAGCAAATTGAAAGCAGAACTAGTTATAGAGGCTGCATTCTCAGTTTCTTAAAAAAAGCGTGATCATCCACAGCAGAAGATTTCCCGTTAACCACACCCCGTATTGACAGAATTCAAACTGAGCTGACCCCAACCCTGCAGTATACTGCATGTTGTTATATACACATACATTATATAAGGACGTGCAGGTTTGAGCTTGTCCCAGCACACCTGTTTGCTCCTACCCGATTTGGCCTCCCTGTGTAAAGACGCACATCAGTCAAACCCAGGATTCGATTTGTAAAAAAACTAAAAAACAGAGGGCGACATTTTCTTAACCACGTAAGCTTTATGTACATAAAGGGCTTACGTATTCTTAACCACTTAAGCCCTTCGTACGACAAATAGTGAAAATAGCCGATCTACAAGCTCCCAAAAGGAAATGCATGTATTGCACCGGTCATAAAAATGAATGACCAGAGTCGGTGATAGCAAAAAGCAGATTCAGAGGCATGGACCCCCCCCCCCCCCCCCCCCAGCAAATGGAACCCTGCTCAAACCTGGCTTGTAACATTCAGCCGGCGGTCATGCCACGCACCTGATCTCAAAGACCTCGTTGTGGAGGTAGTTCTCAAAGGTCTTGCGGTACTCCGTCTCCTCCTGCTCCTTCTTGAGCTGGGCATCCGTCTTGGGGCAGGCGCAGCACCTTGCCCCCGAGGTGGGCTCGTCCGTCTGGTTCCACTTCTGCTCGTCCTCGCTGCCGAGGTGGGTGGGGGTACGAGACGGCAGCTTCATACCTGGGCATAGGCAAGTTGGAGGGCGGAGGTTTTAAGTGAAAGAGGAGAGAGAGAGAAACACAAAACAGAAGGTCAGTGAGACCCAGGCAGGCAATGCATTTGCAGTGAATGGCACTGTACTGGCAGCAGCATGACAGAGGCATGGGCAGTGGTGGAAAATGTACTCTGATTTCTTTTTACTAAGGGTAAAAGTAGCAATACCACAATGTAGAAATACTCTGTTTACTCTGTAAGTAAAAGCGCTGCATTTTTCTGAATTTGCCTAATGTATTAAAAAATAGCAGATCTACAAGCTCATGATGCGACGAGTTGTGAGCTTGTAGATTGGCTATTTTTGAATAGCTGAAGTGTAAAATAAAGCGTAATGTATGTTTTGTATGAATAATCTAAATCTGCAAAGTAACTAGTAACAAACCTTTTGAAATTACTGCAGTGGAGTAACAGCACAATATTTGCCTCTGAGATGTAGTGGAGTAGAAGTATAAAATATAGAAAAATGGACATACTCAAGTAAAGTAATAAATACTTCAAAAGTACAGTACTTGAGTAAATAAGTACTTCCACCACTGGGCATGGGTCAGACTCGGAGTGCCCTGAGGCAAAGCTAACCTTGCAAGCAGTAGTCAAACTTGTACAGGTCACTGTCCTCGGGCTGCTTCCGACAGATGACCCGGTAGTGGGTGATGTTGCCGTTGGGGTTGTTGGGGGGCTTCCACTTGAGGATGATCTGAGAGGAGGAGTTAGAGGAGGAGATGGGGTCTAGAGGCACCGAGGGCTCTGAGGGAAGAGAGACAGGGAGAGGCACATTCCAAACTTAAACTCTGGCAACATGGAACCTTTGAAAAATTCATAAAATGAATTCATAAAACCCAAGAATGTCATGTTCATAACTATAAATTCCACTGGCCTCCAAATGCTATGATAATAATGATTACCACGGGTATTCTGACACGATATAACCGGAGGGGCATGCGTTCCCAACGGGCACAGATGCACACTGTTCACCGTTTTGATGCCATGCAATATTAGATATAATCTCACAAGGTCAAATCATATTCTAATCAGATTTGAATCCAAATCTTATAGTATTATCAAAGAAAATCCTAATCATTATTTATGGTCATTATAAAATTTCAGGCAATGTACAGTATCACAAAGATTGTGCCGTTCAGCAACCAGTATATTTAAATAGCCAAAATAAAAATATTTTACACAAAATATTAATTGGCATGTCATAAATGTACTAAAGATATAGAAGCCAGTATCTGATTCTGCATTTGTCATGAATAAAGAAATAGCACAATCAAAACGAAGTCTTGACACAGCCTACGCACGGCTTGTCAGAGCCTCCTCATTTTAGAGCAACAAAAAGAAAGGCTCAATTTGCTGATCATTAAAACATATTTCTTGTATATTGCTATTGACATGATGCTCGCCATAGCCGACATCAGCCCGTTTATAACTGAGGTAACGGGTACCACACTGGGTACTCTAAATAACAACGGGGACAGTGAGTACTCTGACAATAGGTACAACGGGTATTGCATAACCGGGTGCCCGAAGGGTAAGTACTGTGTGTGTGTGTGTGTGTGTGTGTGTGTGTGTGTGTGTGTGTGTGTGTGTGTGTGTGTGTGTATATATATATACACACACACACTTGTAAGTCACTTTAGACAAGATCACCTGCAAAATGCCTAAATTGTAAATTGTACATATTTGTAAAGTGTGTGTCTGTGAAGCACTGCGACTCACTGGTGGCGTTGGTGCGTACGTATATGATGTCACTCTTGGCTCCATGGATCTGGTGTTCGTCAGAGGCAGACAGCTGGGTCTTGACCATGATGGCGTACTGAGTCCACGGCTTCAGAGGTCGGATCAGATGACCAGGCTCCTGCTGCTCCCTGTGTTCGGTGGCGCGGGAAGGTGGATCTACATCTGCAATCACCCAGCTGTTGGAGCCGCAAGCGTCCTGTCCATCAAACTCAGTCACATTGGAATAGGGTCTGGGATAAAGGGACACAAGAGACAAATTGAGAGAGAGAGAAAATGTTTGGATATACAGCTAGCTTAGATGGATCAAGCTAGACCACTACTCACTATTTTTACAATTGACTTTCATGCAAACCGCTACAGGTCTTTGCAAGCCATAGAAGGGTTCATGTCTAAAGTAATCTATGAAACCATTATTGAAAATGATTAAGTGATTTGACAGTGAACTAGAAAAAGTGCTCCTCGGAGCACAAGTCTCCGCCAGGTCAGGTAGAATCGGCCACCTGGTGGCGCTATAACAGGCCCATGTGAAAAATTTGAAAAGTTTGGATCAGAGGTTCGGAATTGGCATCCAGGGAGTGTGTGTGCAAAGTTTCACTGCGATCAGGCCAACGGTGCCGGAGATTAGCTGTTCACAGACAGAAGGACTGATGGACAGGGTGCAAAATATACTCTCTCGCCATGCCTTCGGCCTGGCGGAGACAACTAGTTTCTCGAGACTTGTTGGCTCACACAGTAATCGAATGCTTCCACCAAACAGTCTGTACATCAAAAACTCTGAATATCCACAGAAAATAAAGAGGATGTCCCAGTTGTCCCACCTCCCCCCACTTCCATTTCGCATTTGAAGTCGTGTAAATAAGTCCTAATGTAAATCAGCTTCATCAAAGCCATGTATGAGGCGGAATTACAGACTCTTTGTAGCAATCAAGGATTGCGGAAGAGTTGTCTGGTTTGAGAGACAGTGAACTGGCCCTTATCCAGGTACTGTAACAGTGACCTACAACCATTTCACTGCAAGTTGTACAACTGTGACAAATCAAACCTTGAACCGCAATTGGCCGTGGTAAATAGCATGGTAAATCCAAACATTTTTTGTCTTGAGCAATAGGTCCATTCAAATGCTCCTAAAATGTTAGGATTTGATGTGATTAAGTCCATGGCAATGTGAGAAAAAACCCTGGCGTTTGTCAGATACATACGCCTCTTTGTAGAGCACCATGAAGCCCAGCAGATCTCTGTAGTCTGGAGGCCAGAAGGGTTCCCACTTCACCATGATCTTATCTGACAGAGTCCTGACCTGGGTGAAATTAAGCCGCTTATTCTCACCTGGCAGAAAAGGGACAGAGAGAATTTTAGGTTGTGGCATCATCCTTGTAGATAAAAAAGGAAAGTGATTGTTACAATTAAGCAATCATCTGTCCAGCAGCCATCTCAAAATCAAGGTGTCTCTTACAGGAGGCCAGGTCACCGTTGGTACGGACAGCGATGTCACTCTTAAGGTTACGCTCCCTGGTTCCCGTCACAGCCTCCATCTTGCGGATCTCGGTCATGCAGAGCTTGGAGTTGGAGTGGAAGAACATGCGGCCGGTCTTGATGGTCAGGTTGTGCTTGGACCAATCCCACAGCTGACGCAAGTTCTGGTTGTCCAACGCATAGAAGGAGTAGACACTGAGAGAGAGAGAGAGAGAGAATGAGAGAGAGAGGGGGGGGGGGGGATCAATAGATCCAACCGAGGAAGCCTGTGGCGAGGGCTGATGCAGGATAACCGTGGGCAACAACGACTGCCCGGGTGATAATCAATATACATGTTACACTGTGATATTTTAAATTTACCTACATTTGTATTACAGCCTTTGTCATACACTGCCTACCGACATTCGTTAGATATCACCTTGATGAACAGTATACTGTAAATCTACTCGTCAATTACAACTCAAACACAGTTTCCCCATCAAAAAGAACAAAGCAGACGAGGTTGAGAGGAGAGGAGAGGACTTACTCTTGCTCCAGCTGCTCTCCTTTGATGACACGTAGCTTGCGGAGGAAGGAGAGGGAGACCAGGGCGTAGGCTCTGCGGATGGTCAGGTAGCCTGTGATCTCTTCCAGCTGCCCCAAGTTAGCCTCCAGCTCAGCTGCTATATTATCTACAAGGAAAGTGAGATAAGTGGTCAGAGAGACAGATAACCATAGTGTCCTCAAGACAGCGGGAGAGAAAGAGAAAGGTAGACAACCACTTGGTTGTCTGTCTGTAGCGGGAGACAGATAAGAGGTCAGACAGACAGTCTATGAAGACAAAGGAATACAGTTGTACAGAGAGATGGGTGGACAAAAAGGTTGACTAACAGTGGGACAGCACAACAGACAAACACAGACACACAGGCTGAGAAATATGAGCTATAGATTACTCTGTAATATTAATAAAGGGGTAATTAACATACAGTATTTCATCATTCAAACATCTGTTTTGACAAAATAACGCGACATGGGAATGATAAGCAAAATGAGAGAGAGAAAGAAAGGTCTACAGAGACATCAAGTATCTCTGGAGAGGAGGCCTAGAGCAGACATTAAAGCCTGGTTCATGATTCCTTTTGCCCAGTTGCACGTGAGCTTTTGCTGGCTTACAAATTCTCCATTTTGAAATAATCCCACTGAACAAGACCTTTTCATTCAGCCAATCACCCAGGCCAATCCACAAATGGAAATCTGTCTAGTTTCAGGTGATGGTGCCGTGTGAGACCAGGCGGGCGAGCCATAAATCAGGCTGAAGGAACGGTGGTACTCACTCCCCCCTCGAATCTTGATGATCATGTTGCCGTTGAGGACGGTGCACCCTCTCAGTTCCTGGGCAGAGTTCACAGAGTCCACGGTCTTGTTCCCCACACACAGCTTAGGACACAAGCCAGCACACGGTGAACACTCCAACCTGTACAAAGACACACATACGCACATTCAAATCCAAGCCCTGAAATGAACACCTACTGAAAGCAGGTGAGAGCAAGTGTGTGTGTGTGTGTGTGTGTGTGTGTGTGTGTGTGTGTGTGTGTGTGTGTGTGTGTGTGTGTGTGTGTGTGTGTGTGTGTGTGTGTGTGTGTGTGAGAGAGTTTAAGTGTGTGTGCATAGTTGGCACGCTTATGCTTAATTTATACTCCAGTGTATAGTCACTAGCCAAAAAGATCTACAAGCTCACAATGCGTTGCATATCGTTGTGAGCATGTAGAGTGTGGCTACTTTCGAAACCCGACTCCATCAAACAACAAAGTATAAATCACGCTTTATCTAGAACACTTTACAACTGAGTGAACAACTTATGGGTTTGGTGTCCTGACTGAAGACGCAGGGACACGATACAAATGTGCTATTGACGGACATATAGTGGCTGTTGAGAGCATCCTTATGTCCATTTGATAAACAGGGACACTAGATGCATTCCTGCTAACCTGTCAGACAGACTACAACGTTCATAACAACTTACCATAATGCACTCCTCTGACTGTTGTTTATTTGCATTCCTACATAACAAGCTAAGTGCCATGAGACATTGGCAGGTCACTAAGGTCTCTGGGCGATGCTTTAAGTGGAATTGAACCACAAAATGGGGTTAGACATACTGTATAACATAGTGAAAGTGGCTGCTGAATTGCGTAATGTACATACCACTATGAGGGGGGGGGCAACAAATAAATAAAAGATCAAATAATAAACTTCCTGCCCTGAACCCATATGAAATGGAGAAGGACGGAATGTGAAAGAGACTGGAATGTGAAGGAGACTGGAATGTGAATGTGATGTGTTGGCGTGGCGCGGCGTGGATCAGGACACAGCATGACACGCCCTTATGAAATAACAAGAAGACACATCTTTTCTGGGGAATGCAAACAGTAAACATCTGTCTGGGACGTGAAATGGAATAATTCACATCCACTCACACACACACACGTGTGCACACATACTGTACACACGCAAACACACATACAGAGACTAAATCCCTGTGGCTCCATGTCTAGACAAAATCTACCCCAAAAGGCAGATGGACATAACACGGATGACCTGCTTTTAGAAAATGATGCATCTTCAGAAAGTTTAACATTTGTGCTTGTATTTTGATGAATCATTAAAGAAGGAATTAGCTGGGGCTACAGCGATAGCCGTACAGTTAAGGCGCATGACACTGAGTCCCCGGTTCGATTCCTGGTCGGCCAGACCATTTGCTGCATGTCACTTCCCTATTCTCTCTGTGTTCAAGGTTCAAGGTTAGCTTTATTGTCCCTTGCGGGAAATTGGTTTGCAGCCAGATCATAGTAAAAAATACACATAACAACAAAATTCAATACAAAACTAAGATCTAAGAACAGGGCACTACAGACAGAGAATTCATGACATCCAAAGTAGCAAAGTCAGTAAAAGTACATTAGTGGGTATTATGTACAAAGAGGCAAGAATAAAGTGCTATCTGCTGTTCAGCAGTTTAATAGCAGCCGGGACAAAGGATAGTTTGAACCGATTATTCTTTGTGGTGGCCACCCTCAGCCGACGACCTGAGGGTTTCCTGTCTCTCTCCACTGAACCTGTCAAATAAAGGCTCAGAAAAGCCCCCCGCCCCCCAAAGATAAAAATAAATCGATGGATACATTTTGAATAAAATAAAATAAAAATGATCAGCCATAGGATTATTGGGCCAAATGAAACAGGACGGATTCATAGGGGAGGATCTGCATAATTCTCAGAATTAATCTGATAAATCCTGTAATTAATCCATTGGCTTTTAGAAGCGTAATTAGATTATGTAATCTGTCCTCCAAGGCTGAAGCTCCTTCCTTTTTTTTACGAAAACACACAGTCACATGCTCTGCTTCACTTAATTCTGTTCTTCATGCAACACAGACATGCACAAAGAAATGCACACGCACAGAGCCCAATCAGACACAACAAAACAACATGGCTGGAACCCCAGCTGCAGTCCCTAAAGGGCCTTGCTCTGTTTCACTCACTCTCTCTCTCAGAGCACACTCTGTGGCGTCCTCTTCCTGCAAAACACAGACACACACACACACACACACACACACACACACACACACACACACACACACACACACACACACACACACACACACACACACACACACACACACACACACACACACACACACACACACACACACACACACACACACACACACACACACACACAGCCTTGATAGCGTTGCCTTTCAGGAATTCATTCACAAAAGCCAGGACCAGTGTAGCGAGCAGGCCAGAGACACACCACAGAGAAAAGGGACCCACCACTTCATTCACAAATGAGCAGCAATCTGTGTTTTTTTCCCCCCCTCAAGCCCTCTCCAAAGAACATAATCCCTCTCTTTAATTCCACTTCTAGCCTTGACATCCCTAACCACACAGATCTGGTTTAGACATAAGCTAAAAGGACCGTCGGTCCGTCTGTCGGTCGCCACCACAGCCAGAGACAGCTCCAAGCCCCCCCCCCCCCCCCCCCAAAACCCCTCCCACTTCTCCCCAACCCCACACTCAGCCATCAAACTAACTAACTATCTAACTATCTCAACTAACTATCTCACACTGAGCCACCCCCCCCCCCCCCAACCTTCCCAGTGCCCCACAAACTGTTGTCTGTGGACAATATCAGCAATGTGGATAGAGTAGAGCAGAGTGGGGGAGAGTAGAGCAGAGTGGGGGAGAGTAGAGCAGAGTGAGGGAGAGTAGAGCAGAGTGGGGGAGAGTAGAGCAGAGTGGGTGAGAGTAGAGCAGAGTGGGGGAGAGTAGAGCAGAGTGGGGGAGAGTAGAGCAGAGTGGGGGAGAGTAGAGCAGAGTGGGGGAGAGTAGAGTAGGGGAGCTGTGTGTAGAGGAGTGGAGTGGATTCAAGGTGGAGGGGGGAGGAGGAGGAAGAGGAGGAGGAGGGGTGGACTGAGGACAAGGCGACAGAGTTGCCTCAAAATGTCCTGATTCCTGGAAAAACAGATCTGCTAATGTGGGGCGGTGGGGTGAGGCGGGGGTCGAGGGGGAGGATGTTAAAGAAATCCAATCAGGCTTCCAAAACTCAGGGGTAAGGGGACAATGGCATCAAAAGGCAGCCTTAACAGCCACCTGTTTAAAGCAGCCCCTGAGCTGTGGGCAGGGCTAACAAAAGCAGCTATTGTTCACTACAGGGGCCACCAGAGCACTGCATGGGCTCCTCGTTCACTGGCTCACCCTGTATTAATGCTGTGTTTATGCTGCCCTTATTATAACCTCCCCTTAGTGACTCAATACACACACACACACCAACACAAACACACACACACACACACACACAATTACAACAAACTGATGTTGACGAGTTTGAAATCCCTACTCACTTCCTCTACAAACACACACGCGCGCGAGTACACAAACACACACGCGTGTGTGCACGCGCTGTCTCCCTGCCCCCTCAACAGTCCCAGGGGAGCCGTTTTGGTCCTTGGCTGGCCTCTCTCCTACTATCTACCACGATGCTAACAAATGACCCATTACACTGCCGGCCGCTCCAAGCTTCCATCGCATTAAGCCCTTAATACTACATATCAGTCCCCCACCCCAACGACTTCTGTCTGAGTGGAAACTGGAAACAGTCTGTAATGAACGCTCCAAAACAACAAAAATAAAAGGAAAAAAAGACAGGAGGATAGTCCCCGTCTCTCTGTCTCATTCTCTCTCTCCCCCACATGGAAAATCATAAATTCAGCTTCTCAAAATGTAATGCTCTAGTTCAGTGGTTCTCAACCTTTCCTGGATCAGGGCCCACTTGTAAAATCTCGAAAGTCTTCACAGCCCACCCATCTGACCACTTAACAAGGCAGCCGATTGTGTTAAGTGGTCAGACGGGCGGGCCGCGTGCATTTTCAGAGCATGTTTATTTTTATGATCGGTCAATCGATTGTGAATGAATGAACGTCATATCATCGTGAAAATCTTAAGTGTTTTGCAAATTATTTGGGGGGGGGGCCCACTTGCAATATCCTCACGGCCCACCAGTGGGTCCCGGCCCACAGGTTGAGAACCACTGCTCTAGTTGCAGTGTAGGAAGAGAGAAATATTTTGAGCCGTTGTATTGAAAAACACAGACAGACAAACAGCCTGGTTCCAGCTCTTAAAGGGACAGTGTTTATCTGTCCGGCTGAACTCTGTGACTCTGGCTCCGGGGTCTGCTAGAACCATCTAGAACACGCAGGCCACAGCTGACGTTTTGGTTTGGTCCAGGGCCCGGCGGAACCAGACCAAACACACACACAGACACACACACACACACACACACACACACACACAAATATCGCTGTGTTGCTTGAGCCTCCAGGAAAGACGAACGAATTCCGTCATGGATGTTAGTAAAGGCCGAATGCCTAGAGAGCACATTTAGCTGTCTATAAAAACCAGAGAACGAGGCAGAGATAGAGAGAAAAACAGAGAGACGGTAAAGGGCACTGAGGAGGAGGAAGAGTGCAGACTGCCTATAGCCTGCGCATGGGTGTCACGCACAGAAAATAGACCATCTTCAAGCTAAGCGCAGTGCATTGTTCGCTTGTAGATCGGCTACTTTTGGTGCATGACACCAGCACGCAACTAAGTGTAAATCAGGCATAAGGAAGGAGATTGTTTTATTTCTATTCTGTTTAGGTGAATATCTGCATAGCCAATGCACAGACAATGTGATGCGAACCTCTGGGTCTCCTGTCCTTTCTACTGTTCTCCTGCACTCCCAACACCTAGTCCATTTCCATCCAAGTGCGTGTGTGTGTGTGGGTGTGTGTGTGTTTGTGTTTGTGTGTGTGTCCGTCTGGCTGTCTGGATGGGTGATTTGTGTGTCTGAGTGTAGCTGCTGCCAGCTAAGCCACTATGATGACGTTCTCTCCTACTGAAACCAAACCAACACACACACACAACACAGTCAGGCCGTGATGTTGCAACTGCAGCAGAATCCTAATGGAAAAGAACTTTCTGGTATATCACATAATACACGTGTACACGTGCGTGCACACACACACATATACAAATGCACACACGCAGCTTCTGCCTCATGCCTTGGGGTGTATGACTGAGCCTTTAAGCAATGTTCCTCACTGCCTAAGCACCTGATAATCCCTGTAGGCTGGCACCATGCAAGGGAAAGTCACCCCCCCGCCCCCCAAGCGCGCGAACACACACACACACACACACAAAAGAGTCATTTTGGATGAAATGTCCATAGTTCTGTTCCTATTGGGTGTACAGGGGACTTTTAATCTGTTTTAATATGGGGTGTAAGAAATGAAGAACTGCCCTCTCGCTATGTGTGTTTTGTGTGTGTTATTTACCTAATAAATAGATCTATTTATACCTCTCCCTATCTGGACATAGTGGATATTTCCCCTCGGACTGCACCTGGAAAAAGCAACACAGCCAAACACCTTCCCGAGGCCAGAGTAATGTAGTCACAAACACGTTCCACACACACACACACACACACACACACACACACACACACACTCAGTAACTAACACACAAACACACAGGTATACCAGAAACACACAAACACCATCAATCATCCGGCAACCTGTGGCTTTTGGCCTAGCAGACATCTCTAGCACACAACCTGCTGCTATTAGCTCAAACTCAGAAAAACACCTCTGTATCCATCTCTTCCTACATGCCTTCTCCTCTTCCCTCCTGCTCCCTATGCTCTTATTTACTCCCTCCTGACACGTTCATCACATCCTGATAGGCTACGTAACATCACGTTGCGAAACATGCCGTTGCATTCCACAACTGTGTTTTGGGCTATTTATTGAAACGCAGCAAGGCAAGAGCCAGTTTATTGACAGAGTTTACAAGTTGGGTGTTATGCGCCTAATTAGACACCTTGCGAGGTCTATAGAGGGGAGTAGCACGGCTAGGTTTATGTTGTTCTATGATGTTACACACATCATCTGCACAACAAGTGAGCACACATTGGTGACACACCTGTTAAAAGTCGTACTCCAGCTGTAACCTGGACGTCGCGCGCCACGAAATGCTAACACTCACTGGAGAATGGATTATTATTTTCTAAAAAGAACACTTATGGAATTTGAATGCTGGAGATGTATAACCCAATAAGACCTGAGGCCGATTCTACAAATGCCTTCTAAATCAGTAGTTGTCAAACTTTTTTGTGCCAACTTGCCCCCAAATTGATATATATTTGGCCGTGGACCCCCATCTGATTATGTTTTGTACCAGGGACCCCCAGCAAGGAGAAGATTTGATAGATAAAAAAAAACGCAGATGTACAAGCTCGCAGCGCGGCACGAAGTGACTCGCTGTGAGCTTGTAGATCTGCTATTTTTGAATAGCCAACGCTAAAATCGAAATGGACACAGACACTTTCCCGGTTTTAATGGGTTAAAAAAAAGACGTGAATGCTGCAATCTTTTGCAGTATTCATGATGGAGACTTCATGACACTACAATTCATCAGCTCTAGATGTGCACCGTGCCAGTGAGGCAGTGGCACTTAAAATGTTAGTATGTGGATTAAATCCACGACGAAAATAATACAACAGCGGAGGACCTCAAAATACGACCACCAGGATATGGTGGCCGCATGTACCTAGCATGTACATATTGGCATTACACTGTTTCACATCGACATGCACTCGCCTGAATTGCCGTTTAATTTGTTCTGCCTTGAGACTTGTCAAATGTCATTACAAATGAAACGACTGATTAGCAATTTCTCATAAATAGGACAGTACAAAGTATTGCTATATAATGTGAGAACACGACTGGAGGCCTGAAAATGAATCCATTGCATTTGTCAAATAAACTTGTGGAAAATAGTGCTCTTACAAATGCCCAGAGTTGGAAATTGATCGAAACAGTGTTTAAACGGTTAAGCCAAGTCACTATGAAATGGACTATGAAAAGGCTGTGGACTGACTGTCTGCACAGTGTAGTGTATGTGCCCTGTACTTATAGACTCTGTCAGCGCCTTTAGCGCTGTAAAGTGTCATTTTCTCAACAAACCGCGTACAAGGTTGTGGTTTCAAATCGTATGTCATGACTTAGAACAGCTATGGCCACTAGGCAGACTGGCTGTTCCACTCTGACGGTCCATTCAAAGCGGGCGCGTCCGATGGGGATAATGGATCGTCACGTCACTTTCAGCCAAATACCTTGAAATGTTGCTTTTTAAATGTGCAATCACAATGCACTTATTTGTGCATGGTGGCTCTGGAATCAATGTATAGCATACAGACTGGCATAAGAAACATTAAATAGATTTAAAACACTGTGAATATAGAAGGGGGGGGGGGTTAGGGGGGTTTTAATAAGACTAATTAAACCTTATTCCACATTAACTCATCCAATATAAATATCTCTATTGGATTAGGGAAGCCAAAGAGGCCCAACTGTTCAGCTTGGTTGAGTCAAACAGGTTTTCATTTAACTCCTTCATTCTACTGTCATGTTAAGGTACAATCACATTACTTCACAGCACACATTTCATTATGCTGGCATGACAGGTTGTGTGTACTTCTGATATATCAGAAATTATACGTTTTTGGTTTGTTTTTTGAAGACTTCTCTTTTTAGAAGTAAATGCTCAGTAAGTGAGAATGAATTGTGTGTGTGTGTGTGTGTGTGTGTGTGTGTGTGTGTGTGTGTGTGTGTGTGTGTGTGTGTGTGTGTGTGTACGTTGATCCCAAATCATGTTTTTCAGTAAGTGAGAATGAATTTGTGTTGTGTGTGTGAGTGTGAACGTTGATCCCAAATCATGTTTTTCAGTAAGTGAGAATGAATTTGTTTTGTGTGTGTGTGTGTGTGTGTGTGTGTGTGCATGCGCACGCGTGAGTGAACGTTGATCCCAAATCATGTTTTTCTTTAATCTGCTAGGCAACTATGATTTCCAAACCTTGCCAACCACAGCAAAAATATACCAAACTGTTCCCATCCTGTGTGTCTGTATGCTAGCAGGTTGCTCAGAAGAGCACCCGGGGACAAGGTCACAGGTCACACAAGGTCACCTCTCCCACACAGCAGGTATTTTCCTCCCTTCACATGCAATTAGTTCTGTTATGTATTTGGCTGCGGATCCCAATCTGAGGAGATTTTGTGCCAGGGAGATTGTGTGGTTCGCTGTCGGGTGGAAAGCTCATATTCTTTTTTATTTTAAGATATTTTTGGGGGGTTTTCTGCCTTTACTGTATAGCGGAGAAGGACAGATCGTCGGGATCGGGACTCGAACCCACGATGCACTGTCAGGCTACATTGGAGCCTAAGTGCCCGGACCGCTAGGTCAGCAGTCCCGGCCACTTTCCAGGAAATTTTAAACAAGAACAAATGACATAAATGTCAATTATGACTGTGATAACAGTCTGAAAACAGGGTGGTCCCTCGACCTCCGCGGGAGGCGCGTTTTTCGCGCCCAGGCCGTCCGGAGAACGACGACCGTTGGAAGCGCCTCGTCAGCCCGGATCCAATGAGTCGTCCCCCGTCCCGGTATGACCCACCGTTCGGGCAATATCGCCTTCGTTTCTATCGTCTATCGTGTCCTAGGTAAAATCATGTATATAGTATATACAGTATAACTACAGATGCACTGTATATAAATACAGATGTTTTTCCCTTTCAGTGTGTCTATTGCCATACAGTATACACCTCAAGTCTTCTCTGTGAAGTCTACCTGCTTTCTGGAGGAAAAGAGGTTGGAGGCTAGACTTTCCATAGTGGATCCCCCGCCCCCTTCACATTTAGTCCTTTTTTGTTTGATCAACTTCCAAACACCGCCATCTGTTGCGCGTAATGTTATTGTGAGTGTTTAGTGTTCACATGACACCTGTGATGATGATGAGGTCACGGGGTATTGTTGCGGGTGACAGTTACATCTAAGATCATGTAATGAAAGTCACTATCAACAATGTGGCCATGTTGATGGTGGTGTCATTGTAGGATTAAGCCCTTAAGCCCTATATACTTTGCCGTATGATGAATAGTGAAAATAGCAGTATGACGAATAGTGAAAGTAGCATAACCTCTACAAGGTCACAACACATAGCGTTGCAACACATTGTGAGCTTGTAGATATGTTTGACATTTCTGAAAAGTTTTGCCTATAATCACATGCTCAAAATAGGGACATGATATTGAACGTAGCTATGCCCATGCATCAATGGCCTGGCATGGTAGTAATGAGGATAAATAATTTAGGAATATAGGGTACTGTATGTTGTGTATTGTGTGTGAAGGTTACTGTTTGTATGAGTGCGTGTGCGTGTGCGTGTGTGTGAGAGCGAGCCGGAGTCAGACATACGTAGTGGAGTTGATGGTTGTATATCCAGAGGGACACTCAGGTATACAGGCTCCATTGTGGATGACATACTCATGGCAGGCTGGCTGTGGCTGTGGCAACCTTTTGCTGGTCTTACACTCGTTGTGGAGCTCCTGCAGAGAACAACATTACAGTTAGACAGAGGACAGAGTCATGGACACACAGAGACAGAGGCTGTGTTTGATTATATCACAGAGTGAAGGAAAGATTTTACATGACATTAAATGGCATATTGGCCTCTAAGTTTAAGGGCGGTAAGCAGTAATGCTTTGGCAGCGCAATGTTATTGTTTCAGAAGTTTAAGAGTCGGTGCAACTGGCATGAAAAGACTAAAGAGGTGCTTAGAAGTGAGTCAAGAGAAAACACTGAGCCGAGTGCTTGTCAGCCGAAGTGCCCGTTTACTGTCCTCAAACAAGAGGCCATAACCATCCAAATTATATGAAAAATGACTTGGTGGGCAGGAGGCTGGAACCCTGAATGCGAATGACCAGGGCAATGTGGATCAAAGGCCTGGCTCCTGATCAATACATCTTAGCCTTGATTCCCCACCTGTTCAACCAGTTGACCCAGTACAGCTGTGTCTTTACCATCAAGTATGTCTGTGTGCATTAAAATAATAATTTGAACAAGATACCAGGGTTGTGGCTCTTTCGGAGCGGAAACTTTGGGGGGGGTGGGAGGGGTAACATACAATATTATATATCTTGAATGCTTTTGTTTTATTGACCTGTATGTAAAATTAGAAAATACCAATAAACAAACCTTGAACAAAAAAATATATAATTTGCCATAACTTCATCAACCCCCCTAGTACTGACCTGGCAGAAGCCAAAGTTGACACAGCGCCAACCCCTGTAGACGTAGTATCCTGGGGGACACTTCTCCACACAGTTGTCTCCATGCTGTAGGTTCCTGCAGGCCACACAGCTACTGGCGTTCCCAACCTCTCCGCACCCGCCCAGACACTGGTCATGGCAGCAATGGCCCTGGAGGGAACACGCTCCATGCTTGCAGTTCTCTGTGCACACTGGAAGAAGACACCGAGAGAGAGAGAGCGAAGGGGTGTTAGAAAAAAGTGGTTTGGATAAGTGTGCACATCCACAGCACAGATGCTATATCATTCCATTCAAACCCATTGAAAGTCAGTATCTATCAAAAGTAAGAAGGTTCACATCACAAACTAAATCTGTTTGTCACATCCATTCTGGGTCTGGCTGAGTCGAGTGGGAACTGGGAAGGTACAGTAACTGAGGCTGACTCAAAGTCAACTATACTTCCCCCAAACGTTTTTACAGCACTCAACTAAACTAAACTAAACTAAACTAAACAGCCTCACAGCACAGAATGGGACAGAAGGCAGGGCTAGGGGCCTGTCCATTCTGGTCTCTCAGTCTCTCTGCCCCCCTTCACCTCTCTATAAAGGAACGTAATGCATCACACAAAACATAACAGGAAGGGGTGGGCAGAGAGAAATCTCAGGGACAAAATGACCAGAGTGACGACTCACAGTGATCTGAGAGCAATGAGGGCAAACTGAAGAGGAGAACTGGATTGTATATTAAAGAGGAAAGCAGGGAAGAGCAGCAAGAAAAGTAGTTTTTTGAGCTAAGTGGTTAAGGAAAAAACTAAATCTGAATTTGACAAAAACATCTCTATAAAACATAATAGCATACGACATAATAGAATACAACATAATAAAGTACATAGAGCTATAATTGTAAAACAAGTCAACCGATAAACAAAACAGACCAACTTTATTAAGCTGACCAAAGCAAAACTTCTGAATATAGTCTATGTAATTTCTTAAAGGCCTTGTACAGTAGGTTAACCACCATTAACGACCTACAATTACCTAAGGATCAAACACTTATCACCTTGATAGGGGGCCAAAACAGACTTGGATATCCACCGGATATTAGGCTACTCTTTGTCACATACCTAGCCTTGTGCTGATTGGTCAGCTGCTAAATCAGCCCTAGGGCTGTGTCACTACACGCTGAACACCACAAATTCACCATGTCAAACTCGGTCAAACACAGTTGCTGCGGAAGATGTGGTCAAATTCATCCACTGGAGTTTATCTGGGCACAAAAGAACCAAAATACAGAGCAGAAAACGGTAACCCTGAACGGTTCACAGAATGGCTGGGTAATGGCTAGGCCAGCAACCAGCAGCACCAACCGGGTTTTCAGTCAGCACCCTCCCCATACTGTTGGGGAATCCCAGAAGGATTGTGTTTGCTGGAGCAGCTCCTCATTGAAACTAAGGCTTCTCTATTTATTCAATTTAAGTGTTAATCAAACGCCATTTTCTCATCGTCATTGTTTAGGCATGGCTATATCCATGTCGTAGACGAGGGCTGATACGCCGGCCCTCAGTTAGATAACTTCACGCCTGAATGATAATCTTTACTAGACCCTGACATTTTTCCTGACTGACTGACCAGACAGCCCAACTAGCTGGCCAGCAGGGAGCAGGATGGGAAATGAGTCAGGCCATCAGCCAAATGCTGGCCAACTGGTGTGTTTGTCTTTCTGTAACTGGTACAAATCTTCTAATCCGACTGTCTGGTATATTAGAGGTGTGACCTCTAATACCGTGATTGCTCCCGACCTTCAATTAAAATAAGTCTGTTAATTATTTTACTTTCTAACAAGCCATACTTTAATCCACATGACCAGACACAGATTTAAAGTTCAGAGACAGAATATTGGAATGTAGTCCAACTTGGACTCCCTGTTGGCCTTCCTGTCTGTGACCCTTGAAATAACCATTCTCTGGCACCATGCCCCTCATTACACTGTCAGCTTAGACAGTATCACACAGAGAGAGCACCACCTCTACTATGCAAGAGTAGAGGTGTAATGAACGTGCAAATTATATTTAATACTGACCACCAGTCATTTCCAATTCACAAGAGGCCATACTGTATATTTAGAAAGGTGTTTAAGACAGCTTCTTAAACAATGTGCAATGTGCATCATCCATTACATACCCAGAACATAAGCTTTATGGCTAAAACGTATTATCAAATGTTATTTTATTCAAACGCACTAACACAATGAAACAAGGTTACCAGGTATCATAACTTTCAATGCAACCGCAATGTTTGGCCGAGTAACATGCAATATATTTGGGCAATATGACGCAGCATTAGGCCTGGGGGGAATTTGCACAGATGTGTTAACAGAACTATAGTGTAATATGACTATTATACTGAACTGGTGGCTATACTAATTACTTTCATGTGATTGTCTATATTTTCTCAACATCACTACTGCGTTCCACGTGGCAAATCCCACCCATCTATTAGTCTGAGCAGGCTAAAAACCAGTGGCAAGAATTGTTACTAATACAATTTCGACCCTTCCATTCATTGATAGATGGATTTAAGGGCATTGCTTTAAGGGCATTACTTCAAAGCTAATCTCTAAACAAATCAAATCAAGCAAATGAAGCTGTTGTCACTGAGCTACGGAGAAGAGTAAGAGAGAGAAAACCGAGAGAAAACCTTGGGAAGAAGAGAGTGCATCTGAATGCACCACTTAAACCTTAAACCCCAGCATCCACATTCTGGGGAAACCTTTGCAGAAAATAGCAGATCTACAAGCTTACAACGCGCCGCGTTGCAAGCTTGTAGATCGGCTATTTTCAAGATAAATAACGTAGAGCGAAAACAGAAAAACGTATGGGGTTTAAGTGAGTGGAGCAGTGCGTGCCAGCCTTCAAGGGATACCACCTCTGTGAGGGCATCACATGGGGACTCACTGCCAGAGAAACAACTAGGACCCCTCTCCCCTGAACAGGAGAGCTGCCTATCGCGCTGCCTGAGCAAAAAGTAGACAGGACAGACAGGGCCATGGCCGGGGGGGGGGAGAGGGGGAGAGAAGGAGGCTGAAGGAAATGAAAGAGCGATGAAGAAAGGGAGGACAGGGGTGAAACACTCGACAAGAGAGAGGGAACAGCTAATGCAGAAAAAACACCACCTCCGACCTTATACGACGGTTCACGCAGGGGTCTCTCTCTCTCTCTCTCTCGCTCTCTCCTGATTGTTCCAATACATTTTCTTTTACTCCGAGCAGCACCTCCCCTCACAATCACACAGTCTCCCTACCGTGCGCAGATACACACAAATATGCACTTACACAGCGCACACACTGAAAAATGCATAGCTCTGTTGTCTGTTCCTCTAAAGCCCCCAGCCCCCCCTCCTCCTCCCCTCCCCTCACTGCTGTCTGCCGTATGTGTGTGTGTGTAGGTTGGGTGTGTGTGTGTGTGTGTGTGTGTGTGTGTGTGTGTGTGTGTGTGTGTGTGTGTGTGTGTGTGTGTGTGTGTGTGTGTGTGTGTGTGTGTGTACATGCTGTGACCACGCCGTCACATAACAAGAACAGAGAACAGAGCTGAGACAGAGCCCTGATCCCCCTCCCGTTTGGGATCCGTGCCGGAGCTTTGCGCCAGCCCCAGATCCACCCTCAGCCTCAGCCAATGTGTTTGCTGGCTGGGGAAGGCAGCCATTCAATGGCCTCCTCCATGTCGGGGAAGAGAGACGCCCAGGGTTAACCCTGGCTGCGCCGGGGCAGACAGGGGGCAGACACAGCCCAGGAGCCAAGGAAGCTGCTACTACTTCCACTACTGCTGTTGCCGTTGCCGTTTTGGATGAATTATAGTCCACACTGGGTCATATAGCCATGGAAATGAAGGAGCATGGTGCTAGCTACCTTGGTAACTAGCTGTGTGTGAGTAACATATGATGCTCAACTCCATTAAAAAAAAAACATGTTCAATTCCAAATCATTTTTAATTTATAATGACAAAGAGATTATATACATATAAATATATTTATATATATTATAGACAAATTGCTGTTGGCTCTTATTCTGTTTAATCTTTCGCAGTTCTTACAAGGCTTTTTGTTTGTATGTTTACTCCTCTCCCTCCCGTGTCTCTGAGCATTCTCAGCAGGCAGTGACTCCTACTGTAGCACAGCACTTGTGTTGTTGCTACTGCTGCAGCATTATTCCCCATTCTGCTCACGCTGGAGCTGGGCTACGCTACACTAGCTAGCGCCCCTGCCAAAACACGCTACAGTCAGTTCACTTATTCATTCATCTGCTCCACCTCCTCATCTCTCCGTCATTCCTCCTGCTCTCCTCTCTCTCTCGCCTCAGTCAGCCTTGCACCACTATCTGTCCATCTATCCATCTGCCTCCCTGCCTTGCGTTTCTAGGCCAGTGCCCCTCCCACTTTCATTCATACAACGCCTTGTTTTGTTTTCATGCTGTGTGGAGAGAGGGGGGTGGAGGGCGGGAGGGAAACGGATGGATGGTGCGATGAAATCACCCGCCCGCTTCCACAACAAGAGCAGAAAGGAGGAAGTAGTATCCTGGACTGCTCTCACACAAACACAAACACACACACACACACACGCGCACACACACGCGCACACACACACCTTATACGAGTCAATAACCCACTAGCTGCTTCCCAAAACACATCGGGTTCCAGTATGGATTTTAAATGCAAGCCTGATCAAAGGTGTCTCGTGTTTACCTTTCATTTGGCCACAGTAGTAAAAAAAATCCTGGCTGCTTGGTCCCCAGGGAAGGAACAGCAAGGGAGCCAATAGGATGCAGCCACACACGGCAACACTTCCTGCTCTTACACATAAAACCTCCCCTTTAATTGGCACTGCTGTCTATGGGCAAAACACTGGGAACAATAACAAACACGTTTTTTACCCCAGAGCCATTTACTCAGGAACACGCTGATGCGCCCTCTTGCGCTCTCTCTCTCACACACACTTCACGTTTACTATATTTGGCCACCGTGGGAGTTCTGAGCTTCAAAAGCTTTACTATAAATGTGCTTCTAGAGATCTGATGCAAGACATTCACCAGCGAGAGAGAGAGAGAGAGAGAGAGAGAGAGAGAGAGAGAGAGAGAGAGAGAGAGAGAGAGACCTGGGAGGGAGAGGGATGGAGGAAGAGTGAGAACCATACCTCAAGAAGAGAGGGAAGGGGGCTGCAAGGGGCAGAAGGCAAAGGAGTTCCTACAAAATGTTCTCTTTGAAAATGCAGTATTCTTTTTTCATTGGCATTCATGATGCGTGCACTGATCACAGCTGGCCAACAGGACAGCCCCATAATGATGTGCGCTGGTCGCAGCTCAATAGGACAGCCTCATAACGAGGTGTACTGGCCAGTGACTGTAGCAAGACTTTGCTGTGTGACGATGTTGTGTCTTAAGGCCTGGAAAAAAATTATCCAATTCATTTTCGATGTTGCCTTGCGTGGAGATATACGTAGAATGATGTGTACATGGAGAGTCCTTTTCACTATGTCTAACAGCCACTCCCTCGCTAGGTTATTGACACACAGATAAAGAGCAGCCATTATGCAAGCAAGCCTCCAAACACAGGCAGCAGGAGAACCAGTGTGTGTGTGTGTGTGTGTGTGTGTGTGTGTGCGCGCGCGCGCACCTGTGTTTGTGAAGCCAAGCAAAAACAGAGGTGGAGACAGAAAGAGGGAAAGGGAAAGAGTGTGCGTGAATTAGGGGTGCAACAGTTAATCGATTTAATCAAATTAATTGATTATAAAAAATAATCAATATTAATAAAACATATTATTACATATAATTGTTTTTGCAAAATTTGCCTATCTACAAGCTCACAACACATCGCAATTTGACATGTTGTGAGCTTGTAGATTATCTACTTTGCATAATGAATTAGTCAATTATAAAAAATCTATTCACAATGATTACTTAACCCATTAAGACCGGGAACCCCATTACGTAACTATACCTTTCAAGCTATATACTATATACTGTATATATATGCTATATATATATGCTATATATATGCTATGCTATATATATGCTATATATATGCTATATACTGTACATAGCAACAAGAACCCCTTTTGGGGTTCTTGTTGCTATGTACAGTATATAGCAACATGTTGTTTTTGTAATTTCTGAATAAATATTTGATGTTTTTCATAAAACTTAGGTCAGGATTTAGAAGGAGTTTTTCAAATCGACCTCTGGTCTAAATGGGTTAAACAAAAACGAAAGCACGCACATCCACTCAATAAAGTGCCAGGTGCAGGGCAGAAGCCAAAATCCCAGAACAGTAATGTCCGCAACACTGGATCATGCTTCAAAATGTTTACATTCATTAGCTTCCACCATAAGACATGACATTTTGAGCCTCAACGGCTCTTCATCAGATATGCTGACATAAAAACATGCTTTTCAATTATTCGATTAATCGCAAAACTAAATTAGATAATAAAATAGGTATATGTGCACGAGCGTGCTCCTGCTGTGAATGAGGTTGTTTTATTGTGGAGACGAGTAGAGGCACACCTCCAGTCCGGAGCCGGTTGACTTGATGACAATGAAGGGATGGGAGAAGTACTAACAGCCTGCAGCAAAACATCCTAAACACCATCTCTTCTGCCATCACAACACACACACACACACACACACACACACACACACGTGCACGCGCACACGCACATGCACACACCTCTGCGTCCGAGCAGAGTATAGCTCATTGATTAGTGGAGCTACTGGGCTCTTCTTATGCCTTGCTTAAGTTCTTCATTCTCACCAGTTCTGCGGTTTGTTGGCAGAAAAGAGAATATGTGAAAGATGACATGGATCCTCCCATCATCACTGGCGAATGACATGCGAAAACATATGTTTCCATTTATCTCAGTGACAATCTAAATATATGGTGCTTGGATGGGAAGTGGTGTGTGTGTGTGTGTGTGTGTGTGTGTGTGTGTGTGTGTGTGTGTGTGTGTGTGTGTGTGTGTGTGTGTCACCTCCTCGTCCTACCCTGTCTGTCCTTCTTATCTTTCTGTCAAACATGAATGAGACACAGAAGTGCATCATAAAGTAAAACCATAAGGGGGGTCATATTGTCTTCATTTTGGGAAAAAATGGAGATGAGGACCACTCCTAGCAACAAGCAACAAACTGTGACACACTAACACAGAAACGTATTTAACTACTTGGCAACAAGGCAACAACCATGTCAAGGCAACTACACAGTCAAATCCTCTGTGTTAAATTAGTCATGTGTAACACTGAGAGTGTATGCATGTGACCAACATTTGTATACTCTCAGAGTTACTGTAAATCAACACTCGATATATATTTACAATGGGTGCGTTCGGAAATACAGCACTGAGCGCACTGGCCAATACAAACTAATAGGCGAGTGTGCTCCGGTGCGCAATTTCCGAACGCACCCAATGTACTGGCCAAAAGCTTCCTCTGTATAACTCCTCTGAGCGTTGATGACGTCATAGAGCGAGCTGTCCTGTCACTGTGTGGTATGATGTCATCATAGAACTGTTCTGTCACTGTGTGGTATGATGTCACCATAGAACTGTTCTGTCACTGTGTGGTATGATGTCATCATAGAACTGTTCTGTCACTGTGTGGTATGATGTCATCATAGAACTGTTCTGTCACTGTGTGGTATGATGTCACAATAGAACTGTTCTGTCACTGTGTGGTATGATGTCACAATAGAACTGTTCTGTCACTGTGTGGTATGATGTAATCATAGAACTATCCTGTCACTGTGTGGTATGATGTCATCATAGAACTGTTCTGTCACTGTGTGGTATGATGTCATCATAGAACAGTTCTGTCACTGTGTGGTATGATGTCATCATAGAACTGTTCTGTCACTGTGTGGTATGATGTAATCATAGAACTGTTCTGTCACTGTGTGGTATGATGTCATCATAGAACAGTTCTGTCACTGTGTGGTATGATGTCATCATAGAACAGTTCTGTCACTGTGTGGTATGATGTCATCATAGACTGTTCTGTCACTGTGTGGGAAATCCCAGTGAAAGGAGAGACAAGGATTCCAGCAATCACCATCTCATCATCTCCTCTCATTCTATCAGATCTATTTCTATAAACCAGATGAGCTCAACTGTCACCAACACAATGATGGGCCTGACGCTCTGTGGTGTCTTTTTACAGTGTGTGTGTGTGTGTGTGGCTGTGAATGACTCACACACTGACACTCAAATCCTCAACAGTAAATGTTTGGACAAGACATTTTATCTTGTATCTTAGGGGCAACCTCCGTATGGTGCGCAAACACATATAATACGTCTGTATGAGTTACTGTGCCACAACTCTCCTGCTCTGTTCCATGACACCTGGTCACAGTGACCTAATCAAGTATGTTCCCATGCACATTACACACACACACACACACACACACACACACACACAGTGTAACCTGTGGTCAATGTGATAGTACAGCACCTGCCATATACGGTGCTTTTTCTTCTTTTTTTCCTGCCACATGATGAACACATACACAAACGCTGTCCAAACAAATGCATACAAGGATGTGTGTGTGTGTGTGTGTGTGTAGTCATACTCCTGCTATAGTACATAGTACAGAGAACATACTTGTATAGAATTGACTTATCAGCAAAAGGTCCTCGCTGGGAATGATGGCGACCTATACTAGATAAAGCCAGAACAGATTTATCAGCCATCAGCCTATCATCGTGTTGTGAGCTTGCAGATTGGCTATTTTTGAATTTCTTTCAAAATCTTAATTTTTATTAATTAGTTTGCTGATAAGTTAATTGTTCTCAAATAGAAAATCTGACAAAATATCGGTCTAAACATTGATAATCGGTTTCCCAAACAGTGGGTCAGGACCCATGTTTGGGTCACGGACCAATTTTTATGGGTTGCAAGTAAATATCCCCCTTTTTTCGTTTCCTACATTTAGAAAAAATATAATATGTTATTTGAAAATATTTAAACAAAAAGTTTAAACAAAAAGAATCACAACTTTTCATCAAATAAAGACAATTCCAACATTCTTCAAAAGTATTTCATAAATAAAATTAAAACATCTAATCATTTCCATAAATAAATCAATAAAAAATGTTTAAGAAGTAGTGAAAATAGCAGATCTACAAGCTCACGCAACGCGTTGTGAGCTTGTAGATCTGCTATTTTGCCTAGTTTTGGTCCCGGGCAAACGTCTAATTTCTCTTTTGGGTCTTGAAATTTGGCTTAAAAGTTTGGGAACCACTGGTCTAGGACTATCCAAAACCATTGGACTCAAAAATGCTGCGCCAGTCGGGCTCCAACCTATACGATCTGAATAGAAGTGTTCCCATTCTGTGTGTGTCTTGTTGGCTAAATGATGCTGGTTTTATTGGGTTACTGGAAGTTGGACTGGCCTGAAAGAGACCAGAGCTAGAAACACAAAAGCAAACAGACATGAACACACAAACACAGAGGACATACGTAAACACACTGTCACAGTTATAAACACCTGCACGCGCACACACGCACACACACACACACACACACACACACACACACACACACACACAGAGTTCGGTAAGCAAGTTAGGTTGCTGAAAAGGTCATGGAAGGCTGTAGACATCATAGACATGGCAAATGGTAGAAAATGGCAATGACCTCCTGACTCGATTTGGTTCGATTCTAAGAGATAAGCTACACTAGGATTCAAATAACTGATTGTGATATTTCTCTATCTCACGAACCCCTTCCTGTTATCCCCACAGCTTCATATGTGTCCCCACAATCTTCCCATATAGAGCAGACACACCCATTTATGTGAACAGGAAAGTTACCAGTTAACAACACCAATATAAGGTAAGAAATACACCGGGGGAGGCAGGGAGGAACAATTAAACAGCTAGTGGAGTACACACAATCAATTTATAGACCTCCTCCAAAGTACTGTATATTCAGATTGTGTCTGAATCAACTGCCTCTTTTGTTGGCCTATTCTGTTGGAACGCTACTGTCAACAGACTGTAAAATTGTGAGAATTAATAGCTCTGTAATGCTAATGGCTATAAAGTGACCTGCAGCATTGTAAAGCAATTAGCTGTATCCACTTTAGATGGCCCATATACACCAAATCTGTTCCCCTCTGTTCACTGATGATTTCCATAAAAAGGATGGGGGAAATAATGATATATATACGTATATTGTGATATAAATATAATGATATACTGTAAATATGCTTTATGGAAAAGTGCTTCACAAGCGTGGCTCTGCAAATAAACACTAAAATAAACACTAAATAAGTAATCAGTGTAAGGACATCATCTGACCCACCTACCCGCTTACACACACACACACACACACACACACACACACACACACACACACACACACACGGCATAACAAACAAGTCTCCTCCCTCGTTCCTCTGTCTGTCCATTCATTGATTTCCCCGTCTGTCTTCCTGTGTACTGGAACGGGCAACACGTGTGGGGCCCAGCCTGTCGCCATGGAGATCAGTCCAGACACAGACAGCAGTAATTAGCAGCCCCTCTAACGACCCATCTTTCTATAACATTCCCTCCTGGTCATAATTTTACCTTGATATTCTTTGATGTCTCTCCCTTTTCCTCAAGATTCTCCGCCATTCACCCCCCCCCCCCTTCCTTCCTTAGCTCTTACACATGCATCCTCCCTGACACCATGCGTCTTGGCCCTCCAGTCCATCTCCTGCCCCCTCCTCCAATGACTCTGGTCCATCCCAGGCATTTAGCGTCTAGCCGCAGGTGACTGATCTGCTCCTGCAGAAAGCCACAGCCACTAGATCTCATTACAGACGCTGGGGACGGGGCCAAAATCAATACTTCCCCACCGATGGGCCACCTCTCCACCTCCTCATCCGCCTCTCCTCCTCGTGCCTCCTCGTCTGCCCTCCCAACACGCGCGGTCCTCCTTCCTCATCCTCCCCTCATGCACACGTTTTCGTTCCTCCATTTTCCTTCGCACCACTCCAACATCCTTCTTCCCATCCCCTCCATCTTTCCTCTCCTCCTCCTTGCTGCGCCACATGTTTCATTTTGTCACAGTGCCACCAGCCGCAGCCCTTGCTGCTGGCTGCACTTTTCCTGACACCCAAACACACCCACACACACACACAAACAAAACAAGGCCGTATGCACCTGCACACACAAATCGAACACACTATAAAATAAACACTATATCCTTTCACTTACAGTACATGCATACAAATAACCTCAGAACAAAACAAGACCCATCTGTACACACACTGCCTCGCACACACAGTGGCAAAGCGAGCTTTGCTGACTGGACAGATTGGTGACAGTGGGGATGTGATATGGAGGGAGCAAACATCCATCTCGCGAACGAGATGCCTGCATCACCAGCCTCATCATCTGCCTTCACAGCACTGCCGCTCACGCACGCACTCGTGCACGCACGTGACGGCAGGCGAGTTGGCACACAGATATGACTTGTAAACAATATTTGACGCATACTGCCTGCTTGCCTTGTATGTGGTGTCGCGCGGTTGTGTCTGCAACAAAAAAAGATGGAAGCACGCTCTCGTGTGCACACAGATGACATGGGAGTCCCTTTACAACCAACCACACTCCCACCTGCCCAAGACAGCTCAGCACCAGGTCCAGTCTGCCTTCATGCCAGATAGACAACAGAGTCTCTCTCGGCAGTCTCGGCTTTTCCTTCTCCAAAGACTCTTCCTGTTCCCAACAGATGGATTCATTAGAGGGTTTTGTTTGATGAGCTTGAGTGTGGCATGCCTGGAATGGTTAGGGTTATCTGTGCCATCAGCTCCATTGCAGTGCTGGCTTGTCTCAACAGATAAGTTTACATAAAAAAGAAAAATAGTGATTTCTACTTAAGTTCCAGAAGCTGATGAATGGCCAGGTGCATACCAAACTAAATTCTGATTAGTTGAAGTAATATTAATTGTATTTGCAATGTTTTGCTTGTTTTTCATTCCTCTGTTCCCACTTGACTTCTCTGGCAGCAGGGCTTTAACCACTTTCAACCTCAGTCCCTATGTCATTTTAGGCGAAAATGTTGCAATGCGCTGTGAGCTTGTGGATCGGCTATTTTCGAATAGCCAAAGAATAAAATAGGGCGTAAGAAGTAGTGAAGGGGACCATGGAAAATGCTCTGGCCTAGCCAACCATCTGAAGTAATGAAGTGACATTAAATAACAAAAATATGTCATGTCGAGCCATCAACCCCTCCCCACACACAAATGCCTGCTCAAGCACCCCCCTCGGCCACACACACACACAGACACAGACACACACACACACACACACACACACACAGACAGCAATTTGACATCTTTAACTGGGCACTCGTAACTGCTGTTTATGGATTGCAGTTGTTCTCAGATAAATACCCTGCTTCATGTAGGTAATTTAATCAGTGGTACTGAGCAGAGGCCCAGTCATGACTAAGCTGTTTTTAAGCCTTCCTTTTCTACCTCAATGGCCCATTATCTGCTCATATTAGCCACGGAGACAGAGAGTGAGAAAGAGCGCGAGTGATGTTGCAAGGAGAGAGAGAGAGGAGCGAGCGAGAGAGAGAGGGAGGGAAGAAGAAGAAGAAGGAACAGAAAGCTAGAAAGAGAGGAGAAAGAACTCAGCTCACCCTTCTCTCTGTCCTCAGTTAACACCTTGTGAACGTTTATCAAGGGACTGATTGTCATCCCCCCCCCCCCCCCCCCCCAACTCCTCATCTCTCTTTTTCCTACCCCTCCTCCTGTTTCAAGGCCGTCAGGTTCAGATGGCCAGTGAGTCCAGGACAAACAAGATTCACTGCTGTTACAGGGACACACAGAAGAACAGAATGACCCCCCCCCCCCCGGAAAAAGGCTAGGCTTTGGGCTAGCTTGATAATGACACCGGGTTCACAGACAAAAGGCAGACGAGATTTGTGGAATCGTTTTGATTGTCACGCCTTCAAATTGAAACTTCACCTACAGGTCGACATGTAGGGAAAAACCGTGCGTGTGATCACTTACAAAACGAGCAAGCAAGAGAAAAAATGCACACAAAGGAAATCATTGCCAGCCAGGTAAACATAAACAGAGCCTCTCAGACATAACAGAAGGAGAAAAGGGAAGATAAACCGAGCAAACTGCACAGACACACGTCTACTGACCCTTTTCCTGCCTGACACGCAAACTCACACCGTTTTTCTGCTTGCTGGCCAGCTGTACCAGCTGGACTGATCGGTTGGTACAGAGTGGGCCAGGGTAGGAAGGCTGCAGTGCAGATGCAAGCTGCCCTATTTCATATTCACAGCATAGCTTAGCCAGAGCAGCAAAACAGTGTGTACACACACACACACACACACACACACACACACACACACACACACACACACACACACACACACACACACACACACACACACACACACACACACACACACACACACACACACACACACACACACACACACACACACACACACACACACACACGCGCTGCTGGGGGTCTGAGAACACCCCCTACCTGCAGTGGGACTAGGTGTCAAGAATGATGTAAGCCAGTTTAACCACTTTAAAACTATATATGTTGTTGACCACAGTGCAGTGCAGGGGTCTATATACTAGAATCCCTCCTTTTTACCCTCTACACCAAATCTCGTTGACAAAAAAAGCTGATCAACAAGCTCACAGCGCGGCAGGCCGTGATGCGTTGAGCTTGTAGATCTGGCTACAGAATTCTCGCAGAACGTTAGCCACAGACTAGGCAGCTAGAGTTCATATGTGTTTAAATGTTGGATTTGTACGATATAAACTCAAGTTTGGGATAAAATTAACACACAGGTTCAGCTTCTTTCTTGAATAAAACCTGTGACCACATTCAGTTATGGGAGGGTCTGTCTAAACCAGTGGGCCACCGAGGCGCCCCTAGACAGATGGATGAGACGACTCTCACCCCGTCCATCTCCTCCCACCTCTGCCTTCACCACACGGACCCTCTCGCCTCCACCGTTCACATCCCGCGTGACCTCAGGAAGATTGGTTAGGAGAAGAGGAAGGAGGGAAACTCTCCATCATGGCTAAAAGAAACAGACCTGTCACAGGGATCCCACACCCTCAGCTCACGTCCCCACACACCAGCATAAGTTACAGTGCACCCATCATGTCACATGTTGAACGCACGTGCACTGGGTTCCAGGGTGGGGTTATTTGTTCCAGGGTCAAGGCGTCCTCCCTTCCTGCCATTCAACCTGTGACCCCTGTGACCCCTGCACTGACGAGTGGTATCAGTGTAGGGGGGAAAAAGTACCTGGTTCAAAAAGTCACCGGAAAATTAATTATCTTCAATGTCTACACAGTGGTATGGGATTGACACTACAAGTGTCAATACCATAAATTGTGGGGCTTATAGCAGCAGGACAATTCGTATGGTTTTACAGGCTATTCAGGTAAATGACTAGGGTTCTCGCCCTGCAAATAGTTTAGTGTAAAATACAGTCGTGGATCTGCATCTAGCAAAGCACCTCCATTAAAACACGAAACTAGGGATATAATCAATGCATGCAGTGTTTTAATTTTGACCAATTTCCGATTATTTGTTTATTATTTGTATATTTCATCAGCCGTCATACACGGACATTATCCACCGCTTGCAACAGCGTCACAGCAAGACAGAAATTCATAAGCATTCTCCTATATTTTGACCAAAAGCTGTCTTGAACACTTAGATAAATTCAGTTGATCACGTTTTGCTGAGATATACAGTAGTGCATGTGGCATGAGACTCTCTCTTTTTTCTCCTCCTGAGAAAGAAAAGTCTGCAAGGTCTGCTGTCTTTCAGATGTAGCATTTCATCCTACATGCCATGACTGTTAACCTGTGTCATCAATAATAAGCGGTCATCCGACAACTAAAACAACATTGATGTTTTTTGAAAGAACGTCTTCTTATTGATTGAATACTTTATTATTAACAGCACAGGTAGTACAGTAAAGTTATGCTAAAAAGATAGCACAAAAAGACCCAGGGTCCTTTTTCCATAGGAGATCCATCGTCTGCTCCTGATTCCAGGTCTACTGTAGTAGAAACACAAATGATAACCGGCATTCACACAACTCAAGAGTAGTCTCGTTTGGCCCGGTCATGGAAGTCCTCATATCTCAAAATGAATGATGATGGCTACAAGTTTCAGGAAACAAGCTCAGCAAATAGAAGACCATTGTAGACTTTCAATGCAATGGAATTTCTGCAATGGCTGCATGTTGTTCTACAACACCAACGACCAAGTCTTCAACTTGTCAAGGCATCCGAGTGACCTTGCTGAGCTGTCTTTCCATCAGCACAGTTAGCTCGCCAATGAAAACAGCCAAGAGAACTGACCAGGGGTCTCCTGGCCAAGCGTGCAGGGGCCAAAGATGGAGAGCATTAGTCATAAGCATAACAGCGTGAACTCGGCGGGATCCAGTGTGGAGTCGGGCTAAAAAGTGTCAAAATAAATCTGCGAGTCTGGGAGTGTAGTAACTACTATTGCATCTGTTTACTCCTCTTTTCCAGTCATCCATCCTCCAATCTTATTTGCATCGTTTCTTCCCTTTGTTTCTGTTGTTGGTTACGTGCTGGGAGCAAGTGTTATATAAAAGGTGACTGGTAGTTCATGATGTCCAGTTAGTGGAAAGATCCTGGGATGACTCAGACCACTGGAACTAAAACTGGGTTCTGGGGACCTGAGGAGCTGATGGAGAGCACCCCCTTGAGAACTTCAGACTAAAAAGCATTAATGGGGGTTTCCACCACCAACAGAAAACACAGCCAATTTATCCTGAACATGGTTTCACATCATTCCCAAACTGACACCAATTCTGGAATATTTGGTTATTAAATTGTTATCCGCAAAAGTATCGTGCAGGATTCACATTTTCCAGTTATGGATTATTACTGCCCCGGGCCAGTGTAATAACTGGATGGGGAGCGCACTACAAATGAGCCTGAGCCTATGTGAATGTGTGTGTGTGTGTGTGTGTGTGTGTGTGTGTGTGTGTGTGTGTGTGTGTGTGTGTGTGTGTGTGTGTGTGTGTGTGTGTGTGTGTGTGTGTGTGTGTGTGTGTGTGTGTGTGTGTGTGTGTGTGTGTGTGTGTGTTCATGCAAACAAACTTTTTATTTGTAATGTAATGTATACTACTACTATACTACTGTATATTTTTTCTACGTATACTGTACTATGTTCAGATAGATACAGGCTCCTCTGCTAAAAGAGACTGTAAAGACGCATTGCTGAAATCAGATTTTAGTATCTTAAACAGCTGATGTAAGATCTGTCATACAGACTTATGAACTTAAACTAAAAGTGTAGCCTATGTCTATCTGTAAGGTCAGCAATCCTGCTCTAAAATAGCACAAGAACTTTGCCCTTAAAATCAAGGACACTGGGTTCTTGAGGAAAACAAGTGTGGAATTTCTAGAAGCTGCAATGTTGTAATGTAGTCTCAAGTCTCCCAACTAAGATAGCCTGCATACATTTTGATTTATATTACCATCTCCAATTTTTGTCTGACAGGATTTGATATGCCTACTGGTTAGGGTGATGGCTCATTGTCTGCCTGCCCGCCCGCCCGCCCCTCAAACATGTCCCTGTTGTAATGCTAATGCTGCGTGTGCCGCTCTAAAACCTCCTCTAATTAAAATCTTGGTTCCAATAACTGCCAGGCTAAAGAGATTTGCCGTTCCTGCACACTATTAATTGACAGGCAGGAAAGGGCGGAGGGAGGCTGCGCATGTGTGCACGTGTGTCAGTTTGTGTGCGCGGCAGTTTAAAGCAGTTTAAAGGTTTGGATGGACCATTCCTGAAGATACATGATGGCGTCCATATGAGCTTAGCAGCAACCATGGTGACCTGGAGCACAGCCACAAACTGACACTACACGAGTGGAGTGGGGGGGGGGAGAGAGAGAGAGGAGGATGGGAGGCAGGGAGAAATGTAGGCTGGGGTTGAGGCGCCACATGAAAACGGAAGAAACACAAATGAAAGCGGCAATGCAAACACGCATAGGATAAAGGCGGTGTGGAACAGAAGGAGGGGTGGTTGGAGGGCAGGGGGCCAAGCTGGGGGGGGGGATATTGGGGAGGATGGAGAGTGAAGAGAAGGAGGGGAAAACAGAAAAACAATCTGTAAAACAACACATCGTCTAAGCCAGAGCGCTGTGGCTGGGGCGGAGTTTTCTCTGTGTCTGTCTCAGTCCCTCCATCTCTGTCTTTTTCTCTCTCTCTCTCTCTCTCTCCATCTCGCTTTCTGGCTCTCCGATCAGTCTGAACTGACAAACTAAGCCCCCCTCCTCCCCCGCCCTCAAGTTGTTTTTTTCCTCCCAGTCACAGGAGCCGGTGTGGTGTCTTCCACAAAAACAAAATTATCACATGCTATTGGTCCAAGCAATGGACAAAGGCACAGGTTTTTTTATGACTTTGTTGTTGGGCAGAAAGATGGAAGATTAGATAACAGGAGATAACGTGCACGGTAACAACACTTCGCAAACACGGGGAATAATGTGCGTCTTTTTCCACCGACAAACATGTTTTCCTCATAGGAAGCAAACAACAGCATGTGTGGCTTTCATATTGCGTTTCCAAGAATTCCAATTATCAGACATTAGAATTGCAAACTAGCAGTACATCTGCTCTTTCATCAAACATCCACTACCACAACATAATGACATGTTACAGGCGGTGTGTTCTGCTACCAAACAGTGTCCTATCACAGGGAGTTGTGCTGAATGGTCCCTAGTGTGTTTAGATGTTCCGTAGCAATACTTGACCCAATGATCCAACATCATGTCTGCTGCAAGTCTGGCTTTAATTAAAAAAGTCAAAGTTAATAGCACCACAGGCCAGAGGTTTAGGCATCAGGTTCCACTAGCTGTATCGAGCTTGGAACTGCCATCCTGGTACTTGATGCCCACTTAGGCCAATTATGTCCCTGGCAGCGGGCGCTTAAGTGGCAGAGTCATGCTGCTGGCATTGTTTGATTCCAAAAACATTCACAGTCCATTATGGGCTGCAGCTGTGGACAGCCAGTGAAGGCAGAAAGGAGGCCAGGCTGAGGCTCACAGGTGTCCCCTTCAGGGGCCTGACTGAAAAACAAGCCTGGGCCAAGGGGATTTACGCGGCGGGGTGGTTGCTGGAGGTGAGGGGGCCGGTGGATGGGGGGAATGCGTGTACTGTATGTGTGCATGTGCACACACATGTTCACGCATAATTTATGTGAACTCTATGTGTGTTCCATGCTCCATGGTGTAGGACAAAGGAACAAGTAACACACACACACACACACACACACACACACACACACACACACACACACACACACACACACAGTAGGGAAGAACAGGAGAGGGGCTGTGGAGGAGCCTGAAGGGGCCCGACTAATGCTGGGGGCCGAAGGTGTTGACAACTAAGGCCCCTCTGGCAGGCAGGGCTTTGGTGGGGGGGGGTTAGGTTGGTGGCTGAGTGGGTGGGTGGGACGCACAAAAAGAGAAAAGCCCCTCATTGAAACCCAGGACCCCAGAGGTATACAGAAAGACAGACGCTGTGCCCTGTGCACTTGTTAAACCTGCAGATGCAACAAAGATGAGCCACAACAAAGGAAGCATGGCGACAACATGTCCATAAACACAATATGTACATAAATCTACATATCTACATAAATTCTTCCTCCCGTTCATCTCAACATAAGCAATCTAAAAGGGTGTTCATCAGGATTTAAATGAATGTTAGTTGAAACTTCCATAAAAAAGCCATCTTTACTACCCAGCAACAAATCATTAGTTCATATTTATCTCAGAACCAACAAATGTTAGTAAATAATGACCTACGTATAAATTGATATGATCTGTTCATAAAGACAGACTGCATGCTCTCTGTCAAATATACAGTAGTTTTTCTTCATTGTGTAATAAATGTATTACAGAACGGTAAACAGATGAACTACTGGTCTCAAGAGAGTAGTTTATGGATGATATTGAAGATAATGGATCACTTGTGATTAATCAGGGACCTTCTCTCTCAGTAGATAATCATTATGTCATGTTTTATAAAGCTTCATAGTTACGCTTTGCTTTCCCAAAGGGAAATATGAATAATATAATTCTTTATATAAATCTTGCATTCTTACACTGTATCCCTCTAAACAGGAACCTAAACACAGGTCTAGGTAGGGGAAACCCAAGGGCCCCCACTGGTCCACCTCTCAGCGCTGACATCAGAGCAGAACTAAATCCAAGCTATCCTTTGTGCTACTAAAACTATAGCAAGCAACCAGTGTGGAATTACTGGGGCTATCTGGAGGGCACCTCCAAATCCTATGCTTTGAGTAATTCATCTCACCGCGTCTGGGAGTGTGCAGGTAACATATATCACTGGGGAACATGAAATTACAGTTGTTTCTTGTTGAATTAACTCTGTGCTCGTTTGTGTGTGCGTGCGCTGATGTAACACACACAAACGGACACAGGTCCTCCCTGCTGTCACGAAGGTACTTGACTGAAGGCAGATGGACGAGTATCCCCCCACCACCTTCCCCCACCACCACCACCACCACCACCGACCCACCCACGAGTTCAGCGAATGATAAGACATGGAACTACAACTTTATCTCTGCGGTGGTTGCCAGTGGGAACGGAATAGAGGGGGCCACAGGAAGGAAGGATGTTGCCTTCAGCTTGGCTGACTACTGTATCGCTGTTATTCTAAGAACTGTTGCTTTCCTGCGGATCTGGATGTTGCGCGCACGAGAGAGGGTGTTTGTGTGCGTGTGTGTCGTGCGTCAGTGTGTAAAGAAGAGGGGGGTATGCGAACAGTGGAGGGGAGTGCGTGTGCTTGTGTGCTTGTGTGCTTGTGTGTGTGTGTGTGTGTGTGTGTGTGTGTGTGTGTGTGTGTGTGTGTGTGTGTTCGTTCATGTGTCCGCTTTGACAGCTAGGGCTTTGTGAACAGCGGCAGTGGCATATTCTTATCAAGGTCCAGACCCCTGTATTGTATTCTATCTGGGTCCCAACACCAGATACCTCCTCCGGCTTACTGATAGAGCACACCGCTCCACAACAGACATGCGAGCTGAGCAAAAGAACATAGGAAGGTAAGGGGGCATGTGTCTGTGTGTGCGCGTGTGCTTTTGTGTGTAATGTGATAAAAACAAAGAACAAGAGGCCAAATTGAATCACTGCGGAAGGGAGACTCTGGATGCTGGGGGCTGTTACTGGTGTTAAAGGGAGCCCACTGTATTGTTACGGTAATGTAATGGTAAGCAGGTATCCTGACTGATGCCATCAGCAGGCTGTGTGACCGACTAGCATCTACGGGGTGGACCCGTTGCGGTTGTGTGGATAGGATTATATTATATCCCTTAAATGACTGTTGGCTCATACTTCTGTAGTGGCAAATTAAACTTTGCCTTTGGGTCTTGGGCACCTGCAATCCGTGGTATTGCCAACTTCAGGGACTGTTTTAATTAAATCTTAAATTAAAGCTAAGGAACAAGGAAATGTCCTATATATGTCAGTTAACCAGGCAACAGGCTGCTCTACAACCTCCCCATTGATTACACTGGCCTCAGGCTCCGAGTTTGACAAACACTGTGCTAGGCATCAGCAACAGCAGAGTCAACATTATCAAATATGTATGAGGTTACAATGCTTGTATTGAACCATTTACATTACAATATTGAAGAATATTTCATTTTCTACAACCAAACCAATCAACCAGCAATCACAGGACCTGTACAGACCAACGTAGCCAATAAGAGGATAGAGCCAATACCAGCCGAGCCAATCAGATGGCTCACTGTGTGGGAGGGCTACACGTCACTGTGGCTATTTTTCTCCAGTCCAACAGAGTGTTATTGGCACATTCATCACTGTCATCGGTATGGATGAGACGAGGAGACCGGAGCATCTGTCTCAATGTACACACACAGCCAACGGTATGGAGTTATGGGGTGCCAGACAATCACTCCTACAGACACACTTCCTCACATAGAAAAACTGGAAGCCGAGTTTGTCATCCAAGCTGCTTTTTGCTGCCATCGTCCACCAACGCTTAACACTCATCATAGAGGTGTCAGTCACAAGCATGCATACGTACGTAGTACGTGCGCACACACACACACACGATGGGTTTTCTCTCTCTTCTTGGTGATGGGGCCTAAGAGTGGATAATGATTATGTTTATGACGCCATAAAAGGTCATATCAGATATATGACTGACTGGATGGACACTCATGCATTCACTCAATCAAACTTCAGGCTGTGACCCATTCAATCATAATACATGGATTGATAGTGATCCAACCGCCACGCTTGCTAATTCATTCACACGTGTGTGTCAGGATGTGTATCAAGGACATCACATTTATCTCAGTAGCCGTCTTCTTTCATCAGTGTAGAACTCTTCAGCTTCGGTGTTCAAGTGCGCCAGTGTTTCAGTGTGTTTCAGTGAAGGGATATGGCTGCTGGCTGCGTCTGACCAAGGCCGGCAGTCAACACGGCAAGAAGACACAGAGAGGCTCAACAGACATCAAGAGTTGGGACTTCTGTGTGTGTGTGTGTGTGTGTGTGTGTGTGTGTGTGTGTGTGTGTGGGGGGGGGGGGGGGGGGTGTGTGGGGGTGTGTGTGTGTGTGTGTGTAAAACAGTAAGCTCAGAGAAAGAGAGAGCAATGATTATATGTTGTATCTTCTAGCATCTCTAGTTATCATCTATTTTTTCTTCCTTTCTTCCCTTTCTCTCTGCAGCGGTCGGCCCTTTGGAACTTAGCTAAGCTCCTCTGGCGTGATTAGCTGCCCCTTTGACGAGGCCCTTCCATGCAGGCAAACACACACACGCGCAAGCACACACACACACACACACACACACACACACAACTCTGCTCGCCAAACGTCAACAATAACAAACATCTACACAGCATTTCAGATGATTTCTCTATGGCCTGATTCTGTCTCTCTCTGCCTTCAGTCTGTCTCTCAGTTTCCAGTCCTTGTTGTTTATGTTGACCTTTATGCCTGGGGCCTCTCCCCCTCTCTGCTAATTTTAACCCCTTCAGCATGGGTCATGCTCCCACCAATAGGAGCCCTGCCCAGTTCCTCCCATGGTGCTCCCATTCCCGCTCTGGGAAGGATGAAAGCGCGTACACACACTTCCACACACACGCGCACATGCACGCACGCACGCACACATACACGTACAAAACAGGACCCACTGCTAACCCCACCCATACGCACATATGTATGTAAGTACGTGCAAGCACACACACACAGATATTCACTTGTGTTCCCCCAACCTTTCCAGCCCACAAGCCCTTGCAACTAATTAGTTGACTGGGGTTGGGCAGATGGGCCCCCCCCCCCCCACCCCACCCCCCCATCGCTCTGGACCATGCTCTGCTGTGATTGGCAGATGCTGGCGGCAGAGAGGGAGATGGCAAGAGATAAGCAAACAACAACGGCCAACTACAACCCCCCCTCCCCCTCCCTCCCTCCCCACGAAGGGTCCTGGACCTGACCTAGGAACTAGCCATGTCATTTGTCACCAGATCTATCAACATGCCGATCTGTTGACTGTTCGTGTTCTGACTCTGTTCATGATTTCTGGCGACACAGAGTTGTCTGAAAGGGGGGAAAAGGAACCCATTGGACCTAGGGCTGTCACTAGCATGACATTTTTGTTGACGATTAATTGCCGTACAAAATAATTGCTTTGAACTATTTCGCTCTTTTAACCCATTTAGACCCGTTACCTTTCAAGCTGGGAACGCCTCCGTGTCATTTTAGTTGTTGCTATATATATATATATATATATATATATATATATATATATATATATATATATATATATATATATATATATATATATATATATATATATCGCTGCTTATCTCCATATTTTAACTTTGAGTTTTTTCGTAAATTAATGCCCTACTTGATCATACTACGGCGTCACAGAAAAGCATCAAAGGTAGCAGATACACAAGCTTGAAACGCAGCCGCAAAGCGACGAGTTTTGAGCTTGTAGATCTTGTTACTTTTGAATTTGAATCCTGAAAAGTAAAAGTTTTGGACATCTGAGTTTTGGGGGGGGAAATCTTCCAATACAATTCTGAAATAGCCGATCTACAAGCTCACACAACACGGTTGCGATAGGACTGTTTTCAGTATTTTTCAAGAGATTCATTTTGTACAGATGAATCTGGAAACGATTCTGATTATTATTGCAAAAAATTATTGCGACCATCTCAAATAATGGCGATCAGGCGGTTATGTAATAATTGGGACAGGTCGAATTGGAGCCCAGGATGGAGTCTTGTGGGCTGCTTGTGTGTATCAGCGGGTGTATCAGCCAGAGGCCTCCGCTCAGTATCGCTGTCATAATATGTCTCCTAATGTCTGCCTGCTCCTCCCTCGTGATTGATGTGAATCTCCTGGGTCACATGTATACTGTACTGTATGCACATGCATACCAGGTCACATGTGTGCAGGTGCAGACGCTCGCACACGCACACACACACAGCAGAACTACTGTGGGCCCACTTTATCTTATTAACCTAAATTCAGAGTCATTTTGGTCAGATGTTAGTAAACACAGAGGAACTAAAATTGGAAAACCAACAGCACATGACGACAAAATTCCTCTCCAATCATTGATGGAAATCACACATGGATTAGTCAGATGTTTTTAGAGCTAAGCACACGTTCATATACACACGCGCACACACACACACACACACACACACACACACACACACACACACACACACACCTCAGTCCCCCGCCGCATGTACAATATGGTTGGTATGCGAGGGAACAACAAAACACAACCCCAATGACACGATGGAGAGAAAGTGGTCTCTGTGCGTATGTGTATATCGGTATCAAGTGTGTACAGTATCTGTGTGTGTGTGTGTGTCTGTGTGTGTGTGTGTGTGTGTGTGCGTGTGTGTGGAGCAGAATGTCTGGCTGACAGGCTGAGTGTGGACTGCGGAGCAGAGCCTTTTTTAGTTACAATAATGCCGTCACGTAGGCCAGAGGCTCAGACACATGCAGCTAGAAGGCAGCAGCCCAGGCACGCTAAATATTAGCCGGGCTGAACGTCATTCTGCCCGGTGCCACCAACGCACGCACGCACGCACGCACGCACGCACGCACGCACGCACGCACGCACGCACGCACGCACGCACGCACGCACGCACGCACGCACGCACGCACGCACGCACGCACGCACGCACGCACGCACGCACGCACGCACGCACGCACGCACGCACACAGTCTGGGGAGACTGCCTCATATGCTAAAACAAGCACTAGATTTTCAACTATAATGTTTGGTGGGGGGAGGGGGGGGCGAATTAACTGAAATATTTACAATGTTCTATTCTCTAAACACATAATGTAATGACACCATAGCTGGCATAACTAACCAGGCTTACATCTTCCGTTCCACTTGGTCCACCGTGTCCTACCTGGGCCAGGCTCACCTCTCTGTGTGTAGACCCATCTGTCACAGGCTGGCAGTCCCTCCCAGCATATCTGATATATGTCAGCTTCCAAATAAAGAAACTGAAATGTCCTTGCCTGACACAATTCCATTGTCACCATTGTTGTCCTTGCTGTTGTTGTCAGCCATGGACGCTTGAGAACTGTGTGCGGATGGATGCCATTCTGACATCTCTACTGCACCCTACAACCCAGTGACTGTTCTGTAACACAGACGGCGTGGATAAAGTGCTGCTGGCACACTGCGTGCCTTTACTCTCTAAGTCTTAAGATTTCATGCAATGTCTTGTGGAATGTAGTGGCACCATTGGAACTGGCGAGCAATTACAATACCCATGTCATGGCCTACGTCACATACAGAGAGGGTCTCAGTTAAGCAATTAGCAGCTGCAACGTGAGATGCAGTCAGGGAGTGGGAGGAACTCGGAATGATTATTAGTAGAGCCCAGCACATGCCAGATTTTTGTGTCAGATGCCAGCCCCGATTTTGGCGAGTCCTAGACCACCGATTACCAATGTTTTGAATGATATTTTGTAAAAGAAAAACATATTTACAACCAGATCTCCATATAAGCCTATATATGGGCATGTCGGGTTTGTTTATGGTTATGTCGGAGTCATAGTGACATGCCTATTTATGGGCGTGTGGGTTTTGTTTATGGTTATGTCTGAGTCAGAGTAGCCTGAGGCTACGAGCTCAATCCATGGTCTTGAAGGGCGGATCCAAACACAGCCGCCCGGATTTGTGCGTGGCTTCCTATTGCTTCACCAATCTTGTCCCCGCATCCCCTCCCCTCCCCCCCTCGGCCTGTGCACGGAGCACGCTGACGTCACCAAATTTAGAGCGACGCCCCTCTGCACTCTGATTGGTTAGGAGATAACAAGGTCCAAGACCATCGTTCCTGCATGGCTCCCCCAGGCTTTTTTTTCTTTTGTAACAAAAAAAAATGCCTGGGTTTCCGAGGCTAGAGTCAGAGTGACATGGCCGTGGTTTAAGCAAACATTCTAAAATACACACAGAAATGTAACTTTATTTTCTCTCTTTTTTCAAAATGGCCAAACTAGCCAAATAATGGCTCAGCCTGATCTCCAGAGATTACCGTAACATTGCACGGAACGAGTGCACTTCATTCCGTGGATAGTCGCCTAGAAACCCCGAAATTGCGTGCATATGTACGGCGAGTCCCACGGTGGGCGTAACCAGTCGCAACCCGGAAAAACCCGGAAGCAGAGCAGTCCCCACAATAAAATTTACGATTCTGTGCCTATCGGTACATAACTCAAACGGCGCTGAGTAGGCACAGGCGAACGTCACACCGTTCAGGACGGCAACTCGGTCGCCTTAGCTCCCTCGGTGGTCCTTCACGGGGTGACAGTTCGCCTGTGACTGCGCGCCTCCGAAATGGTTTTGTCACAAAGGGAGCGCCGTACATATGCACGCAATTTGGGGGTTCCGAGGCGACTATCCACGGAATGAAGTGCACTGGATCCGTGCATACATACGTAGTTCTCTGGCGATCGGGTTGGGCTGATACATATCAGCCAAACCGATATATCGGTCATGCTTTAGTTATTAGAGAAAAAAATAATTTCACTTTGCACCTGTAAACCTGTGATGTGACAATAAAGCTGATTCCGATTCTTAATGAATTAGACAGGGATGCTAAATCACTGGTGTGTGCAGTATAAAACTACAACTACTGGCAAGCTGAGAACTGGTGCCCACGTGCCCGCCCGTGCCCACACACACACGCACAACAACAGTGTAGGGACTCATTCAGAGTTGGTCCATAGCAGAGATAAGAGCTACTGTGCATCTGTCGCTGTGTGTGCGCGTGTGTGTGTGCGCGTGTGTGTGTCTCCAGATGCTAATCAGAAGCCTTGATAAGGGCCACTAGAGTTTACATTAGAGAGGGGCGCGATCTCTCCTCACACACACACCTCTCTTTCTTTACATACATCTGAACCCCCTTGTCTTCCACTCTAAGCTGCTCTCTCACTTTACCTAAGCTGGGTGGAGTGGTGCTTGCAGTGACACACCCCTCATTCTCTCTCACACACAGAGAGAGAGAGAGGAGAGAGAGAGAGCACTCACAAACACACTCAGAAAACTCCATCTTACACAAACAAAAACACTGGAATCCACGCCTCTGCCAGCCACGCTTCAGCTGTGGACAAACAAGCTGCGGGCCAATCGCGCGGCGAGAAACTCAGACATGCACCAATCACAGGGCCACACACTTCCAAGGCGGCCATCTTTAGTAACGGGAGCCAGGGCTGACAAGTTTGGTCTATCATTTTGAGGCCCAGAAATTCCTGCATGTCTGCATACCACAGTGAGCGAGGGAAGAGAGGGAGAGGGAAGAGAGAGGGAGAGGGGGGGAATGGGACAGAGAGCATAAAGCAAAGGAAAAGAGCCACGGAGGGGGAAAAAAGAGGGGAGGGATTGCAAAGTACAGAGGGAGGATCTCTGACATAAGGTGGAGCGACGGCAGAGTAGAGAAACGGAGAGATAGAGATAGACAGGCAAAGAGAGAGAGACAGACAGACAGACAACTACTCATCCGTGTTTCTGATCCCACCGTTTTAGCAGTTTCTGAGGTTTTCCAGATGCAGGAAAACCCGCGGAGCAGATGATGCAATGATAAGGTCTAATTACTCCTCGGGAGGGTCAGAGGGGCCAAAGCATTGTCAAAAGAGGAGCACAGGAGATGTGGAACACACAGGGGGAAATATTAAAACACACTGTGGTGTAAAGTAACTAAATACATTTACTCAAGTTCTGTACTTAAGTACAATTTTGAGGTACTTTTACTTTATTGGAGTATTTCCAGTTGTCTATACGTTTACTACTCCACTACATCTCAGAGGCAAATATTGTACTTTTACTCCACTACAATTATTTACTACTACAGTAGTTACTTTTCAGATATAAATTATTACATTATTAAACATACATTAACCACTTTAGCCCTATTTTATACATAGGCTATTTGAAAATAGCCGATCAACAGTGAGCTTGTAGATCTGCTATTTTCAAACATTTAGTACTTTTACTTTTGTTACTTTAAGTACATTTTGATACCAATACTTTTCTACTTTTACTCAAGTAAATTTTTTATTCCGGACTTTTACTTGTAACAGAGTACTTCTACATTGCAGTATTGATACTTTTACTTAAGTAAAACATTTGAGTACTTTTTCCACCACTGAAAACACAATACAACACTATTCCACTACTGGACGAGACAAACTTCAGACAGAGAGAGAGAAAGAGAGAGAAAGAGAAAGCGAAGAGAGAAAGCGAAGAGAGAGAGAGAGAGAGATGAGCCAGGAAAATCCAAAGGCATTTTTACAGTGGTCTTGTAACTATATCACCACTCCGGTGTTACGAGGCAGGACATGGCTTTACTTCTAAGAGGGTTATCATAACATTCATAACAACGTTGTGCAGCTTCAGTACCAGTCATCAGGAAGAACAAGGAGACGGCAAAGGTCCGGGGCGAGTCACTTTACAGGGCCTAATGTTTTTACTGCCTTCTTTATGTTTACAGCACCTCTCCGGTACGATCCGGAGAGAAAGGGAAAGGCAGTGCAGAAATAAAATGGCTCTAGAGTGTTTCATGACAGCAGTGAGTGAAGCCCAGGACACAGCCTAAGGAGAGAGAGGTAATGGAAAAGAGAGAAAAGACGGGGGGAAGAGACATTCTGGGAAGAAGTAGCCTCCTTTTTTATCCGATGATAAAAGGTGGAAACCCCTGCTTCGAGTAAAAGCTCTGTTAAGGATGAGGACCGCGTGGAGATGAAACTCTGAGATGCCAGTGGCTCGTAGCTTCTACTTGGTTTTGACTAAGACTCAGAAAGTCTTCTACACACACAGCGTAGAATGTTGCCCGGAGCGAGTGAAACCACTCGTATGTATTTCTCCCCCTTGTGCCTGCCGCTGGCAAATGTCAAATGCGCCACAACTTCGGGGGAGAGACAGCGAGAGAAATGTGTGCCGTTTGCGCCTGTGGAATGCACCTGCTTTGCATATTAGCGCTTCGAGCAGCCAATCGGCGCACAGACAATGTCACACGATGTCACAAGATGCTTCAAAAACACCACCACCTGAATTCATGAGATTCTCGTTTCTTTTATGAGATGACACAGCTTAGGTTTCTTGTTATGTTTGCTCCAGGTGATCTCGCTTGAAGAAAAAACGTCAAGAGAGAAGTGGAGAACAGAAAAGAATGTTGACTCTCATTAACCCCATATCACGCTGCACATCACCTGGAATCCCCTCAAAGGATGTCTATAAGGGGGGAGGGGGGAGGTTGGATTTCAGTTGTACTGTAGGTATGGCATACAGTAGGTTATACCTACAGTAGTGGATAGAGTTCTATCCACTTCGGATGTAACACTGCGATTGGTTGGATTAACCCATTCAAACCGGGAACGCATCTGTGTCATTTTTAGATTTCTTTGGCTATTCAAAAATAGCAGATATACAAGCTCATAGATGATTTTCCGATCTTAAAGAATTAACACTACAACAAAATACACACAGAAAACAGAAGCAGAGAGGAACAGAGAAAAGAGGAGAGAAGAGCAGAGCCTAAGGAGGAGGAGAACAATAAAGGTGGAGGCTAAGAGGAGGACCAAGGGAAGTAAAGAACAGAGACAAGGATAACAAAACAAAAAAATTGTGGAAAAAAAGTTAGCATTGCCCCTTTGTCTTAAGGGTAAACACGCACTCCAGACACGCACACATGCGTCCTCACACGCACATACCAGTACGTCTTTGTTCCATGTTGGTACTTGCCGTCTTGGTGAGCTCTCTTGGAATGTGTGTGCGCGTGTGTGTGTGTGTGTGTGTGTGTGTGTGTGTGCGTGCCTAGCTGCCCTGTAGCTATATGGCCAGAGGAAAAGGCTTGTGACCACCTTTTCCTCTAGTCCCCCTCCTCAGTCACCCCTGACCTACACAGGTCAATGCGGGGTCACATTCTCCCAATTTTGTCCCACCAACACCCATTCAAGCCCAATGTCACGAGTACCACCTTAAATAGATGGCCCTGAACAGTACCGTTATGATCTTCTGGGGGGTGGCTACCATCAAAACCTTTTACCCCATTCAGTCCGGGAAGGCATGTTGTCACTTTAGATTTCTTTGGCTATTCAAAAATAGTAGATCTACAAGCTCATAGCGCCGTGCAAGGAGCTTGTAGATCTGCCAGTTTTGAAAAATCTTGAAAATTTTAGCAAATCTTTGAATATATATATATTTTAAAGCGAATATTCGTAACTCAAATCTTTGCTTCTACAATTCGTATATAATACACGCATATATATATATAGCTTGTATATCTGCAATTTTTTAATAGCCAAAGGAATCTAAAATGACAGATGCGTTCCCGGATTGAATGGGTTAATGGGAATTACGTTCCATTCCCAGAGAATCTAACACATTCTGTGTAGGCTGCCATAGAGAACCTGTTAAAGCGGATTCAGGGGAAAAGGCACACATTCTGGAAAAGAACTGTGTATTCTCCGTGGCTAGGTTCTTGGTAGAAACTTGTGGAAAAGGATTTGAGCTGAAGAGCAGTATTCTGAATGACGAGTTCTTTGAGGGCAACGAATCAAAGTCACATCAGGTGAATTTCACCAGAATGCAGACATTTATAATCAAAACAACGATATCTTTGCTTTATAGCCAGCCTTTTCAGTCGGTTGTATGAATTTCCATTATGCCTAATTTGGGATGTCTTCAGGAACAAAAAAAAAACTTCTTAACAGAAATTATTAACCATAATCTCCTATTAGAACTAAACAACAACAAAAACATCCATGCTATTGGATATTTAAATAATATTTCTGCTTAATCTCTACAAATGAACAGGAAAGCAATTGTTGGAAATCCTGATGAGATTGTTGCATAAACGTTACATGGGAAAGACCCCTCTGTGCTTGTCGCTGTCCCCGGAAGTGGGTGATGTAATGAGAGAATTCCTGAGAATTCCAAATGTCTGAGCCTTCCGACCCGACCCCTTCGTCCGAGCCGTCACACCGCCTCAAAGCCACCAATGAAATTCCATGTATTTGCTGAAGCATAAGCATCAGATGTCCCAAAATACAGTACATACCCGCCATGCTTACGGCCTATGTTAACCCATTCCGTCCGGGAACGCATCTACAAATGTCTTCTAAATCCTACCAGTTTTCTGAAAAACATGAACAAAAAATCAAGTGGTGGTCAAACCAGGACCCCCAAAATTACATGTATTTGGCCACGGACCCCCATCTCAAAATATTTTGTTCCACGGACCTCCAGAAGCAAGGATTTGAGTTAAAATGTTTCGCTTTAAACAAATATATATCTATATTTTTGCAGATCTACAAGCTCATAGTGCGGCACTCGGTTCCACGCTATGAGCTTGTACTGTATATCTAACAAATCTAAAATCTTGTATATCTAAAAAATAAATCTAAAATGACACAGATTCTTTCCCGGTCTTAATGGGTTAAGCTCTTTACCAACGCGGTGGGCAGAGATCGCAAGAGCATGTGAGCGACCCAGCATCCCTATTTTTGCTATTTTTGGCAAAGAAAAATGTCCCAAGTACCCCCATAAGAGATTTTTTTTTTCAAAATTGTCGCGTTGTGAACTTGTAGATCAGTAATTTGAAATAAGTGGTTAAACCCATGTTCTGAAAAGTCATTCTGTTCCTCATTTTGAGAGCCTCCAGGATCCCCTGCAGCCCTCGGACCACACTTTGAAAACCACTGGTTTAAGTGGGTGTGTAAGTGATTTATTTATTTGTTAAAATAAGTGTTAAATATCTCTATAGTCTGATAGTAACCATTGCTATAGAGTGTTTGTTTAGTAACAGGGGTCTCGCCATCTCTGCAACCGCTTTAGAAAACAGAAAATACATATTCACTAGTTCGGGATACCAATTTCATACAATCAGGAGAAAGAACTCACACAGGGTACAGGATAAAATGAAATTTGAAATGATGAAACGAATAAGTGAGCAGACAAAATTGGAGCCGAAACTGGGGTCCTTCAAATTAAAAAGGCGGAGAACCACTGTTTTACACCTCCAGTATTAACGCCGACTCACAAATATGTCACTGCGCATGCACCCCTCCCAGAAGGTGACTGTGGTGACTAGTAAGGAAAATAAATACCAAGTAGCAGCAGTGGTGTGTAACCAGCACACACGCCTACTCCAGTGTTTGTGTTGCCAACAGACATGAGGGGACTGGGTGGGAGTACTATGCTACTGGCTGCCATGTTAAGTTTGATGCCGTTGGTCTGACGACAGGTGAACGCTGGCAAACATGTTGGCACAACAGTAGCACAAGGATACTATTGGTCAACCTGTGTCACTACAGCCATATGCCTTCTGTGTGTGTGTGTGTATGTATGTGTATGTATGTGTGTGTGTGTGTGTGTGTGTGTGTGTGTGTGTGTGTGTGTGTGTGTGTGTGTGTGTGTGGGGGGGGGGGGGGGTGCATGAGAGTGGTTTACAGAATGGGGAGCAGGCAGTCATCTGATCTGGACAAACACTTGACAACAATCCCCATCACCCCCCCCCCCCACACACACACACACAAACATGATGTTATGCAATCCTTCCTCCTCTCTGCCGTTCTGGTGTCAGTGAGAGGTCTAACCGTTGTCGTTTCCCTCCACAGTTCTAAGCCTGGAGGTGTCAGACCTACATCCTATATTAATTGGTGTGTTTCGCGCATGCGCGGCCCCGTGCGGTCTGTTGTCTGAGTGAGTTCTGTTGTAAATCCAATTTAGGCAAGATATCACTTCATGCCTTTCAAAACGATGCTTGCGATGCAGATGTTAGAATTGGCTGTTGGACTACGTTCATAGTCAATCATTAAATCATCCAAAAATATTTTTCAAATATGGCTTGCTTGTTCTGGAACACTAAATGTCTGCAATTAAAATATTTCAAGACATCTCTGTTTTGATAGTTTGTTTTGGTGCAAGCTTTGCAGCTACCTTACAGATGCAAAGGTAGAAACATTGAAACAGTTGATAAGATATTGGTCAGAGATGATTGTTTACAAATGGCTTTTATAGATTTAATCTTTTATTTATTGTTCCCTTAATTTCTTACTAGTCG
>NC_137607.1:50165410-50220410 GCF_963280865.1 Gymnoscopelus braueri | reverse complement strand
TAATAATTGAGGGAAAGCATTTTGTCAAGGTAATCCTGTCCCTGTGTGTGTGTGTGTGTGTGTGTGTGTGTGTGTGTGTGTGTGTGTGTGTGTGTGTGTGTGTGTGTGTGTGTGTGTGTGTGTGCACACACGTGCTCTCCATGTCATTTAGCAGTAAATGGCTAATTACGAACAGCGGCCTGAGGAAAACTCTTTCATTTGCTTCTCATTACAGACACAAGGAGTGACAGAAAAAAAGACATGAGAGAGAGTATGAGAGAGGGAGAGAGATGGTAGACATTTGGCCTCATGCAGGAAGCAATATAAGAATATATTTCCTCTTATTCTTGTTCTTATCCATATTTTTACTTTTGTTAGTTTATGAGATTCCGCAATGTTTTCTTATTTTTGCTCTTCTCTCAAGAGCAAATTTAAAGAGTGGTCGAGAACACTCTTACAGAGAAAAATAACACATTTTCACAGTTCCCACATTTTGTTTGTCCTATGCTAGAAAACACCCCAACTCCAGACTCCCCTAAAGTTTAAAATTTTAGAAACATGAAACTCATGAATGTCATCTAATAAAATAAAGTAATTGTTTGAGTAATTATTAAGATTGGATTATTAAATTCATAGTGTAAAAAAAATACTGTTGATCCATTGATCCCAATTAGGCTACAACTTAGTTTTTCTTCAGAAAAATGTCAACTTCATTTTACTATTTCAATTAAGAATAAGACCTGGACTGGATTCGGAGATCCGGATCTGGACCTTCAAAGATTGCCCTTATATATAGTATATATATATATAGTGTTTAGCATGTTAGCTATGCTAACAACAAACAAACAAACGGACATGCCCCTCCAATTTAAGATCTAGTGGGATTCATCATATACATATAGCACACCTGAGGTCAAATTTAGGATCTTAAGAACTGTTTGGTGCATCCGCAGTTGACTTCTTATTTTCTTAACAGACAATTAAGAGAAAATATAAGAGAAATATAAGAGAAATATTAGAAAAACTTTGATGCATGAGGCCCATTGTTTTAGTTTTGTTTAAGGTGCTGACCTGTTGCACACTCCATTGAGCTCCTCTAACACTCCACCTCTCTCTCTCTCTCTCTGTCTATAACATGTGTTTGTGTGTTTTTGTGTGTGTACCTGGTTGGAGCTGGGAGACGCACTTGAAATGCTCCGCCATGTTGGTTTTGCTCTGTTTGTTTTGTCCAGCCCCTACTCCACCCCACTCTCTTTCTCTAAATTCTTCCTCGCTCACTCCCTTTCTTTATGAACTTCCCAGAATCTCGTCTTTTTCACTCTGTTCTCCCACATTTCACTGTGTATGGTATGGTAAGATAATGCCAATGGTAACACTAAAGGGTATGAACTCGTTCTCATGCTATTCATCAAAAATGTGGAATGCCCTACCAGAAGGAGTAAAGGAGTGTAAAACCCTACTCACTTTCAATTCGAAAATGGCCCCTGTCTAAGTCTTAACCTACCCCCCCCCTCCTTCATTTTCCTCTTTTGTATATATATATATATAATTTTTTTCTCTCGTCATACCAGTAACCTGAAAGCTGATTGTATGACATTCTGTATAGTAGTGTGTATATCTGCCTGCCTCTTATATTTCATCATGATTTGTGTGCATGGGGTTCTCATCTTAAACAAGCTTAGTGCTTAAATGAGGGTTTCCAGTTTAGTAGACCTTGTATTGTGAATTTGTACTTCCATGTACTGTTATGTACTGTCATGTACTATTCTCATGTCTTTCTAAATAAACTACATCAATCAATCAATCAAACAAACACTGACTGATCACAAATGACAACCACTTCTACTGTTATTGTGACTTGAATGGCAAGCATGTATTTCTAACAGAGTATAGTAGACTACAGTGTTCAGTGAACAGGTAAGTTTGCAATAATTTGTATTTGAAAACTGCAATAAATGTAATTGTTATCTATTAAATTCATATCATGCCTAAAGGGAATGTCCCTAAAAGCCAGAAAACATCCAGGCTATGAGTATCACTGGGCAAGAAGGGAATGCAGCTGTAGAGGGCAGAGTTAAGCAACGATGGGTCTAATAGAGTCAAAGGAGAAGGTGATTATCCATGTGACCTGATAGCCAGGCTCTTCACTCTCTAAAAGACATACAGACTTAACACTGGTGATTTCAAACTTCAACTGTAAAGGCCAGCACATAGCCCATGGGTTTACATACGCATGCGTACACACACCCCCACCACATATAAATGCACATGTACACCCAGTCACACACAACCTCACCTCACAGTGACAAAAGCCACAGGAACAATGGGTTCTCTCTGACAGAACTGGTGACTATAGAGTGAGTGAGAGTGTGTGTGTGTGTGTGTGTGTGTGTGTGTGTGTATGTGTGTGTGTACACGCGTTTTTGAAAAACAATGGGAGCCAACAACAGAGCACCCAAGCCAAAGCAAGGTGAACTTTGACCTGAAAAGCTTACTCTATCCCTGTGTGTGTGTGTGTGTGTGTGTGTGTGTGTGTGTGTGTGTGTGTGTGTGTGTGTGTGTGTGTGTGTGTGTGTGTGTGTGTGTGTGTGTTGTGCAAGCGTGGCGTAGCTGGCTGGTGTCTGTGAGGCTGAACAAGCCTCTTTCTCTACAGAGGACAGAGTGTGCCATGCCGCAGCAGCAGATAGAGCCTTATCCAAACAGCAGATCTGCTGTTTGCTGGCTCTCACTCTCGCTCTTTCTTCCTCATCTTTGAATGTAATCCTTGCACTTCCTTACCATCTCTCCCCATTTCTTTCATCTTCAAAAAAAATAAATATGGTATCATCTTTGTCTCATGTGTGAATCTAGTATTCGCTCCTTCCTTTGGTTTATCCACATTTCTCAGACACGCTCTCTAAAAATTCAATCCTCCTCTCTCCAGATGTAATTCCTTAAAAAAAAACAAATCTCTGCTCCTTTCATCCAATGTCTAACTGGTGTTGGATTTATAAGTTAGCTGGAGTTCACCTTTACTGTGCGGTCACATTTGTGGGCCAGGTAGTGCAGGAGAGTAACTACATTCGCCTCAAAATAAAAACTTGAAAAAGTCAAACCTGAATCACACTGTGATATGAGCTGAATTGCACAGGTACAAAAGACAGTGAAAATGTTGGCCTCCTTCTACTCAGGTATACTGTATTTTTCCATGCCAACTTAAGTTGGCACAATATACAATACTCATATTGCCTGCTTCATGTACACAAGCGTGTGTGCGCGTGCATGCGTGTGTGTGTGTGTATGTGTGTGTGGGGGAGGATAGTACACACATGCATGCCAACCTATCCGGTCTCTCTTATCAGCAGCAGGTATCAGTGGTGTACACACGCTGCATGTGCCCACCCGAGCTCCGACTTGGCAACTGTTGCTAGGGATGTACAGTACTGTAGAGGTGGCCTTCATTCCTGTTCTCCAATAGAAAAGGAAAGTAGCTCTCGTGGAATCGACTCTTGCCCAATCAGGCCTGTGACCCAAAATGAGTTTGACACCACTGCTCTAACCCTTGTCACCATTGCTTTCAAGTTATCTCATCTTTGGTGAATATATTACCATTAGAATTAGAGGATCCATGCAAAATGCATGACATATATTTATGAACTTCTACTGCGACAAAGTCAATGATTGACAGATGATCATTCAGACTGATGACAAGTCATTGATTATCTAATCAAAAAACATTAAATAAAAAAATATTTTCGGAAGCAGAGAGATTATCATTAATTGTTAAATTAGGTTTACTAGCTTCTCAGCAGTTCTAACATGGGTAAGCTCTACAAACCACACCTCAATCACAATGCACTATTACCCTTCTACTGTCCAAATGAAAAGCCAGAGAGCAGCAACATTCAATCAGGCAACAAAACCAAAGTGACTTGTGACAGCTTGTAAAAGCTGGGAAATTGCTGCCTGAGAGCACTTCATCTGTATTTCTAATCTTATGTATCTTCAATGGGTTCTTTGATTGATTGATTGAAATTTTTATTAGGCAAAAGAATGTAAAACAACACAAGTTACATTTATAATGCTTTTGTCTAAAAGGTCCGGCCAAAAAAGTCCTTGCGGACTTGTTTCCGTTGGGGTCCTTGAGTTAATTTCATAGACATATATAGTAGCAACCAAACAGTTCAAAAATCAACATGAAAATACAGATAATACAGAAAAAATACTTGTACTTCTTGACTAGGGCTGCAACTATGGATTATCTTCTTAGTGATTATTTTATCAATTACTTTCGAATAATCGAGAAGCGCTTTTTTTTACAACTCAATTTTTTACATATCAACAAATCAAACAAATAGATTTTTTTAATCGAATAAGTCCCATTTGATACTTTTTTGAAAATCGATTATTTTATTGAAATCAATTATGTTTTGTAATCGATTAAACCAACTTGTTCGATTAACTGTTGCACCTGGTCCCCCATCCTTGACTCTTACATGTACCTCTCCTGTGTTTCTTTCTCGCTACTGTTGCTGCTATGACACCTGAATTTCCCTCCGGGGAACAATAACAGTTTATCTTCTCTTTCTTGACAGAACCTGCAAATGCACTGACCTACGGGTCCAACACAGCATAGCTCTACATGAATACACCACAAACAGGCGCACACACACACGCGCATGGCAGAAAGAGCAGTGGGCAATGAATGTCAGTCCTCATACATGTCTCTCTTCTAGGCTACTTTGATTGCCCCTACACTGTAAAATATGACATTTGTTGGTTTGGTAATTCAACTTCCAGAACACACACATTCAACTTCCAGAACACACACACACAGAGCGGTTTTCCTGCAAGTTAGGGGCACATGTAGGATCAGAGGAATGCAGGCTCTCCCCTGGCTCTTACCTCAGGCAACTGGAACCCTGTTAAAAACACAACAAAAACAACCCCACAGTTTCCACTCACGTATAAACTTTAATGCCCCATCTAATGTTCCTCCACCCTGATCTTGTGTATGTGCGAGTGTGTGTGTGTGTGTGTAAGCGTGTGTTTGTAAACTACAAGTTTTCATTCACTAAAGCCCTAATTAAAGATCCTATAGTTTCCCCCCGTCAACCACGCAACACGTGTTCTGCTGCACAGCGTTGTATAAGCAGTAGAAGGAAGTCAAGATTTTCACTTTTCCTGCGGTTCACATTACATCTAGGCTAACCTACGGTATGAGACTACGTCACACTGTGGATAGTAGGTGCACAGAGAAATGTTACCACTCAACAGGTGTACACAGGCTACAAAGAGGGCGATTTTAAAAACACTGTTTAAGTCCTAACCTAAGTTTTCAGAATATCTTAATTTTTTTATTCAAAACATTAAAGACAATTCCTGTTGCTATATACATAGCAATATCTAAAATGACCTCATGCTTTCCCGGTTTTAAAAAGGAATAACAACGTATAGGCTTTGCCGGTCTTAATGGGTCAATAGAGCCCGACCAATTCCAGATCTTTGGGTCCAATGTCTCTATTTGAGAACATTTAACTCATAAGCAAACAAATAAATCGGGGGAAAAAACATATTTTATTTAAATATAAACGTCAATATATGAAAAGAACATTTAATTTTAACTACACAATGAACAATTAAACATGTATGAAATACACAACTTTATTTTATCGAACACATCGCATTGCTTGTAGAGATAGTAGATCTGCTATTTTTGAAAAATAAAATGGGAAAAAGGGATTTTCACCTGTATAAATAAGCAAAATAAATAATGGCAGATATATCAGCCAAACCTATATATCGGTCGGGCTCAAGTAATTAATGACAATGATTAGTTTATGATTTATATTTATTATTAGTAGTGTAATCGTGGTAGTATAGTAGTTGTGCTGTTGTAAACTGAACTAGTAAGAAACAGTAGCTGCAGAGTGGTAGCATATCATGAGCAATAGTGGAGTTTGGCTGGAGCAGGAGTAAAAACCGTGCTTTGGGAAGTAATGGCTGATAGAGAGACAGAGGGGATGAGAGAGAGACAGACAGATGCTTTCCCTATGCTGCTCTTTCTCTCTCCGTGTCATTTTAGATATTTTTTTTAATTTTATGTATAGCAACATACATTTTTCAGAAAACTCTAAAAAATAGCAGATATATAAGCTCACAGTGCGTCACTTCATGTCACGCAGCGGAAAATATTGAAACTGTTTGGAAAAAAATCTTCTCTTCTGGGGGTCCCTGGCAAAAACATTTTCAGATGGGGGGGGGGGGGTCCACGGCCAAATACATATCATTTTAGGGGTCCATGGCGTGAAAAAGTTTGAGAACTACTAATTTAAAAGGCATTTGTAGAATCGGCCTCAGGTCTTAATGCATTAAACAAGTCTGTACTCTGTACAGAAGTTATGGAACTGGAGCTCTCACCTCTACTGAGGACGCTAAGTGCACATATCAAACACACAAATACATTTACAGTAAGTGCAATTGACACCACACACACACACACACACACACACACACACACACACACACACACACACACACACACACACACACACACACACACACACACACACACAGAGAGCGAAGCATTGCATCATGTTCTAGAAATTGCTCCTGCTCGGACACACAGCACTTGACTAATCTAGTGCCTATCACATGACATCGGATCACAGCATCATACCTGCTCCCCTGGCCTTTTCCAAGCAAAGGGACAGAGACAAACACACACTCACTCTGTTTCTCAACTGTGTGTGTGGACTCACTTTTTTTTCATTTCACAGAATGACTAGTCAAGTGTATTAAAAAACAATCTAAAAACAAAATAAAACTGTTTTATCAACAGCTGAGCTATGTAATTAAAAGCACTGAACTTTGCGCAACAAATTGTCAGATTCCAGGACAGCTTGGTGGAGACTGAGACATTTCCTATGTTGCACTTTCCCGACAGTGAGGCCTGGCAGAAAATCGAGGAGCCAACATAATATGTGGGCTGTAGCAGTCAATGTTCGAGTATAAACATGGCCGAGGTCATTATGCTTTGAACGCTAGCCTCTCAGTCAGACACACAGACAGAGAAAAAACAACACAAGCTATAATCGCTTTCAAAAAATAATAACCATTCTCTCTGTGTGTCTTACAATAGAAGCTATTCTGTGTGTTTACGGTAGGAGAGGAAAGACTGACCGACTGACTTGGTGACTGACTGACTGACTGACTGACCCACTGGCTGGCAACAGCACTAAACCAACCCACAGTTCTTTTTTTAAACCAGGGATATAAAACGATGATTTATAACAAACAAAGCGCACTGCTATAAATCATATTCATCTGTCTCTTGCTCTCTCCCTCAAAACAATCTCCATGGTTCGCTCACTCCCTCTGTTCTCTCTTCTTTAAGCCCGATTTATAATTTGTTGCACGATGGCGTTGCGTGCAAAAATAACCGGTCTACAAGCTCATAATGTGGCGCGGATGCGCAACGCCATCGTGTGATGGAGCATAATTAAGCATAACTCCCCTTTTCATTTTTACCCTATATCAACCTGACAATGGGGGACCTTTGCTGTTTTACAATGCAGATGAGTCTTTCCCCCTACTCCCTAATCACTTACCCACAATGCTCCAGTCAGTGAATACTAATCAGGAGGCGGGGCATGCATGTCCACTATACACCCTCAGCATCCCCCGCATCATAGAAATCATTAGAAAAACCATTTGGAGCTAAAACATCAGTCGTTCCAATTGATTTCCAGGTTCAGAAATCTCCGGTGCATATTTCTATTATGTGTCTCAAAGGGCCACTTAACAACACGAGAGTGTGATGGATTCAGGAAAAGTGCTATGCTATCACCTCCGTATGTGGAAGGATTGACATTTCTACCGGCTTTGAATATAGCCTGAGCCTCTCTATATATGACATTCTGTTCTTAATTTCCTCCACATTACAGTAGTTACATGCATGCATTTACATTAAATGCCAGGAGAAATATTACATTATTTATGGAGGAAAATGGCACCTACATTGTGTACAGTAAAATGTATACAATGTATGCACATGGTATGATTTCTTATTCTCTCTCACCAGACCCACTTAAACACATACATATACATATATAGACACACTTACTTCTCTGGCAGTGATTCTGCGTCCAGCAGCGTCCGCGGAAGTGTCCATTGATGGTGTTCTGTTGGCACGTTGTCTGTCCCTGGGCAGTGCCGGGACACACGTCTCCGCACTCCCTGTCATTCTTGTTGGCCACGATGTAGTTGTCCTCCACCGTGTCCGAGATCTTGGACCAGTCCAGCGTGGAGAGGTAGCAGAGGTCGGGGTTCTTCTCGATCCTCACGGCGCCGCGGGTGATGTTCATGAGGTTGTACAGGCCCAGCTCTTTCAGCTGCAGCATCTCAAACAGCACCAGGGCGTAGTTGAAGAACAGGTTGTTGCCGCGGATCACCGTCAGGTTGGGGAAGAGCTCGGTGAGACTCTCCAGGCCGTAGACACGGAACAGCAGCAGGTAGTCGGTCACAACCCGCAGGTTGGGGTAGCTGAGGCCACGGAAGTCCTCGGGCTTGGTCTTGAACATGAGCAGGATCTTCAGGTGGCCCTCGATGATGGTGCAGTTCTCCAGTGACTGGAGGTTGGTCACGTTGTTCCGGATGTCCTTACTTGGGCAGACTGGTAGTAGGAGAGAGGGAAGAACACAAACAAACAAAAGAGAGAGAGAGAGAGAGAGAGATGAATAATTAAGTAAAGCAGTTCCTCTGGGGGCCTTTTGGTGCGTTACTGTATGCAGTGCACTATAGTATATACTGTACATAAATATATACAGACACGTTTCAGCAGAGACCTTCTGATTACCAGACGGCCCCTCTACCCACTAAGCTACGGCCGCCCCTTAAAAGGAACATCTCCACCATCATCAACACCAACCATGTATACTGTTAAGTAGGATTTATCGTTTGAGCACAATACAACAACCAGAACAGATCACTGTGTGACTAAAGTAACATGGTGTTGAATGGGGCCTAGTAGCAGGAAAAAAAAGTCACTTTGCTACTGTAATAAAACAACCGGATATTGACATCAATGGGTCCTTCTCTTTCCCATCTCAGCCATGAAACCACTGGTGATTTGCATTAAGTAGAGCAGATCCATTCACAAATGCAGCCTCCCTCTCAGTCCCCTTGACAATCTGACTTGCCGCAAGCTAGCACTTTCTCCGTCTCTCTCTCCCTCTCTCTCTTCATAGGCTTCAATGGTATTTCCCCAGAGAGGAAATTATTGTATGGCACTGTCTCATCTGAATGAAAGAGACAGGAAATGGTTGAAATAAAAGCCTGCAAGCAAACTGTTTCTCTCTGCTCATTCATAATCGGGCTGCACGCTTGCACACATGACACATGACCCCCCCCCCCCACACACACACACACACACCCACACCAGAAGCAGAGAATTCATTAGAGGGCAGCTACTTACAGTAAGAGATGTGCAGAGAGAACAGGCATGCTGCTACTGTGGCAGGGTACTAATAACAATACGATACAATTCTCCGCTCTATCGGGTATCAAGGGGTGGGTGAAGGAACAGTGCTCCGTACACTGCACAAGTCAATATGTCACCCATCATCACTGGAGAATGAAGCAGGATCCAGAGATGAATTATCCAGCTTTGTAATTTATCCTGTCGTCAACTCAATGGAGAGCTAACTTTTCATCAAATCTAATACGGGGAGTGAGAATATGTAACAGATATGATGAGCATTTCTACTTTCAGAGGGAAATAACTTAAAAGGGATTTCCTTTTTTCTTTTTGTTAAAATAAAGTGTTAAATAGCTGTATATTTCGATAGTAATTAATGCTACAAGTGTTTGTCCAGTAAGGGGGCTTCCCCATCTCTCTAGCTCTTTAGTAAACTGAAAATAAAATGCAAGGTCTGGATACCAATTTGATCAAAATAGGAGAAAGAACTCACACAGGATACAGTATAAACAAGTGAAATTGGAAGTGACTAATACAAAAAATAAGCAGACAAAATTGGAAGTGGATGACTATAAAATTGAAGCTGATAAATGGGTTCGCTCTCCTATTTGGATGTAATTGGTGGCCCACCTCAAAATGTATTTTCCGTTTACTAAAGAGCAGGAGAGACAGAGAGACCCCTGTTACTGAACAAACACTCTATAGCAATGATTACCATCAGAATATAGAGCTTTAACTTTTGAACAAAAATGTTTTTGTTTAAACCAAAAAATATCACCACCTTTAACTTATAAATGAAGACCAGTTCCAACAATGCATAATAACACACTGAATGATAATAGTTCAGTCTGAAAAAGGAAAATGGTGAAATAATGAGTATGTTGAGTAACAGGAAGAGGCAGAACAGTAAATGGTAGGTCAGCGAGCCTCGTTATTGCAAAGGACAGCAGCATTCTACTGTTCTACATTTTATCTTATGCTTCCAATGAATCAATGGCAGTTATACACACACAATCCCACCAAGTAGGCTTATGTATGTGCACCTTTACAAAAAACTAAGTTGTGACTTCCCATAAATCAGTTGATGACCCTCATCATCCTGTTGGCGTTAGCTACCCATTAACTTATCATTGTGTTAATGGTTAACAAGCAAAACATGTCAACAATCCATCTAGGTACAAATGCTGACCAACAGCACATCAATGAAGCGGTCTTCTTTGAAGAGCCAGCGATGTCTGTGGTGGCTAGATTGCCAAATAAGCCCACGTTGTTTACTAACAGGATAAGACCTCTGTTGATAATCAGCCTGGCTGGGGCTATTCAAAGGTCTATTCTATGTCATACTGTGTGCAAGGTTAATGTTATACTGTTACAATGGTTTCACAGCAGGTGCCAGTGGGAAGCAATAATAGAGATCAGTAGGATTACTCACAATTTAAGGAGAAACCACACTTCTGGAGCTCAAGTACAGATATTGAGTTTTCTTTTATGGCTTGGCCCCTGTAAACTTGATGGTGAAAAACGTATAGCCCTGGTTTAGCTAAAATAAACCTAATAAGCCTACATTAGGAAATGTCCTTATAAGATAATCGTATTCACAGTATAGGACACCTTACGTAAAGAGTGAAGAAACCATGTGCTTTACCTGCGTAGGTAGATGTGTTGATATAAGATTGGTCTCATTTGACATGGTGACACAATTTCCAACAATGGAAGAAAATAGACCAAGTGAGATATTAAATCCTGGCTATTGATTGTACTCATCGGTACTTGGTGCGAGGCCAAGTACGATCCTCGCTGTTCGTTTGTTCAGCTTTACAATGGACAGCGCATAGCCTACCGGCTATCCAAATAGACCGTGTGCGCGTGTGTGTACATAACCTCTTGTGTGTTTGTGTCAAGGTGGATTTCAGTTTTAGACAGCTATTGGAAGACAATAGTAAGGTCTAGAATAGAGGAGCCTTGGTTGCATCACATCCCTATAGACATAATTGGACAAACATCATAAAAACGGCAACAGCTCTCCATAGCAACAAGTAAGCACCATCAAGCACACAGCAACTTCTCACTAACAAACTCATTAAAAGGGCTCAAAGCACAGAATAAGGAACATGTACAAAAAACAAAGCCATTTCAGGCCTTTCAAGCCCAATATCTTTCGTTTCATTTTTCAAGTAAAGAAAAATGCATACATTTTATCCCATGAATATTGGACAGTTTAGCCAATATTTGTGAGAAGTAGCTGACATTATGTATATTTATTTGAGTGTTTTACACAACATTTAGCTTAGTAAGCTTAGCTTACCATTCTGTGCTCAAACACATTATGTACCCTCATCCCCTTCACCTGAAAATGACCAGGTTTGCTGCAAGTGTCAACAAAATCTACCTCTAATAGACCGCCGAAGTCTGACGTCATTTACACATCCTTTGTTTGTCTACCTGGTTCGCAGTTTTCCACCCCCGTTCTGAATCCCATAGACGTATTTAATATCGCGTCAAATAAGAACTGTGTTCCAAAAATAAACAAATGACCACGGCGGGTTGACTCTTATGGATATGAAGCATCAACTGACGGTGAGAAAACGCTAATGTTACTTCCGCCAAATTAGTTACATTTTCGCCAGAAACAGACTGTATCAAATATAAGTGACTGACTATCATAAACTATACAGAACCTCCTCCCTGACAATAACGCCGACACGCGGTGTTTATTTTTGGACCACAATTCTTATATGAGACGATTCTAAGATGACCCAATGTTATTCTCCATAGAGAAATTACTTCCGCAAACCTGGGGATGAACGAGTGACGTCAGGACTTCGGTGCTCTATAGAACGACTCCATAAACTGTCACTTGATGACATCCCAGTCAACTACAGTCTTGCCACTTTGGAGATATTCGTTCATGTACACGTACTACAAAGACTAAAACTTTACGACTTCATAACAATAACATATGCGTTTTGTCTTCACATTGAAATGAGCCAGACGGACGAGTTTAGAATGGATTTACGATGCGTTGAGTCTGCATACTGGTGGGTGGTCATGGCAGAGCACAGCTAAAAGGAGCGCCTCTCCGACTTCTGATGGGTCTCTGTGGAAATGACATCAGGCTTCTTCGGTTCATAACAGCACATGGCTGGGTAAGGTCACGCCAAGAACCTAACACTGATCATATTAGGGGGGTTCACTATTAAATCCAGTCACGTTACTTGGTTGTGAACCTCAAGCTCACGTCGCTGCCAACAAAAATAATTCTTTCTGTACGAGTCAAAACATTGAAATGCAGTTAAGGAAGCTATAAACCTAAATTCCGAGTGGTGCCTCAAGGGGTTAAGTGAAGGCAGCCCTTTGCACTGTTCTGGGGGTCAGTGTTCCCTCTTCAGGTGCTGACCTCTACTGCTAAAGAGAGAAACTGAACACACACACACACCAACCCTCCCCAGGTCCTGGTGGCATATCACTTGGTGGTGGGACCTCTGGGGCTGTGTTGTTCTCACACATAGTCAGCAGAGTATATTTCCTCTTGGCCTCAGAGCCAATCAATTATCTCAGACAGTCCCGAGGATAGGAGGGAGGAAGAGGAAAGGGAAGGGAAGTGACCAATCCCTGACTTCACGCTCTTGAATGATGACTTTCTGTCCCCACGAGGAGGCCATACTTCAACCAGTCCCCCTTGTTTATTATGAATGACGCAGAACATGCAGTACCTCCTCATGCACTGTATGCACATGGGGCACATATGCTCCGAACACAGATTCATATTCATTTCACACGGCAACAGATATGCACGCACACATACACACAAACACAGTTGTGTGCAAAAAAATGTGAGCCGTCCTTGAACGTCATCACTAGACACTGCAGAGATGGAAGAGTAACACTTCTTTGTCCTTTTCCCTTCTCAAATTTGACAAAAAAACAAAACCACTGAATGCAGTAAATCAAGTGGGCTTCTGTTTCTCTCTTGCTCACACACAAACAGGCTATTCAGCTCAGCACAAGCCGGTATGCAGCCAGCCTTGCCCCGCCAGCCAAAACCAACTTGTAAAAAGACAATGAATCCAATTTCAGCTGTTATTCAGCTCATCAGATAAAGCTACATAAACAAGGCTACACAAAAATACTTTGTGTAGCCTCCTGGGAATCCTGTAAAACATACGAAATGGCTCCAAGTGCACTCTTTAATGTTCAGGTCAGGATATAAAAAGAATAATGATGTATATATATATACATCATATTAATATATATAATATATATATTTATATATATTTATAATACACACACACACACACACACACACACACACACACACACATATAAAAAGATGGAGAAGCGGACATTAACAAATAACGATGGAAATAAAAAATATATAAATACAGTAAACTATTCTGAGAAAAAAACATGAACCTCCGAACCCTAATAAATAATTTAGCTTTGTGGCCAGCCCTACCAACGATGCAATCAAATCAAAGAGGAAACGATACGATATACATCAGCTATAAAGTAGTCCCTCCACATATTTTTGGGCCAAAATAGTAAAACAGCATCTCTTTCTCACACACACGCACGCACACTTTAAAATGGAACAGACACACAAAGCAATACCTCCTCACCCCACCTGTCTCATCATGTGGTCACTTAAAGCATGCCTAAAGGCAACCAACTCACTGACAGCTTGCAGCACAAACCGGACACCTAATATTGTGCAACAAGATAGACAACATAACATCTACTTACGTAACACTAAAAAAGGACCAGGGGGGCAACCCCCCCCCCCCCCCCCCCCACAGTGATTTTCAAAAGTCACAGAGAGGGTGTAAACCTGTTAACCAAAACAAAACAAAGCGAGGACCATTTTATTTTTTTAAGAAGACAAACAGGAAATGAAATGCATTACAGTAAATGGTGAGACTCTAGTATCTCCTTTCACGGTGAGATAACAGAGAAAACACACGTTTACGGTGAGACATGACGGAGGAGCGTCAGTGACACTTCAACACACTGGCGGGGCTGTGAGGGGTGGAAGTCTAGTCTAGTGCTGCTGGGAGCTTTCTCCACAAAATGGAATCTTGTTTTGGGTTGACAGGAAGGAGCGAGGTAGGGAAAGGGGGAGGTGAGGAGGAGAGGGTCCATGGGGGGCAGATGGGGAAGAGGGAGGGAAGGAAAAGGAGAAAGGGCTGGATGAGATGAAGGGGGTGGGGATAGAATGCTATGCAGAAGGGGGGGGGGTTTGGTTCAGAGGCCCACTGTATCTTTAAAACAATGAGACCTCTCCTCCCCCTCTCCCCAGGTTTAGGAGCAGGGAGAGACGGTGAGGCAAAAGAGGAGGGCGAGGAGGAGAGAGTGAACAGGAGGGAGAGAGAGTTGGAAGAGGGGGAAGGAAGAGGAGGGCAATTCTGAAGGGGGGGAAAGGAGGACTGGAAAAGGGGGCTTTGTAACTTGAGCCCAACCAGCCAGCCAGCCAGGATGACGTAAGGGGCCTCCAGGACGGTTGGTGATCACATGCATGAATGGAAGGCCCCTATGGCCGACTGTTACATGACAGGCCACATACACACAACTTCACACAGGAGGGAGGGGGGCAAGGTTAGCTACTAGGCCAGATAACAGAATTTAACAAGGAGAGGTGTGGAGGCTGAGAGATTTAGGGAGGGAGGAGGGAGTTAGCATACTTAGCAGTCCTAACAGGGTCTTCAACGTTTTTCAGCCCCAAGGACCCCTTAGCTGATAGATTCATGTTAAAGGTGTGTTTTCAAACATTTAAGCTCTTAAACCCTCAATACTTTCTAAACTTGACCTTTGGCTCGATACTTGGTTCCCTGTGCACCAAACCGAAAATCTGCGACACGTTGTGAGCTTGTAGATCGGCTATTTTCGGCTAATGATCCCACCATAATAGGGATGTGAGGGTTCAAGCGGTTATGGTAAAACATTTTAAGAAATAAAGTTCCTGTCACACAAAGATTTGGCGGCCCCCCTGCAGTATCTCTGAGGACCCCCTGGGGGTCCCGGACCCCCCGTTGAAGACCCCTGGACTAAACTAAAATGTGGTTGTGTCCAAACAGACATGACAGGACAGAAAGCAGAACAATGGAATAATCAATTCAGGAAGTGAATTGGCTCTAAACATTTGTCCTTTGTTATAAAACTCATCATATTCAATATAAAAAATGGAGAAATTGTAAATTGACAAGTGAACTGTAATCTAAATTTAGATTTCCAATGATGACTGGTAACTTCAGTCTGAGTTTATGAGTCTCATGTCTGACACAAAAAAAACTAGAAAAAGTGCTCCTCGGAGCACAGGTATCCGCCAGGTCAGGTAGGTTATTGTGGGCCAGCAATGTTCAGAATGTGCCAATCAGGATGGAATATATAAAATCGGACGGAACCATCTTGATCACTTGACTATAGAGATAATGTGTACTGATTTGCATGATTTTTGGACAAAATCTGTAGGAGTAATATAAAAAAGAAAAATTGGCATCCTGGTGGCGCTATAATAGGGCAATGTTAAAAGGGTGGCGTTTGTTCTTCAGCGTAGTGCGAATGTACGTGCAAAGTTCCACCGCAATCGGACGCTGCGTTCATGATTTGCGGCATTTTGTTCAAAACGGGCCACTCCTGCAAACCTTAGATGTCAATGTTAGCCAATCAGGATGGAGTATGAAAAATCAAACAGATCCATCTTGATCACATGAATATAGAGATCATGTGTTTTGTGTACCGATTTGCGTGAAATTTGGATAACATCTGAAGGCTTAATCTCAAAATATGTGTTTTACATAAGGCGACCTCCTGGTGGCGCTATAAAAGGCTAATGTGAAAAATGCAGGGCAGATGCTTTTCCTTGGCCTCTAGGGAGTATGCGTGCAAAGTTTCACGTAGATCGGTGCAGTTACAGTTAAAAACGCAATTTGGCCTTTTATAGCGCCACCATGAGGCTGATTTGAAAATTTCTTCCTCAGCATAGTGGGAATGTGCGTGTGAAATTTCACGGAAATCGCAAGCAGCCTTCATGATTTGAGGCATTTAGTTCAAAATGGACCAATCCTGCAAACTTTGGAAGCCAACCTTAGCCAATCAGGATGGAATATGGAAAATCAGACAGATCCGTGTTGATCACATGACTATAGAGACACTGTGTACTGATTTGCGTGATGTTTGGATACAATCTGTAGGAGTACTATCAAAAAAATGATTTTGCACAAATCGGCCTCCTGGTGGCGCTATAACAGGGCCATGTAAAAGATTTGGGCCAGAGGTTCTGAATTGGCATCCAGGGAGTGTGTGTGCACAGTTTAGCAGCGACCGGGCCAACGGTTTCGGAGATTAGCCGCTCGCAGACAGATGGACACACGGACACACGGACACACGGACGGACGGACGGACAGGGGGTAAAACATACTCTCTCGCCATGCCTTTCGGCCTGGCGGAGACAATAACAGGGGACTGAGACCATAAGGGATGAGGGGCAAGTTTTTTTGGGGGTGGGGGGGAATGGGCAATGACCGTGCCAGGCCAGCCCCATCCCCACCCCACCCACTGAGGACCACCCATATGCAGACAGCTTGGTGCTCTCACTGGCTGTCCGAGAACTCTTAATTACAATAACAACCCAATCAGTCGCTAATGAGGCCGTGGAGGAGGCTGGGAGAGAGGGCTGTATATAGGGGAGGCCAGAGAATGGACTAAACAAGAGTGGAATGTACTGTACGGCAATGTGGATCTCTATAGGAGAAATGTGGGCCAAGCACCCGCCTTTCATGTCTGTTTGACACTTAATTTGGCAGCAGGAATGAGAAGATGGGAAGCGGGGGGCTGAAGGAGGTGGCATGGCAGGTTGTGTGAGATTAACAAACGTGGCCAAGAAGAAAGGACCAGAGCTCAAGAGGAAGAGGAGACAGATGAAGAGGCCCATACCCCATAGCTAAAAAATTATAATAATATTATTATAGGATTCTCGCACAGAGATGGAACCTTTTGGGAGCAAAACACTGAAGATAGCCAATGACAGGTTAATGCACGCACACACAAACAATCCTCAGTATTCATTGTACACTCTCAGAGTTAAATGAACACTGACCAGAGCTACTACATAGTCGATGATGATCCCTACACTTGCCTTAACGAGTTACTGAACACTGAATTTTCACTGAAGAGTGAGAATACAGCAAAGTGTTCTAATTAGTCGACAAAAGTAAACGGGGCCATAGCAGTAAAACGGTGACCTCTCAGACCACAATTCCGTTAAGGCACATACACAGCTGCAGCCTCCAACATAATGTAGCTACAATTTCAGACGGATCCCTCTCTTATTTTTAGAGTTGCGTTCCCTGTTGAGAATTTAATACGCGTCCACCAATGCTAGCAGTGCGGACGACGGGACGGTGCCGGTTGGCAGCAGGGAAAGTGGAGCACAGTGGTGGTTCTGGAAGGCGAGCGGCTGGAGGCCACTCCGGCCCCACAGCGATGTGTGACAGACCAGAGAACAGCTGCCTCTGCCTCTCGCTGTAGCGGAACAGAGCCACAAGTTAGCTTAGCATGAAACCAGACCTGGCCCGCATGAAACCAGGTGGGACGCTAACTTTGGACCATGTGAAGTAACCCCCCCCCCCCTCTTCTGTATCAGCTTAAGACTACGTTACCCCCGATGAGGTGATCCTGCTGATTATAGATTTGTGGACAGCTCAGTCGCTAAACAAACCCCCGGGAGAGAAAATATGCGGGCCACGTTGCCAAGTGGACTGCCAGTGGAAAATGCATTTGTTTGTTAATATACTGTAGCTGTGGAAAGTCCTGAGAAGTAAAGCCAGTTCCCTGGGTGCCCACTGCCAAGCTGTGGTTTCCGCAGTGAAAAATGACGCTGAGAAATTGCATGAGAGGCATTTTGATTAACATGTACCAACTTGTACCTCTAACACAAAGAGAGTTGAAGACCAAAATAATAGTGCGAGTGCCAGGAAAAGAGAGACAGAGGAGGGCAGTTTGGAGAGAGGAAATAAGCGCAGTGTGCCATATAAAAAAAATAAAAGAAATTTAAACAGCACAGCCAAATCTGAAAAACAATCTCTCACCAAACAGCCTTGGTGCTATGTAGAAACCCCAGGAGAGTGGCATGCTAAAATCTTATTCTGACTGAATTACTTTTGATTGAACTATGAGCATGTGATGCGAGAGACAAGCCGCGCTAACAGGTGCATCATGCCTGACCTCATGTTGAATGGTCACATGTAGTATGCCACATACTTAAGGACGTCAGATAAACGTAGAGAATGGTGGGGTGCGAGAGAGAGAGAGAGAGCGGGAGAGAGAGCAAGGGGATAGCACCTGTTCTTCCATTGCCTCAGACTCCCATTGAAGAGTATGGTGAGGGGAGCTGGTCCAGCCTATTTATATAGAGCTGGGTCCTGTTTCAGGACATGGCATAGCGCCAGGCCATGGCAGATTGAAGCAAAGAGAGAAAGGCAACAGGCCCTGAGCTGTCAGATGGTTGGCCAACAAAACAGAGAGCGAGAGAGGGGGGGGGCTAAATCAGATAACACTGGTGACTTTACCCCCCCCCCCCTCCCCCTTGCAAAGGAGGAGAGGATGGATGGAGGGAGACATGGTGAAGGGACAAAACAAAGACACAGACAGATCATAATTTGGAAGAGAGAGAGAGAGAGGAAGAGGGCGAGGGGGCCAGGCGAGGTACTGGGTCATTGTCACTTGTTTTCAAAACAATGACTCTGTATTGTTTATTATACCAGCCAAGCCTGGTTTGACCTTGGAGTCCAGTCTGATAGGAGATGAATATACAGTATCTTGAGGACATGTTATTTATGCCCTTCTTCACTCCGGTTTTATCTCTTGAGGAACTGTAACACCAACTTCCGGATACATGCCCGGACCCTCTGACCTTTATCCTGCCAACACCTAAACCCCCCAGCCCCCCCATTCCATGGTCACAAACGCCAAACACAGGCCAAGAACACGAAGCCCAAGTCCCTTTGTGTCGCTGATAAGATAGCCCCATTGTCTTCATATCTGAGGTTTGTCCAATCTGCCCAGTTCCTCATTCCAATAGCAGCTCCTTTCTTCAGCTTCACGTGGTGTCTGCCTGCAGCCTCTTACCACCATAACCCTCTCTGGAATGGAGGTCGTTTGAGAGTGACGCATTCCATACACTGAATCCTGGAACCAAAGGCTTTTCCCGTTATAATAAACAACATTCATGCACATGTATTCTTGACACGCCCTATATGGTCTAAATGTGTGCTCTCTCTTTGAAATGCTTTGAATGTAATCCACAAGTAAATTCCAACAATTTCACGCTGACAATACAACTTTGCATTGCCATGTCTCCTGCTCCTTCACAGCAAGTCTCCAGCCAAATTCTTCTGCCATTCAAAAGCGGTCAGTTTGAGGCAGAGATTTCAACTGTACAACAGAGGGGAGGGGGGGCATTCCCCGTCTGGAAATTCACTACACAGTAAAAATCCCCAGTATTCATGTGTCCATTTGTAACTCTGAGAGTGTACAAATGTAACCAAATGGACCCACCCTGAGGATTTTACTGTGAAGGAAATCACACACACAAAAAAAACAACCAACCTTCTGGCTGCGGCTCACAAAACGGCTAAACCAGGTGGTGCTCCAAACAAGTAAAAAAGCGTGGTGGGGGAAAACAGCATTCCTGACATAGTCGACGCGTTTGGGAACAGAGGGAAGAGTATGAAACGGGAGCAGCTAATCAACTGCAGACTGGTGCGAGGCAAAGATACAGTGCAGACAGAAACACACACACACACACACACACACACACACACACACACACACACACACACCAAATGCACAGCGAGTGACTAATACATAAAACATCTGATGTTCCTTTTCATCTTCCCACGTTAGTGAGCGGAGAGCACTGTGGTGTCTTGGTGTGGTGAGCCTGAGCCTGAGAAGGGGGCAGCCCGGGCCGCCTTGCCCTTCTAGACTTGCAGCCACACGGCAGCAGCTGCAGGGCCGAGCCTCACCGACACAGCGACCCACAAACCAGTGCTATGCATGGGAGCTGGAGGACGAACTACGCCTGCCTGCTGGCCGTCAGCTGCTGCTCCAACTGGTTGTCTCTTTGTGCCTGGCAAATACCATCCACCTTACCTGTGCACGTATACCCGTCTGACCTCTCACATGCTACACATAGCTACTGCTACACCACCTTTAGGAGGGGGTCAACGGAGAAAAAAAAGATGCTGCCGTTGTTGGTCGTAACAACTTAGAATTCATGTGAGAGGGAGTAGTAGTGATGTGCCAGAAAGAGCAGACATAAAAAAGAGTCGAGTCAGCAAACCCTTTCAGAATTAATGGTTAAAAAAAACGAAGAAAAAAGGTGGCATGCGTGACAGAAAGATAAATAAATAAATTATAGAGGGGAGATGATAATGTTTGAGAGAAGAAAAATAAGTCTGTACACTGTGTGTCAGCTCCCAGGAGAATAGTTGATTAAAGACTAGGACAATGTTTCGACCGCAAACCGGGTCTTCATCAGATGATCATGTTTGACACTTGGTGCCTGCAGGTTTTGGTTAGGGCAGGGTAGAGGTGCTTCCCTAATGGACGAGTGAGCTCATCCCTAGATCCTATTGATTTGATGGCATTGCTGCAGGAGCACCTAGAATCCTAAATGTGATGCAAACGAAGAAAAAAGACCCAGAGGAAAGAATAATTTGATTCTAACTTCCGTGAAATTAGACTCCAGATGTGCGTGTGCATGTGTGTGTGCATGTGCATGTGAGAGAGAAAGAGAGAGAGAGAGAGAGAGAGAGAGAGAGAGAGTGAGTGAAAGAGAGAGAGAAAGCGAAAGACTACAAGGAAAAGAGTGGGGAGAGACAATGGAAAGGAGAAAATGAGGCAGAATTTGAGATGTGGAGAGAATGAGGAGAGAGGAAAGATGTGTTTGAGTGGAGAGAACTGGGGGGGTTGACAGAGGACCAGTTTTGATGAATGGAGGGAAAAGGGAGAAGCAGAGGGGAAGATGGAGTGATGCAGAAAGGTGGGGCTGCCAGGTGAGTTTAATGGCCTGTTTGTCTGAACTGGTAGACCACCGGCTCTCCCTGACTGCTGTTGGAAAAATCATGCACATACACACGCCCTGTAACTCTCCCACCGTTAGGAAAACAGCAAACATATTGATCCCCAAGATTTTCAGCGGACATGTACTGTATCTGGTTATTTTAATAGCTCCCTGCTCTCTCTCTCTCTGGCATTCACCATGCTGATAAACCTTTAGGCTATATCATTTTTATAAAGCCATTATTAATCACAAAACCTGCACAACAATAAAACATTCAGACATGAGGTTTGTGATTATGGGATAATATTCCCCCAGCTGCTTGTTTTTCCAAGGGACGCCCCGTCGATTCATAAAGATTTTCAAAGCACCCCCCCCTCCCCTCCCTGTTGGTTTTTCCATATAGGATATCCGTGGGTATGCTAGGTATGGAGTGGATGGAGTCCTGACGTTGTTTCAACGTTCAAACTCCCCCCCAGCTAACAAATCACTCACTGTTACCTAGCCTCTGACAGATGGGTCCCCAGAGTGGAGGGGTCCACTGCCGCTCCAGCATTGTAAAATGACTACCATTCATTACTCTGTCATTTTGCAGCATAGCACAACTCAATATGAGACCGCTTGACTGTAAGTAAACGTGGGAATATGTGAGGCGAGCACATAAACCATGAACTAGATACACTCTCTCAGGTCTCTCCAGTCTCCACCAGTGTCACTCTCTCTTGATTTGCTCTTCTCCTCTTTCTCTCACTCTCTTGACCAAGGGCGACCAGCCCTACCATACACAGACAGAGAGAGACTCTTCTGGTCTGCTACCTCCAACGTGCTTGGCTTAGCTTGTCTAGAAGTGTGGCGAGGTACTCTGAGAAAAGTTGAGTGCTGTTACAGGCACACAGAGCACAACACACACACACACACACACATCAGTAATCAAATGGCATAACTAAAGCCATACAAGACTACTTTATATAATTAAATGATGAGATTTACTGCTTGGCCAGTGCTGTTTGCGAGGCATGGTCAGAGTCCGCCGGCTGGCGCTACGCCAAACCCGACACGATGACTTGGCAGCGATGGCTGGCATGGTGCAGGATGTTGGACTCGTTTCTGAAAAACTGCCGCTGCACAGAAGCGCAAACATAAAAGCATGCATGCAGTGCACTCACACATGTACAGACATGTATACGACGTACAAAGGGGAAACGGTGAAAAAAAGAGAGAAACTCCGCACTGCTCACATACGAATGGGCGTGAACGCGCACACAAGAGCCGAGCACATTGCAGTGGACACGGATCAGTGCAGGCAGGAGAGAAGTGAGGAAGAAGTGCTGTCTGTATATAACACTCGTCTATACTGCGGCGCTTTCTTTCTCACTCTGTACCTGCTGTTGTGTTGATGCTGAGGCGCACGTGGGGGAGACGTGAGCCCTCATTTCCAACTCAACAGATTCCCTTTGAGAAGCACTGGCTTAGTGGCGCTTCAAGTATATGCTGCTTAAGAGGTAAACTCCATCATCCAATGCTCGTCATATACAGCCCCCTGAGAGTCTCTGGTGGAGTGGTAGTTCAACACTAGAAGTATGAGGCTAACGAGCTACGAGGCTGCTACATAATTCCTTTTTCCCCAACCTCTATCTTAACTGCATTTGTTTCTTTTTGGTGGTGTTTAATAAATGTGTTGGACTCAAATGATAACTTGATAACTGAAGATTAGGCTAATATTTATAACACAAATCGCAAATATGATAATGCATAACACTTGCTACACTACATTATGTATAGCAGTACCAATACAAACAACTTAACAACCGTTCGTTGCCAGGTATTTTTTCCATGTAAGTCCTTAAAGCCTCCAGTTGTAAACTGTTGCAGTTTCATACTGGTCTATATACTGCAAATTCCATATTGATCTTAAACACTCTTATGGAGTTTTAATTATACTGCATAGAAATTCATGCATTGATTATGTTTTAAGAATCACCTCTGAGATTTTACATTTCAAAATTCAAATCATCATAGTGTGCATTATCAATTCAAATGTCAAAAGCAAAGCTGTCAGTAACAATAACTGCAAGTAACATTGCTATTTTATATACTGTATATACAGAGACGGGGATATGATTGTAATCTTGTGCTTTTGTACATGTTCCCTAATAGACATAAAGACAACAAAAAAGCAACGCTGGATTTCTTCTCATGGGTACTTGTCATCACAGCTAATCAGGGTAACGTTTAAACTGTATGCTTGCTAAGTAGGCCTAGCTATTTCTCAAGACAAAACAAGCGTGTTGAGTGTTGAATGCTGAATGCGGGGGGGCTGTGATAGTACAGCTAGTACCGTCACCATAGTAACCATCTCAGGCTGGGTCATCGTACAAAAACACAAGAGGCTCCTCCTTTACTACAACCCCTCCCCTCCCTGAGCACGAGCACCCACACACACAAACACACACACGCCTACTCAGCGCAGCATAATGAGGAGTCCATGTGACTGGGTGCTGTTGTTCATGATGTGCAGGTGTACATGCTAAGCATCATCACTTACGCCCAGCTGGAGCGAGTCTAATAAAAAGCAGAATATACAAAAACAAGGACGCGCCGTGGAAGAGGTGTCAAACAGACTGGAATTCACACCTATAAAAAGGTGTATGAAAGAGGCTTTCCCACCCCATATAGAGGAATTAGCAGGTGCATGTGTGTATATGGAAGACAAGTCTGCAGGCAGTGTGCATCTGCTGTGTGAGAAAAACAAATCAGTGGATGAGAGTGAACCCTCTCACCCCCAATGAAAAAACGCAGAGAGCAGGAAAGGATAGCAGGCAGGGAAAGAGAGAGGGATAGCAGGCAGGGAGAGAGGGAGATAGGGGGTGCCTCTGTGGACAGAGAGAGAGAGAGAGAGAGACCGAGAGAGAGAGATGAGAGAGAAATGAGAGTCAGAGAGCGAATGAATAACAGCCTAAGAGAGGGAAAGGAAAGCTGCAATACCCAGACAGAGTCTGTCTCACGGGTACACTCAGTAACACACTGACACGAGCACACTCTCTCTCTCTCACTCACACACACAGTCTCCAGTTTAAGCTTGTTACTTCACATTGACACAAAGCTGTAATATCAAGACATGCTGACATACATTGTTCTCTCACAGTTTGAGCCAGTTACTCCATATATACTGTGTATGTATCTATGTATGTATGTATATACAGTATATATGCAAATATATTATATTTGCATATGTATACGTGTGTGTGCGTGTGTGTGTGTGCGCGCGCACACGCACGCACACACACACACACACACACACACACACACACACACACACACACACACACACACACACACACACACACACACACATATAGTGTCAACGAGTATTCCATATTTGAATATTCCCTTCCTAAAAATAAAAGAATGTTCAACGACAAAAATGTAATTAAAATAATCTACTGCGCGAGTTCTCACAAGACTCTGGGTGCATGTAACCTTAAACGTCAGCTGGTCTAGCGAGATCAGCTATTGATCTGAGAGGCACAGAGAAGTCCCCTCAATGCTTTACTTCATCAAATTGCAGAGCCGATAGGGAGCCGATCCACACGGGAGCTGATGCAATGTGTTGTGGGCTTGTAGATTAGCTGTGTTTGCCACGCGGCACTGTCATACAACGAAGGATCATTCAGCTGCCTCGCTATAAACACACAGACTTTACATGGCAGGCAAACACAGAATTTGCATCCCAACTGTAAACACAAAACAGCAATGTAATTTTCTTGGGAAACTGTACATAATTTTTGACTGGCTCAACTCCTCATATCCATTAGGAACACATTGGATTAATGTTGAGCCCCTCTGTGATTAATGAGACTTCATCAAAATCAATCAAATCAAACCAACAACAGCCTAAGGGAAATGGCACTACTATTGCTCAAGATGTTTTCACAACTCAAGCACTCATAAAGTCCATATTAAAAGTGAACCTTTCGCAGACCGCCAGGTTGAAACAAGCTCCATTTTAGGGAGCTAGACTCAGAGAACTCCCCGGATCTACTAAACGTATATCTTTCTCTTCAAATGGTAGCACGGCTCCAATTTAATATAATGAGATAAACACACTAAACACATAGTCATTGTCCAATCTGATCGATCCATTTAATTACAGCGCTGCACATCAAATCACTCAATGAGTTAGTAAAAAAATAAAACAACACCCATCAGGCTATTGATTCTGAGCAATGCTTTTTTGCTCTGCGCATCTCTCACCCGACTGCAGAGGGTGATCTGTCCATCATCTGACGCATAGGAAAACAGAGGGTAGGAGATATCAACAAAGGAAAAAAAACAGAAAGCCAAGCAATCTCCCTCATTTAATTCAACCGGGCTACACTGGGAGGAGCATCAGTGTGTTTTGGGACATTGAGCTGACACCATTATTCAAACGGATTTACAGTGAGCGAGCAGATAGGGGTGCAGTATCATGTTTTAAAGACCAGACCACTTTAACAAAACTCATGGCTGGCGATGGGACACATTACCTGTTGCAGGGGTCAAACTTGCCACCTTCAGGTTACATGAGAGGCTGACCAAACTTCCAGACCACCCTGGCTAGATTTAGCTCTAGTCTTCTGTCTGGGTGACACACTATAACTTCACATACATTATGGTGTGTATGATTGCAATGGGAATGCTTGGCTTCAACTTACAAAAGCGTACAGAAGAGAACGATTTTTCACAAACGTATTTAATACATCATGTCATTATGACTTTTGACCATTAGTTCGCCATTACCACACACATTTTATATTGTCAAATCAAATCTTATTAGTCAGATGAGATAAATGTCAACTGTTATGTGTTTTTTTGCTACCATAGGTCTATAGACATTATTACAGTGAGAATTATATGACTTTTACTCTGGCTAGCAATACCCATGATCAATTTTACAAGTCATACACTTCACATGTAACCATGCTCCTTTATTTCAAGGTTAAATCAATCAAGTCCTCTCCCCAAGCAGTGATCTATATTGTGATCCAGCAGTGATGTGTGCGCGTGTGCGTGTTTTAGTCTAGTAGTGATTAACTACTGGTAGACTGACTGGGCTGTGTGTCATAGGGCGACTCCACAGTCACATGACAGACCTCAAAATACTCATCAGGTTCAGTTACATCCAGTCCCAATACACAACACACGTAGTCGTACACACAGAGGCAAGCTTGTATACAGATACATACAAACAGGTGCTGACAGAAACAAGTGTTGCACTTGCTCTGCCACCCACACACACACACACACACACACACACACACACACACACACACACACACACACACACACACACACACACAGTGATGCACCTCTATTACACATAAAGGGCACTTTAGGAGGCAAATTACATGGTGTAATGAGGAACTTGCTCTCTTCTATGTCTCTGATACACACATTTCATTTGAGAGGTCAAGGCAGAGGGCCTGAATGCGTTGTTAGGGTACCATCATAGTATGAATAGTGAGAGTATGACTTCTAGGGTACCATCACAGTTGAGACTCGAGAGTATGACTTCTAGGGTACCATCATAGTTAAGTGTATGACTTCTAAGGTACCATCATATATTAGTTTGAGTGTATGACTTCTAGGGTACCACCACAGTTGAGTGTATGATTTCCTGGCAACGGGACAATACAGCCTTCTACCAGAATGACAGGCCCTGGCTGCCACACACAAAAACAAAGTCCTACACACAACAAGCCAAGTAAACTCCATCTCTACGCCTTAGCCGCTGTCTGCTCTTGCCTGCCAATGGGTGCTTCCACTAACACAAGTCCCCTTACTGATCCGAGCATTACAGAGACCGCTCAACTTGGATTTTACAGCGTGAAGTCACCAACAGTTAAAATAGGGCAGATCCAAACAGCAACAAGGCCCATCAAATCAGATGGTTCCAGCATTGTGTAACTGCATAGTGTGTAGGTACGTGCGTGTCTGCGTACGTGCGTGTGCATGTGTGTGTGTGTGTGTGTGTGTGTGTGTGTTTTCTCCTGTTGTCCCTCCCTGCATTTCTGTGCAGTGAGCAGGCTTATATAAACAGCTATAGTTCTCTATCTAGGAATGGGAGTCCGGGAGGAGGGCATCAGCTAAGCTCCAGATTAAAAACACAAACTGCAGCAAATATTCCATCCAGTCAGTCACTTTCACTCGCATTAAGAGACTGTATGTCTGAAAGCTTACGCTCAATAACAAAACTAAAAAGATTCTGGCTTTCCGTTATTTCAACAACAAAAAAAGTGTTTTCAAAAGTAATAAACATTGGGAGGAGTATCACAAGGATGTCATTGCTTTGTCAGGTAATCAAACAGCGAAGCACTGTGGGGGGGGTCAAAGGCCAAGTTGTGTTTTTCATCATAACGGTCGTATCACTATTGGACACAGAGTGCTGCAGGAAAGACTGCTTAGAACATACAACACACACGTACAAGGAAGATTAAAAACTGCAACGGCAGGCAGAGAGAAGTTGAAAAGGGTACTCGGAGAGATAAGGCCAGAGGAGGAAGCACTTAGGAAACGCACCCAAACAGTTAACTTCCTTTACTAGTACATACAGCCTTCCTGGATATCACTTGGTCACCCAGCGGAGCCTCAGTTCATGACCTCTTCCATTGTCTGTGGACACGGACCGTGCAAATACACAATGGCAACATGTAGCCAGTGGTGGGTCTATATTGTGCAGGGCAGAATTTAGCAGGTAGCTTATCAAACATAATTATACTGACATTCAAAATGAAGAAAAACGGATAAAACGAGCAAATGACCAATCATATGCCTCAGTCAATTACTGTATCTCTAAGTTAAGGTGCCTTCTGTGTAAATCAATTGAAAGAGCATATATGCATGATGTCCTGGGAAGTGTTCTTGGAACTTTTGCATCCACTTTACTCCTTGAAAGATGGGGTGCTTTTGTTTAGTTGTAAAACACTAGCACGTTTACACCTTCAGCTTTTTAAGTGTTTCATATGTATTCTACCATAAATCCTAGTGAAAGCCACTGCATGGGGAGGGAAATCTTGCATAAGCCAAGTTAGCCAACCTTTCTATCCTCAACCTGTTTACTCTCATTACACATCCAGTCCTTTTGACTGGTAAGAGTGAACATTGTTATGTCCTACAACATTCACTGTACTGCAGCCTCAAGTTTGTTCTGTGGTAAAAAGCACACCATCCAGTGAGTTATATTATTTTGTAGTAGGCTAGCGGACAGGTTATGCAATTCAATTAACTGGGTGTATAAGGCAAAGAGAGAGAAGAGGCCACTCAGAGGGCACATGGAACAGTGTAAGATGAACGCTGCCCACCCAGGAGCCTCCCGCCATGGGAGACACTATTCATGTCTGGTTACCTGCCTCCAATTGACAGACGGAAGGACAGACACACAAACTCACAAAAAATAAATTGTGGCCCGGAAGACGGCAGGTCAGTAGCCAAGAGGCGAGGCTAATATAGGGCCTAGTTGGTTGGTTGGTCGGTACACTAGTGTACACACACACACACACACACACACACACACACACACACACAGGCACCTACAGGGTGGGCCACTTCAAACACATTCCATGCAACGCACAGGATTGTGGGAAAATGCCACTGTGCGCTTCAGTGAAGGGTGCCTGTGGATTCCAAATAGGCCACAGAGAGATACAAACAGGACAGGATTTTTTTTTATAGTCTACCTTTTCTCCTGCTGTGGCTCTCTACTTTAACATGTTCCATTAGCAGGCATCATAAGGACTTCACAACTATTCTTGAAGACACAGCCTTCATACGTAGAATAGTTTAATTTGAACTGTCCCAAGGAATGAATGAACGAACTTTCAGGGGATTTGTGGATTGTATTGTGTTAAGAGTAGGTGAAAGAAGTAGACAGGCCCTGGAAAACATATATACATGCACGCACACTACCTCTTCCAGCAGAGCTGTGCTCACAAGCCTGAGAGGAACAAGAAGGGGGCAAGGCTCTCAGTTGCACAACTTGTTTTTCGCTAGTTAGCCCAGGAGAAGACAGCTCAGCGGTTACTTCATAGAGCTGCTTCCTGATAGCGACGTCTGTTCACATCCCCCACCCCACCCTCCTATGACAAACCAACCCAATCAACATCAACTAATAACCACCTGTAAAAAAAATAACTATTACATTCTTCAGACTGCAGTCAGCAATCACAGCCACAGAGAGGTGTGGAAATCGATACTCTCCCTTTCCCATGGCTAAGGTAGGGATAGCAGGCAGTGTGCCAATGAATTCACAATGAAATATGCTAACTATTTTGGTTGATGTTTGCCCCCCAGGCGTAAACGTCTCTGAGTGCCAAATATGGTCACTTCCCAGAGAATTGAGTAAATCAGGAACCAGAACCAGCCAATGACATGTGCTCTACTCCCTCTGAGAGAGAAAGACAGAGAGGAGAGAGATACCAGTGGTCCTGTCTCACAAGACCCCCTTTCAGGGGCCTCTGTCTGCATACATGCCCTGTGTAAAATACTCAGTCCGAACATTTCCTTTGAACCCGGGCTCAGGAGCCATTTTTTAAGTAATAGAAAACAAAATGGGAAGATCATTAATGACATTTAAAATAAGCTAAACGGTAATTAATGGCCAATGAAGCTTTAAATATTGACTGTGTGTGTGTGTGTGTGTGTGGTTTTCCACTACATCAGAAAACGTTATTTTGTCTGCAAAGCAAATGAGCCAACAGCTATACATTTGCTCCCTGTGAAGTCAGTTCATGAAACTCTTTGTAACACCCTCTAAATTAAGCATCACAGCACAAAAGCATAAGGGACTAAGGCAAACTGTGTAGACAATAGGTTGAAACGTATACACTGCCTGGTCTGTACAATTGCCTTACTTTTCCCCAAAAGGAATTTCTAAAGAGATTTTCATCCGTTTCCACCAACACATTTCTTAAGCCAAATAAAGAGAATTCAAGGCAACTACATCATAGCAGTCTAATATTATAGCTAAGATCATTATATATTCATTATATATTTGTCTGTCACAAAGTATGTTGATTTCCATTCCATATGTTGATCATCTATTCCCCATGACATTATTCTATTAAAAGCCCTGATAGAAGAAAGTTACCAACAAACTATGAATACATATTTATGTTTAGTTATCTATATATAATGTATACTCCATTATATAGTTGATTGTGTAGTTGTAATTTATTACTTGAGCTAAATGGCATCAGTCACATACACATATCTATATATATATATATATGTATATCTATATACACACACACACACACACACACACACACACACACACACACACATCTATCTATATCTATCTATCTGCACACATACATACACACACACATAACATGATCCTTATGTTATAATAACGTGTTCATAATAATCTATTCGAATCTGTATCAAAAGTATGGCCGGAAAAATAATGTTATTGTTTTGATTCCAGGTCCAACTCAACATGGGCAATAATTGACATCATTTCATTGATTGAACTCAATAAAGGAGAAGCCATTTCTCGGTTAATAAAATGTATAGTACAGAGGCTTCCAAGCCGGAGCTGGGGGCGTAAAATGTAGGCTAATCCACCACTTATAGGGATTTTGGGGAACTTGTTAGCGTCGGAGGCTAAACGTGTTGTTTACGTTCCTGGCTAACATAGCGTGTGTATGTTGTTGCTGCTTGGCTGCTAGTCGCCATCAGAGGCAGTGTTGCCATGTCCCCTTATTATAAGCGACTTTGGGCTTGTTTTTGTCCTTGTAAATATTGGTAGAGTGCGGGTTGTGTTTTTTTGGGGCTTGTTTCTTAAGTGTAGTTGTTTATTTGGGCTTGTTTCTAACGTGTAGTTGCTTATTTGGGCTTGTTCCTAAGGTGTACTTGCTAATTTGGGCTTGTTTCTAAGGTGTACTTGCTTATTTAGGCTTTTTTTCCTCCATTATTATTTAAACCAGTGGTACTCAAATCTTTGTGCCAGGGAGCATTTGTGTTAAGATGTTTGAAAATAGCATATCTACAAGCTCACAACGTGTGCGACGCGTTGTGAACTAGTAGATCTGCTATTTTGAAATAGCCAACCGTTGGCACCGTAATATAGGTTTAAAGTGCTCCAATTGCTTCTTTTGGGCTTGTTTTCATAGACCCGGCTGCTTGTTTCTCTCACAGAACCTGGCAACACTGCATCAGAGGCCTAGCTGCTGCTCACAGGCGCCAGGCAGAATGAATCCTGCAGCTCCCAGTTTAGATCCGCTGCAGCAGAGACCACCCTCGTCCAGTCCCGACGACTAATCTGGCCCTGGGGCTGAAGGCACCCGCGACAGGCCTCAATAATATAGCTTTAAGAGAGGGGGCGGGGCTGAGCTTGGCTATAATAATAACTCTACAAGGAGATATCAATACACACACACACACACACACACACACACACATATACACTCAGCCATGTGAAAACAACTATCAGCTCGTTCAACTCTAGACCCAGTAGAAACCTTTTTTTCGTAAGATATTTCATTGGCATTTTCTGCCTAGACCCAGTAGAAACCTTATTTACATTTGTTTAGATATTTATTTCATTGGCTTTTTCTGCCTAGACCCAGTGGAAACCTTATTTACATTTGTTTAGATATTTATTTGCCTTTTTCTGCCTAGACCAAGTAAGGGCATGTCGAGAGAATTTGTGAATTTCCCATACAACTAAAATCCTCACATCAGCTTCAAAGCTACAAGTTTAGAGGAAGAAATTCAATATTTTGCAATTAATTTATCTTCTATTAAATTAATAATGGAAGGGAGTAAATCAACTAAGGTGCATCATGTATCTCCATTTGTAAATATTCCCATGCAAAAGACAAATTGCGTCTTTGCAAGTACGTAACCTAATGACATGCAAGTTGGATGCTATGTGGCATGGTAAACATTCAGTGACAAACATTGCACAGGGAAAGGAATAAAAACAACTAAACTTACTTTCTCCAGTTATTAGTCCACACTGGAATACAAAGAAGACGCAGAAAACAAAAAACACACTTTGTGTTTGCATCTTTATCGTCCACCGCCTCATTTTGACTTTGGGGGTGTTCTCTTTTTGAAGTTGATCCAAAAGAAATGGGGCAAAGTTAATTTCAAATGTATTGAAATATCAGTACAAAAGTACAAAACAAAACTTTGGTATTTAAAATATAATGTCCAATCTTAGCCAGCGTATTCCGGGTTTCCCCCCCTAAAAAAGGGCCGGGGGGTCTAACGTGGTTGTATTGTAATTTTAGAAATATCTTCCAAGCCAACTTTCTGATTTATATGAGAATCCCAGAAGAAAAAAATGCAGACCACTAAATAACGTGATCTTGGGTTCTAGCAACACACGTGCGAATAAAAAGCTTCATCTTCCATAAATGTATGCGGTAGTTCACTTTCATCTGTTTGGTGTAGTGTTTCCAATGAATCCGACAAAAATAATAATATCCCACACCGTCAGCCCAGTGAGGAGCTCCCCGATGACGATCCACTCCCCAGGGTTCTCATTCCAATACAAGCAATGGTCCAATCAATCAATTCCCTGGAAGTGGACTGGATACAGAAGAGTGTCTTCTATTCGTTCACTTTGTTTTTGCCGAACCTCTAAATATCGGCACGGCGGCGATCGGAGACAATAACGATCAGAGTTGCGTGGGTTTGTGCTAGTTTAGTCCACAGGTCTCTCTTGTACTCCACTTGTTTCTCGTGTCTTCCTGGTGAGAAGCTCACCTTTTTAAGACGCACAAAGACACATAGGAACAGGAACACATCCCAGGAACTCCTGTATAGGATGCGTGCAGGAAAAACGTGCAGCGATCGCTTTTCCCGACGACCTTCCTCTGAACTCCTTCACCCCCGCTGACCACCACGCCGCGAACGTATGAGGATGAACACCCAGAAACGGAAAACACACACAGATCAGAGAGAAGGAGGACCTGATCTGATGCAAACAGTACTCCTTGTTTTTTTCCACCACCGTACGAATAAAAGCGACCGCATTCACAAGCACGTTGCTCTGAAGTGAGAAAACTCCACCACGCCGTCCGTTCGTTCTTTTCGCAGATTAGCTGGAGAGAGAGAGAGAGAGAGAAAAACAGCTAGCTGGCTAATCCAAAACAAATGAGGTTTCAGTGTCGTTGGCGGTGGAATAAAAGTGAGTATCCCCTCCGTCCATACGACGATCAAAACGATGAGGTAAACCAACGTAAAATACTTTAAAAAAAAAAAGACGGTCAAGTGTAAAAGTTGGATCCCCGTTAAGCGGTACCTCTGCCTCAGGTTCCCCCCTTTTCTCTGTCTCTTCTGTGTGAGTCTCTCCACCAGTAAACAAGTCCTGCCAGTCAGCTGCTGCTGGGGCACACGGCGGCCTGCTGGAAAACACGGGCTGGATCGCTTCTAACAGCCGACATAAACACAGACCTGGACTGGACTGTCTGCGCTATACTGTGTATACTACTAGTGTATTAGGCTACTGTAGAAACCCATGAGTTCTTCTGTTATGGTACCTTAAATAACGTTTTCTTTCTTTTCTAGGACCCCTAAATTGATATATATTTGGCCGCGGACACCCATCTGAAAATGTTTTGTGCCAAGGACCCCCAGTCCCCAGAAGAGAAGATTTGTTTTTAAAAAATTCAACATTATTCAAAAGTTAACAAATAATTTTTCACATTTTCAAAAATGGCAGATGTACAAGCTCGCAGCGCATCGGCTATTTTTGAATAGCCAACGTATAAAATATTGATAAAAGGGGTTCAAATGATTGTGATGCTATATTAACAAATTGTGCTGGGGACCCCCTGGAACCCCCCTCCTGGGGGTCCCCGGACCCCACTTTGAGAACCAATGCCTTATAGTAGTTTTTCGCAGGCAACTGCTTACAAAAATAGATACATAAAGCAATATTGCGAATGTTGGGATTGGTCTCAACTGACAGAAGTATAACATGTAATTATATTATTATTATTATTATTATTATTAATGTATTTTGGAGTAATATTGGTTAATTAAACTAAACACTCCCACCAGATTTCTACCTTAAATACAGGGAATATTACAGCCCCAACCATTCCTTCTTGGGTCTTGACAAGGCTTGTGAGCCTAATAGTGGGATGATGCACCTTAATTGAACTAATTGGCATGCAATGTTCCACCGAAATGTTACTAATTATGTGATTGTTTGCAGAGGTTGTGTCTAGCATAGTCTTTTCTCAATGTTTCAGTACACTTTCTACGATGAAATAATTTAATAATTTAGCATCTTATTAACAGAACAGGCTAGCTGAATATGTGATATCTCTGTGTGTGTGTGTGTGTGTGTGTGTGTGTGTGTGTGTCTCAAAAGGACTCTCCAAAATTATTGCGAGACATGCCCATTTCATTTCGACCAAACTCCCTGTCAAAAGCACCACCAATTCCAGGGTCCATCTATGACAACGCAAGAGATTAAACCATTAGAAGAGATCAGCAAAATGTTCCACGCTCGCTGTAGAATACGTTATGTGCCTTCTTCTTACCATTTACTCTGCCCATTCCAGAGGGTCCGAAACGGTTGTCCATGTGGTTCATCCCGCCAAAATTGTCCATGCCTGAAGAGTGTATGGACTAAAGTATTAACAAAAGCAAACAGAAACTACTACCACTATTAAGCTTTATTATTTATGCAACACTTCATGCATAAGAATGCAACGCAAAGTGCTATACAATACAGCAAAACCAGGGCCCATGTTGCCCATTCCTGCTGCGCCTCCACCACCATCCCATTGTGTAGCATCAATGGGCTGGCCTCCAGGCCCCAGGCCCAGACCAATACCACTCAGGCCACCTGGAAGAGAGAACATTAGGGAGTAGAATAACACATTTCAGCTTCGTCAGTCATGGCAATGAGTCTCTAGGATTTTGATCCTGATGGAGTTTTTTTTTTTTTACTTACGGGGAAGAGTAGCTGGTCTCTCAGGTGGTCCAAAGTCTGCCTTGGGCATGGACTTCTCATCCTGAAAATGACAAAACTAAGTATACAAATGATGCTCAGATCATGTCATTTGTTTTAAACATAGCTTAAAACGGTACATATAGTATAGGCTTAAGCAACTTACCAGTTTAACATGCATGACCCTGTTGAACAGCAGCTGACCATTGAACATGGCTAAGAACAAGAAGTTAAGGAAACGCGCAAGAGACATTTCAAAAAGGTCCCACTATAAACCATTCATCCAGTGATGCAAACAAGTAACGGTAAAAAGGGTGAGAACATTCTGTGAATAAATAAAAGTGCCTGCATGCTATCAATGTCAAACGAATGGTTTCTAATTCAATCAAAACCGCGGAGGCTCTTGTCAGATTCAAGCAAATCCGTGATGCGAACAATTTTTCTAGTGAACTTTGAGAGTAAAAGAGCAGTGGACCACTACCGAGCGAATCAGGAAGGGCTGTTGTGCATCAGTGTGTAGCGCCTACTGTCATTGTACACTGAATTGTCATATAGAACTGCTGCTGAATAGTATTTGACTAAGCACAATGCTTAACCCATTAAGACCAGGAAAGCATCTAATTTAAATTTTTAACCACTTTAACCATTATCTTATAATTTGGCTATTTTTGAATAGACAAAGTATAAAATAATGGTTAAAGTGGTTACACAGATGCGTTCCGGTTTTAATTAGTCAAGTTAAAATCAACAAATTCTGCAACTGACCGATGAGGGGACCTAGCTAGTCACTTAACATGACCACCACTATATTACATTTTCAAAAAAGGATACAGACAGCCTGGACCGCTTCGATGGGCATGTCGAAGGTGACTGTACCCATGCCTCTGCTCCTCCCATCCTTGTGCTCCAGGATGTCCGTCCTCACCACCATGAACACCTCCTTCAGTTTCTTCCAGCCCACTTTGTAGTCCAGCTATAAACATTAGGCCAGACAGGTCTGGTTAGTTAGATATTCACATTACAAGCCAGGCTTAAAGCTGTAACATAGAGCGTAGATCAAAATGTGAACATTTTGTATATAAAATAATATATTTTATATTAAATAATATTCCACATTTTAAAATATAGGGCCCCTCACATTAGCCACGAAGACTCTGCTGCCGATCTTGCCAGCCTGCAGGCCATGGATGATCTCGTTGGGAATGTTGGGGTTGTTCATCAGGCTGGGAGGGATATTGACCGTTGGGCCACCAGGGCCAGGGCCCATGCGGTCCATGTTCATGCCCCCCATACGTTCCATACCTCCCATGCCACCACCCATGCCTCCACCCATAACCCCCATGCCGCCATGGCCTCCAGCGGGTCCGCCACCTCCTCTTCCCTGGGCCTTGTGCACTTCCCTCTGAGCAATGATACCATCAGGGTCCTGTGGCACATGGGAAAAGAATTTAGTGGAATTCTCACTCCAGTTTTTAACAGTAGTCCAAATTCACATTCCACGGTAGTTTCATAGCTCATTATGACCCATGGCTTAGTCTACCTCTTTGACTTTCAAAGGACATCCATTGCAGTTATGTTTGTTGACCTTCTCCACAACTTTCTTCATCCTCAGTCCTAAACTCAACAACACTGTAAAGGATAGAGAAGTCCAGAGTTAACAGGTATGTTGTCATGAACTACCAGAGTTTATGTTTCGGATTCTCTGTTCAATGTTTTTGTGTACTGTGAGGAGGACCGTATAAGCGGCTGGAATCAGTACAGAGCCATGTAGTATGTTGCAACCAGAAGGTGTATTTATTCACCATAGAAATACAAACAGGACAAGGCCACCTGTAGCTCTTCTCAACAGCCAAATCAACTGGCAAGAGGCAGACTTTATTCTCAGCTGAGCTAATGAGCCAGCCTGGACTATACCATTCAAAGGGGTGCATTCTAAATCTAGCATAACATAAACAGATCATTGTACAATAAATAAACACCATAAATACTTAAATACCCTTAACCGCACAAGTATATTAAAAGTATCGCTGTACTACAAAATACTTTCCTCACTACTACTACAACCACCATAAGCCACTCTAAAACACATCACACAAAACGAGAGAGATGGAACACTTCAATTGGCAGTTGGGTATTTTTGAATAATTGAGGACCATGCACAATCAAACTCATTTGTAAGGCCTTGAAGTTTAGCCTTCAATAATATACACATTTTCAGATCTCACAATCCTCATCACCAGACACTTACAAATTCCAGAGAGCATGGTGATTCTTGAACCCTTAAAAGTATTTTCCAACCTCAAAAGTCAGAAAATCCACAAACAAAAAGGGGATTCCCTACAACAAAGATATTGGAAAGATCTAGCCCATTAAACCAATTCTAAATGAAGGCATTACATTTAACAACAATCTAAGCCATGTTTCAACCGCTTGCGGACTGGACCACATTTATACTATACGTTCCTAATGTAAAATACTCCAGTAAAGTAAAAGTACGGAAGTACCTCAAAATTGTACTTAAGTACAGTACTTGAGTAAATGTACTTAGTTACTTTCCACCACTGCACTGGTTACATTCAATTTTTTCCTCCGAGGTGGAAAGACTGGTGACGCGAGGTTATATTCAATTGAACGTTGTGGATATCAAGTAGCCAAGCTGCAGCCAGGGACACAGACACACACCCCTCCCCTCTGCAAAACTGAAAGTGACTGGAGTAGGTTTCGTTTTTCCCCAAAAGCCCTTGAATATGATGGAAGACATGATAATGATTACTGTAATTAAGCTTACATTTCATATCACACACCATACAGTAAGAACTCCTGTAACTTTCACAAGCAATAAATAAATAGTAATAGCAATAATAATAATCATAATAAATCATGATACAGTCTTATAGCACTCAGAGATTGTGGAATAGTTGTCTGGCTACTCGAGACTAGTCACACCCTAAAAGCAGGAACTACCAAGGGACATCCCAAGCCTGTTCAGGGAGGACTTTCAAATGAATTAAAAAAAAAGTTCACCATGAAATATTCTGTTTATTATACATAAGGATTGCGGGCAAAACACACTGTCTCCTAGAGCAGTGTAAATATTACACACTTCCTCAGCCCTACAGCCAGGAAATACAGTTGAAAATGTACACAAGCAAACATCCTCATTATAACACAGTTCCACTGGTGGCATTTAACTGCACGCCATGCCTGGAAGATATGTGTCAACATTCACAGGAATACTGGTGGTTTAAAATGAAGCATTGTTGCCAAAAGTGAGAACTGAGAATGGAATAGAATAGGGTAGAATAGAATAGACATTTTAGAATTATCAGCTCCAATGTACTTAAGTTGTTTATGTGTAGATTTTATGTGTTGCGAATACAACAGATGGTCTAAGAAGTGTTTGGAAAAAAGAAGAAAGACGTGCACGTCCAAACCCTGTATCGGGCAGGTGCTGAACGAAAAATAACAATAAACTAAGGAAAATGAACAAACACTCGCACACTGATGGGCTCCATTTAAAGAAACATCTTTATTGCACCCTTAAAGGTAGGGTAAGTGATATTTTTGGGTTAAAACAAAAAGTATTTTTTTTAAAGGTTAAAGCACTATATTCTGATAGTAATCATTGCTATAGAGTGTTTGTTCAGTAACAGGAGTCTCCCCGTCTCTCCAGCTCTTTAATAAACAGAAAATACATTTTCTGGTAGGTGTCAAAATCTCAGCCAATCAGGAGAAAGTACCCATTTTTAAGCTTCATTTTTATAGTGTTCCAGTTCCAATTTTGCCTGCTCATTTCTTAGTGTCATCACTTCCAATTTCACTTGTTTAATCTATATCCGGATTGAATTCTCTATCCTGATTGGATAAAATTGGAAATGAAACTGAAACTAAAATGCATTTTCTGTTTTATAAAGAGCTGGAGAGACTCCTTATATGGACAGGACACTCTATAGTAACGAGCACTATCAGAACATAGACCCATTTTGCAGTTATTTGAATAATTGCAAATCACTTACCCTACCTTTAAAGTGCGAGTGTTTGTACATTTTTCAAGTGTTTGGCCCATATCTTTTCTAGTAGACAGTACATGTAGAATTTGTGTCTGTCGAATCTTCATCAAAACCAATTGTCATTGTGCATGATGCCAGTCTGAGGCTCCTCTCATAACTCATCCCCTCTCGTCTCGTCTCCTCCTCTCCTCTCCTGTCCTCTCATCTCTTCTCCCAATACCACTGTCCAAGTTCCTCTGCAGTATGTGTGTGAGAAAGGAGGGCTAGAATGAATAAAAGACATCTTCATTACTTTGTATTAACCATCAACATTAATGGGGTTCAGGGATATAGTGCAGTACCTTAGCAGTTGGTCTGATTTGCTCTTGTACTAAACATTTCATTCAAGAAGTGGCATGAAAAATGTTGTACCATTCACTTACTCCAAATGTCAAAAATCTACATTATGAAAAAGAGTGAGATACTTTAAATATGCCACATCAAATGAAAAAACGCAATTGAAATGTCAACCATATTGAGTGGTTTTAAAAATAATTGACTATCTATTTTGTGTAAATAATTAGATTAGATATGGTAAAATATAGTACGGTACAAAATGATGGTAGATGCTCAGTACAATTTATCTGAACTCAAACATATGCTTGCAAATGTTTACAGAGTACACAAAAAACCTGTGTTTTATTAAGCTGTAAATAGTACACTGTCACATCATCACTAAACCAGTTATTCAACTGCAAAAATGATATTTGGAACATTACCTGTTGATCAATTTATTGATTATTTGATTAATCATTACACCAATGTGCTGAATGTAGATGCAGGTCATCAACATTTTGAATGTTCTGGGCTGGCTGTGCAGTTTCTGATATGATCCAATTACACAGAAGGGGCTTTGGGATTATAATAACATGTCATTTAACCAACTTCAACTGTTGCTTGTGTTACAACACATCAACATATACAGGCTACATTGTTTCCCAGGTCTCATAATAATCCAAACTCTAGCTAGCAGGGTTAAAAAGAGTTTATCATATGTTAGAGATTAGGGTGCATGCTCTGGTGACACAGTGCCAGTTTCAGAGTTTGCCCTTCCCTAATGACTTCACAATCTACCTTCTCTAATATACTTGTTTTTTCCCCTAAATGTGCTGTCCTGCAGAAATCTATATAGCTTGCAGCTTTATGGGCTTCTATATGGGGTCTGAAGTCCAGCCAATACCTTGCTCAGCCACCATCAGTCTGAGAGAGGTCAGGGGTCAGGGGACACATCACCTCTCCATTGAGAAAACAAGCATCATCATAAAGGTCCTTATTAATACAAACACACAAACATAGATCAAAGCATGTATTGTTTCACGTCATCGCACGCACGCACACACACACACACACACACACACACACACACACACACACACACACACACACACACACACACACACACACACACACACACACACACACACACACACACACATGGTTTTCTTCTGGACTAGCAGAAACTATCCATGAGGGTACCTTGGGATGAGACGTACAGGGCGATATCCCTTGTAAATCTTGACGAAGAGATTTGGAGTAGAGGAGAAGTAAAAAGAGCAAGCAAACTGAGGTCAAGGTTACTAAGTATAGGGTTAATTTCTTACCATTCTCTGTGCAGTATGTTCATAAAGCCCTAAAAGCTTTAGACCCAAGAAAACCCTCAGGACCTGATCTTATTGGGTTCTTACTTCTTGAAATTGGCAGTGGATTTTATAACGGGCCCTCTTGCTTAACTTTTTAATCTTACTGTGGAAACAAAGGAAATTCCTAGAATATGGAAATCTGCCTTTGTTCTCCCTTTATTAAATGGGTACTGGCTAAAGTTTTTGAAGATCTTGTGAGTGATCTGAGTTTTTAATTATGCTGATGCCCGCCTTGGCCAGGTTTCCCTCAAAAAAGAGTATTTGTATTCTCAATGGTGACTATCCTGTTTAAATCATGGTAATAAAATAAATTAGAAAAATGTGCTCCTCGGAACACAGGTTTGAAAAATGTTCGCTTAAAAAATATATATATATTCAAGATTTGCAAAAAGAATCACGATTTTTCAGAAATAGCAGATCTACAAGCTCATGAGCTTGTAGCCTATATCTGCTATTTTTGAAAAATCGTGACACACACACTTAAACAATTAAATATATTGCTAAAATCTAAAATGATGCTTTCCCGGTTTTAATGGGTTAAAAACAAAGAGCCAGAATTTCTTCCTTGGCATACGGGAGAGTGCATACAAAGTTTCATTATGATCAATCCAACTGTAGATAACATTAGCTGTTCACGTACTGAGCCGCTGTGTCTGCTCTGACTGAACAAGGTGAGGGTGGCCCTGAGAAGGCACACAGTAAAATACTGAGTGATCATTTATCTCTGACAGATAAATGGGTCAGTTTTTCCACTCTCTCAAGAGTCGAAATAACACTCAGGATTTTACAGTTTAGCTTTCTAATACATTCACAGCTCTAAGCTGATTTCAAAAACAAATTTCATAAGCAAAATAAATGTGTGTGGATGTGGATGTGAGGCACCAGGCAGCCGGCGAGACTCATCTTCGATTACTGCAGCTGTGACATGATGAGAAATCATATTGGCTGGGTGCTTCAAGTCCCTTTAACTACATTAAACCTGGCATTCCTATTTTGGGCATGTCATTATAGGTGACTTTTTTTTTTAAAGAGTCCTTGGCCTACCTGGCCTAGACACAAATGCAAGGGCAGGCTAGGAAGAGAGAGGAAAGCTATCCTACTTATTCCTCTCTCACATGGACATGTTATGGCAAAGATGAATTGGTGTGTCTGTGGATAGGGCAAACACAGAAATGTCAAAAAGGAAAACGGGTAGGCTACAGAATCTGTGACTAAAGGAATTCTGTGTTTCGATATGTATGTTTGCAGAAAAACATATCTGCTCAGAGCCAAAAAGTGTGCACTTGTGACAAGCAAATCTGATGAGGTGTCTTTGAAATACCAAATATAAATCTCACACCCTCCACAGTGGAACATATCTACCTGAACAGGTGTATTTTGTGTGTGTGTGTGTGTGTGTGTGTGTGTGTGTGTGTGTGTGTGTGTGTGTGTGTGTGTGTGTGTGTGTGTGTGTGTGTGTGTGTGTGTGTGTGTGTGTGTGTGTGTGTGTGTGTGTGTGTGTGTGTGTGTGTGTGTGTGTGTGTGTGTGTGTGTGTGTGTGTGTGTGTGTGTGTGTGTGTGTGTGCGCGCGCGTGCGTGCGCGCGTGCGAAGTCACATGAATGTATGTTATCATTCCAGGGCTCTCTACCTCAAGACTTTTTGGTACACACCTGCCTCTCCTGATCCTTACTCATCTGAGATTGGCTGTTTAAGCAGACTATCTGTGTCAAACAATTCAACTCAAAGTCGCAAGGAAGATGATGAAAACGGCCGACAAGGATGAGAAATATCAGAGTAAAACCTTTGACAAAGGAGGGCTAAACCCCCTGGAGGGAATATTATGGCTGACTTTTAGTATTGTAGTTATGTGCCCTTTGATGCATACAGTGACCCTCACACATACAACACACAACCCATAATCCATAACTATAACAGCCCTCTTTTAGTCCTATACTCTCTGTCTTTTTGCCTCAATGATTAGGTAATTACTCTTCATAGACAGACATAACTATGAAGAGTAAAGAGTAAAAACACTGTCAAACTTTCGCACACTCCCAGTAGGCCAAATGTTTCAAATCAGCCTCATGGTGGCGCTATAACAGGCCACTTCATGTTTTGGCCTATAACTCTTGATCCATAGGTCATACAACAAAAACCTTTCCGCCTGGATTCCTTGGATTATGATGCATCCCCCTTATACACACAGGCCACGCGCATTCCCACCTAACTAGATTTCTAGTTATTATTCAATGATTTTCTACAAAAAACGGCATATCATGAACACAACATCCAATCAACCCCCAATTGTAATCACGTGTTGAGGGGCCTCTGGTTTCTCGAGCCAGACTTGCCACCCACAATTTTCAAATGCTTCCGTCTTACAGTCTGTACTGCACTTCCGAAGTGCTGAAAACGATCCGGGAGTAAAGTCGCGTAAATCTGTCCTAATGTAAATCAAATTCTGATAAGCTTACTGCTTATCAGAAATGGACATTCTTTCTATCTATCTATCTATCTATCTATCTATCTATCTATCTATCTATCTATCTATCTATCTATCTATCTATCTAAACACAAGGATACGTATATAATCAATTTACATCAAATTCCACTGTCAACAGTAGAAAGAGTTGTAGAGCATTGGCAAATATGGCTGGTTTTGAATGATAGACATTTACAATGTATTTCTCGAAGTACTGTCAATACATTATTTACAACTGGTAACTTCCTCCACTCGTCATCACTGTGCAATTCCATTCTATACCTGTACAGTCACCTTTTCAAAACTTCTAATTTCTCTATAAAGAAATCTCCATATAATCATATGAAATAAGAAACTGATGTTTTGTTGTTTTGTTATGGACTAGTATGTAAATAAGCTGTTCCTTATCAGTTGCCCTACCTTTAAAATGCCAGCAATTTTCCTTTAGCTTCCATTCTGTAAATAAAGGTAATGTATTGGCGGAAAGGTTCATTGGTGCTACTTCATCTAGCAGAGCAAGCTAATACAGTCCTCTACAACAAACAAACATGTAGAGAGTTATTCCCTCGTTCAATTTATCTCCCTTCAGTTGTGTCCAGGCTGAAAATGAGCAATTGTTTTGTTCTTTGAGCCCAGAGATGTCCGGAGGATCAGAGGGGCCTGTCTTTAATCCAGAACAAACAAACACACAGAAACGTGGACACACAGACAGACAGAACTCTGGCTCTGTCACAGAATCATGGACCTTAACTCTGAAATCCGGCTCTGAACTTAGTGACCATCACTGTTATACCACCGCCTCATTGTGCATGCATGCGTACCAGCATGTGTGTGTGTGTGTGCGCGTGTGTGACACTTAACCCTGGGTCAGACTCACATCCCAGAGAGCCTTGTTTTCCCACACATGGGCCACAACACTTATCAACAGACAGATTAGACTGTCAAGGTTTCCTCGCTGACCCAGACCTCCCCCTCCCTTTACTTCCCTCACATAAACTCTCATCCCCTGCACAGGTTTCTTTTTTTTCACTTCCAAGGTTGAAAATCCTCACTCCCTCTCTTATTCTTTGCTTGTTTTTCCATTTTTCCACAGTAAAAATCTCAGTGTTAATTTAACTCTGAAATTACATCTGAAACGGGCTGTCGATTTGGGTCAATTCAGAGTTGATCAGAGTTAAATCACCCTCTCTCTGCCTTTATGATCTCTTTCTCCTCTCTTGACCACATTTTCGTCACCTTTCTTCCCCCTTTTTCCATGTTTTCTCTTTTGCCCCTTACAGTGCCCCTGACCTGTGGCCCCTCATGTTCTCTACTCTCTTCTTGTTCTCACACTGATGGTCTGTCCATGAGGCCACAAGGGCATGTGGAGGGTTAAAGGATTAGTTTTATCAATGATAAGGGACTGGGGACGGACGGACATGGAGCTTGGACCTGAGACCCCTTCCTGAGAGGATGTGTCATCAACAGCCTTATCCACACATTGGAAGGGGAGAGAGACAGAGAGAGGAGGCGGTACAAGTGCGGGGACAATCAAGGTCGGGTCAATGTCGCGCAATGTCCCAGGCAGCAGCGCAGACTCAGGGGAACGGAGTGTGACTTTAAACAGCATGGCTTCAGGAAGCCAGTGTGTGCTGCACAACATCAAAGCCTGTCTCCTACACGTCCGTTCACACTGGGAATATGGGGACACTGTTGTTTTGCTGCATCCTTTCGCACGTAAACGTGCACACGTGCCTGCACACATGCCATCCCATTTCCATGAATGCAGCTCACTCCTTCAAAAACAGATTTTGTAGCAGCTCTGTGACAGTGAGCTGTGGTTGGACGGGCCTGTCCCTCCCTATATGTGCCGCTTTATCCTTTCGCTGTTGTCCTCTGCTCCCGCTCACACAATTTATCCATTTGCTTTGAGAGCGTGCAAATCAAACCTAATGGACACTTTGGGTACATTTTGTCACATTTGTATACTCTCAGAGTTAAATGAGCACTCAAGATTTTACTGTGCACAGTTCCACTTTTCAATCCATTTTCTTGTCTTCATGTGAAATCTGTAATGGTGTAACTTGTGAGCGCAGATCAGAGGAGGGATAAAGATTCAGAGGATTCCTTCGGTCCAGGAACTTCACAATAACCCCCTCTGTCCTCGTCCGCCAGGCATGTACAGTCGCTGAGGCCCAGCACCCCAATGAGTGAGGGCTATTTTCGCTATTTAATTTACAACGAAGTAGGTTTAAGAAGGGGTTAAAAGTAATTGGCTTCAGTTTGATTGTACACATCAGAGATACAAGTTAAAGGCTCAACGGTGGTCTTTAACCCATTTAGACCTGAGGCCGATTCTATAAACGCCTTCTAAATCCTGACCTTCTGAAAAACATCAAATATTTATTTTAAAAAATCAAAAAATGGATGTTGCTATATACTGTACATAGCAGCAGGAACCCCAAAAGGGGTTCCCGTCTTGAAAGGTATAGTTAACACCCATCTATTTGATACTGTATGTTATAAGAAGCACGCATTTTAACAGGACAATGCTTGTCACTCACCAGAAATTAAACGTTCTCTTCTCATTAAAAAACGTCTTAGTTGCCAATATGGGGCGGCAATAGTGCAGGAGGTGTAATGTGTTATCTGGCATCGTATTGAAGTGTCCTTGAGCAAAACACTGAACCACTAACTGCTCCCAATGAGCAGATTGGTGCCTTGTACAGTTGCCTTTGTCACATGGTAGAATATGTCATGCATAGTAAATGGTAACTTTTACCATCATGAATTCTATAGTGCACACTTTCTGACATAAGTTATGACATCATTTCCAGTGGCGTTCAGATTGAAAGTGGTAGTTATTTATTGTATTTTGTACATCTCCACTCTGTGAGTTCACACTCACAGTGTTTCTCACCACCTGACCTTGGCAGGAAATCACTGTTCAGAATGTGTGACTTAAATTGAGCTTGTTGTTGTTCCTATTTTGGGAATGTCATTATAGTGGAACATGTTCAACTTTTTTCCACAATTGTGGAATAGTAGAAGTATAAAATAGGGTTTAAATTGTTAAGGAGGCTGGGTGAAAATGCACATGTGGATTTATTTAAGTATGAGTGTGCTCTGTCTCTCAAGAGCTCTTAAATTGATCTTGTCCCAAAACATAATGCCTTTTCTTGCAGTACTCCAGTCCAAATAGGCCTAAGAGGCTAATTCAGGTCAGAGTGCACATTACATTGCTCTCTAGAGCACAGATCAACTCGGCCAAATTCAGAGAAACCGGACAATGGACATAGTTAATGACTTCCTGGGGAATACATGCAGTTGCATTGTATTAGTGTTTACTGAGGAAACCAGCCCAGCCGCACACCACCCATCCTGGACGCTGGAAACATCACATCCAAGGTGAGAACAACTTCTTTCTGGGAGGATCAAAGACAGAATGCATTCTCTGTGACACCATCAATTACAGGGGAGCAAGGAACCCCCGGCCAGTAACTTGGCCCACCTTCCACAAAGCTATTTCCCCCTCTGACCAGTCGGTTTCAAATTCAGGAGACACAATGTTTGCCAAACGTAAGCACTCCAATCCTTGATTAGTTTCCTCTTCCTTCTGTTTGTTACTATTGTTTCTGACCTTTTGGAATAGGACCCAGCATGACCCACTGTCAATTGGTTGATACTACAGTAGGCATGTGACAGAGTGTGTGTGTGTGTGTGTGTGTGTGTGTGTGTGTGTGTGTGTGTGTGTGTGTGTGTGTGTGTGTGTGTGTGTGTGTGTGTGTGTGTGTGTGTGTGTGTGTGTGTGTGTGTGTGTGTGTGTGTGTGTGTGTGTGTGTGTGTGTGTGTGTGTGTGTGTCTTTTTTTCTCCCCAGAGGAGGCAGAGGAGGGGAGCCAGTCATCAAAGCAGCAGAGTAGAGCCGCCTGGCTGTCAGTCTTCACTATTCTCTATTCCCAGGGCCCATTTCTAACCACAGCCCTGGGGCATGTTAGTACAACATCCTGCACTTAACACTCCTCAGGCCTGACTGACCACAGTCCTGCTCCGTGACACCAAAGCCAGGGCCCCCGCCTGCTGAGAATAGGAGGAACCGGGGGCGATATTGTGTCTCGAACTTCCCAGAACGACAATAATACAAACACAGTTTGTTTATGTTCTCACATGTAGAGACATAGGGGAAGTTGGGGATTGAGGAAGTAAGACGACTGAAAAAGTTCAGTGAGGGGTCTGGGACTCAACAAACAAACTGTTTAGACTTACGTAAGCCAGAATAACTGTAATGTAATGTCATTCACTGTACTATGCGCATAGTGTGTGTGTGTGTGTGTGTGTGTGTGTGTGTGTGTGTGTGTGTGTGTGTGTGTGTGTGTGTGTGTGTGTGTGTGTGTGTGTGTGTGTGTGTGTGTGTGTGTGTGTGTGTGTGTGTGTGTGTGTGTGTGTGTGTGTGTGTGTGCGCGTGCGCGCGCGTGTGTCTGTGTCTGTGTGTGTGTAACGATAGCATGCCTTAAAGAGGCCTGCTGTGTGAGAGTGCACTGTGAGCAGTCACTATAAATAGCCCCTGTTTGAAAACATGGGAGAAAAGTAGCCCAAATTAGGACATTAGCATTCAATGTGTGTGTGTAAAAATAACCAATCACATTAAGCTCACTCTAAGATTAGCTAGGTGACGATCGGAGACATGTGGTAACTACATCAGTGTGATGGCCCTCATTAAATGTTTGCGTGTGCACACATTTTTGTGTGCATGCGTGCGTGCATGGGTACGTACGTGCCTGTGTGTTCACTTTCATTGACTGAAAGTCAAGGCTGTTTGCTGGCTGCCGCTCTCTCTGACATCCATGTAAGATACTTTTCGTGTCTCCTCTCCTCCGGTGCCATCCATCCTGTTCAGTGATATGGATTCCCTTCGTTGACTCTGCCTTCGAAACTGATGCCACTGATCTCCATGTTGGTTCTTTTACTCCCATCTGTGACCTCCCCCACCACTGTAGCTCCGGGACGGAGCAGGTCACAGATGGGGATATTCACTTGTTTTTTGATCGCCCCCTAGAGTGGCACCATTATGCCCGTTTCTGTGTGACCTGGGTATATAACTTCCGGGTCTTACGTCCCAGGGTGTCAGACACAGCAGAAAAAGGGTCTTGGGCATTCTTGACCTATATGGTCAAAAGTAACTATTCTCCTCTCCCCTATCATCTCCCTGGCACACCAAATGGCAACACAGTCAATCATTTTGTCAGTGGTCCCATATCCAGTTTACTTTCAACAGCAATGAAAAGGATCTGTGTGTGTGTGCAGAAATGAATCACAGTCAAGTCCAGCAGGTCAAGGCTTTCTGCAAACTCCTCTCTGGTCCTGTGATGTTTAATTCAGGTCTAGGTCGATAGAGAAGGGGGTGAGACAGACTGACAGAGAGATGAACAGGTTGGTAGGGAGAAAAGGAGAAGAAAGCAGCTCAATAATACATGGAATCGACAGAGAACCATGGTCATGAGAGACGAGAGGGAATGGAATATGAATTAATTTGCCAACAGTGTCAGCAGCGGTAGTGAAATGACTACCTTGGTTGTGGAGTGGATACTCTGACTGTAGCTGCCTGGGGTTCTAGAGGGCAGCGTGACATTTACTGAGAAGTGAAATTTTTACAGAACACTGACATTTTCACACCAAGCTGTGCAGGAAACCCAACCAGGCAGCACAAAGCTGTGGAGGCAGACGCTACACGGTTAGCTTTTTGTAAACGATAAGGGAACCACATAGCGCATGCTCATTTAGACTTTTCTGTCGGCTTCACCTGGATGTCTGTTATCTCCAGTTGTCTACTCTAGATCAACAACACTGTGGCTTACTATGGAGCATCAACAGCTGCACACATAAATCATCATGAATATGATGCCTTGCATCATCAGAACATATCGCAACACTGTGCTTAGCAGTGGCTACACTACAAGTGTGTGTGTGTGTGTGTGTGTGTGTGTGTGTGTGTGTGTGTGTGTGTGTGTGTGTGTGTGTGTGTGTGTGTGTGTGTGTGTGTGTGTGTGTGTGTGTGTGTGTGTGTGTGTGTGTGTGTGTGTGTGTGTGTGTGTGTGTGTGTGTGTGTGTGTGTGTGTGTGTGTGTGTGTGTGAGAGAGAGAGAGAGAGAGTTTGTTAACAGCAAGCTTGACAAATACAGTGTGTTGCAACATGCCAAACAACCTGTGTTGCTTCTACAGCAGACTAGTGCAGCACAACAAAAGTGAAACCTCTCATGGCTTAAATATTGACTGCACTTGGGCAATTCAGTTGCTTTTTTTACACTGAAGGGTAGGGTTTCATTTATTAATGCAAAGAATTGATTTCAAATCCATCTGTCAATCCTATATGAAAATTGGCTATTGGGCGGACCAGCGGACCACGTCATCACACTCATGTCACTATATATGACTCAGCCATAACCATATAAGGAGTTCCCAATTCAGCCACGTCCAAATATGGAGTGTGTTGTCAAACCTCAATGTGCCGTCATGGCATCAGGCGCAAACAAATCAGCTTCATATATGGGTACAAAAGGGACAAGGACTGAGAGATACAGAGATCTCCATATATGGGCATATCGGTCAGATTGGCGGTGCGATGTAGGTGTGAAGGCCGCATAGCTGTTTAAAATATACAGCTGCAAATGGCGATTACAATTTACAATTTAGGCATTTAGCAAATCCAGAGCAACTTACAGTAAGCAAGGTAAACACGTACATCAAATGCATAGAGACAGTGTAGTGCCTCAGTAATATAGGATCATAGGTAAATCATTGAAGACATGTTTCAACAGCTTGATGAAAAATATCCAGCAACTTCGGTGATGTTTGGACAAACTGTCATTGATTTATGGCCAAACTAATTGTGCCCCCTATTCTCTAGGTCATTCTTGGACGAGTCCTCCAACGGTGTTTTCAGTCATCTCAATCGTCCATGCATCTGGCTAGCTCGCCAGTACTTTCTTTCTTCCCCTGCATCTTTCTCTAGTATGTCCACGTACATTACAAATGTATAGGCGATGCCCTCGTGATCGATGCCCATGTGTTGGTCCCCACAGCACAAGTTTGCTGGCTGGGTGCTCCTGGTGTCTGCGGTAGGGACCAACCATTTACCATCTCACTCAAATTTGCAAACTTTAAAAAATAAGAAAACCTGCACAAAAATACAAAGTAAAATCCTGAGTGTTCATTTAAACTAAGAGAGCATAATACAAATTGAACCAAATCGACCCAAAGTCAAAGTAACACTATCTACAGTATAGGGTTTCAGGCCATCGGGCTTGTACCCCTAAATAGCTATAGCTGCAAAGCAGCCATTCTTGGGTTGAAGCCAACCTGACTGTTAGAAATTGAAAGCTGTGAGAGGTCTAGACCTTTAACAGTTTCCAACACCTGTATTAAAGATAACTAACAGGTTTTATGATGATTGGACAGATGCTCATTCATTTATGGCCAAATCCGTGGCCATGCCCTTTTTCAACCCTTCGGGCCTGAACCCCTAACATTTTTAATACAGCAGACCCATAACTTTAATAGTAAGCCATAATGTACTTTCATGGCAGTAATCATTAATACATAAAATAGCCATACATTTTTATTGCGTTGGACTAAAGAATAGCGCTGCACACATTTAGTAATAATGAATCAGACTCAGGAACATTGTTAGTTTTGTTACTTGGAATAAAAATGTGGTCCACTTAAGCATGACCATGACCGAAATGAGCACAACGATATGCTTTTTTATATGTATTTACTGTATTTATAATTAGCTTTATTTTACGGTATTTTACTCTTATACAATAATGGAGCTTACAGTCAATGCAACTCCAAGCAGGCTTCAATCCGTCAAAAGTATGGAGACGTGGAAGGACTATAAATGTGCCAGCGCAGGTCAAACGGGGGCCAGAGAGGGTGTTCTTACCCACAATCCCACAAACTGTAAAGAACCAAAGACCACATTAAAGCAGTGATTCTCAACCGTTGGACCAGGGACCACTGGTGGACCACGAGGGTATTGCAAGTGGGCCCCCAAATAATTGGCAAAACACTGAGATTGTAATGATAATATAACATTAATGATCGTTAATAACCCTCGATCCAAGCCGGAACACAATCGATAATCAATCATAAATTGATCATTAAAATGTGCATGCTCTGAAAATGGACGCGGCCCACCCATCTGACCACGTTTCCGGCTGCTGTGTTAAAGGGGAATACCACTCATTTTCAACATTGAACTATGTATTTAATACACCTTAGAGCTGTTGTGTGGAAATAAGAAAAAAGTCCCACCCCTTCTATGTTGCCTAAAACTGGGATAATTGATTGAGGTCATGTGATCAGTGACATACGCACTGTATACTTTTGGTACATAGTTCAATGTTGAAAATGAGTGGTATTCCCCTTTAAGTGGTCAGATCGGTCAAGTGGGCCCTTATCCAGAAAAGGTTGAGAACCACCGCACTAAAGTAAAGCCTTTTGTTGTACTTCAGTGAAATTCTTTCTGCTTTGGTCTTCTTGGGTAGCATCCTTTTAGGAAACAAGCACAGGCCGTGCTGTGGTAGAATGTTTACTTGCCTTTACATACTGTAATTATAGTAGGCTATGTAAAAAATGGCATGCGTAGTTTTCGCACAATGCGCACTTTTCGCACGCACGCACACGCACGCACGCACGCACGCACGCACGCACGCACGCACGCACGCACGCACGCACGCACGCACGCACGCACGCACGCACGCACGCACGCACACGCACACACGCACACATGCACGCATAAATAGGGTAGCCATGTTATGGTATATTGATAGTTGTACATAGTTTTTATTGGTCCAATATGTAATGAATGATAGAAATAACTTTCTTATGTTGTTTTTTATTATTATTATTATTTCATTTTGGCTCATGTATTCTATGTATGTTTTTGATGTCTTAGGGCATTTAGCAAATTCAATCTGTCATTTTGGCAAAGGCCATTCAGTTTTGGGGCAGTGTAAAAGACGGGGTGCCGTGATTTTCAGTGATTTTTCCCCCCCTAAAACATAATCATCAGGTATTATCAGGTTATACTAGGAGGAAGATTTTTTTCAAAAAAGTGTACAGAAATTTGTAAAATTATGTTTTTATGTGGACACGCCTCCAGTTCATTAAGTATACCTGGTTCTCACCTTAGCACCTCCTCCACCACCTTAGCACCACCCACCTGTCCTAGTCCCTCCTCCTCCTCATGCCCACACCTGTTGTGTTATGATAATGAGGGGGAGGGTATATTTTTACTATGTCACTAAAGGGCTGTTTTTCTATTGGCACGTTTGACCCTCAAGGTTTCAGCCTCCAGGTAAAACTCAAAATAGTCAGAGAAGACTTAAAACACCATAAAAACACCACCAGGGGGCTTAATGAAGTTCTATCAACCTCATAGACACATGAAAAACAGAAAAAGTGCAAAACCATGGCACCACCTCTTTAACTGTTTTGCAAGAGTGACCTGCTTTGTTTGGAGAATTGTTCTCCAGCAATGGAGAAAAACGGTAACATCCCTGTCACACAACAGAAGAAGCGAGAGGCTCAGACCTCCCTGAGGCCTGTCAAGTGTGAAACTTGATTTATACTTCGTTGTATCACCCCCTCTATAGTGAGACAAGATGAGATAGACAGTTGTTTAACAAGACAGAGATGGGGAAAGACAAGAATCAATAGTCAAGAACTAAGGGCTGACATCCTGACAGCCAAAGATTTAAAGGGATATTTCACTTAAAAAAAAAATTTGGGTCATTTTATCGTCGACTCAGGCTTTTGTGAGCCCCCAGACAATTTTTAAGTTGCTTGATTCAGTATTTAGATATTTGAAATTCATTTTATCAGACACTTCTTTCATTTATTTTATTTAATTTTGTTATTGGTATTTAGTTTTTTTTTTCATTTTCCCTCCTCACGTATTAGAAGGACAATATCAGTCACCAGAACCAAGGATGGGTGTTTCCGATGAATCTAACATGGTTAAAATGGAGTTTGAAGTTATAATGGGTTTGTATAGGATGGGGACCTAAATACTTAATCAAGAAACTTAAAAACTGTGCTCTAAAAAGCCTGAGTAGACAATAAAATTACCCAATTTTTTTTAAGTGAAATGTCCCTTTAACATAGCTATTGATTGGGAATGGGTTGGAAAATGACTAAAATAATACCTGCGAAAAAAGAAAAGCATCACTATCTACATTTCTTTTAACACAGCACAGGCAGGATTAAAATGTACCTGCTGTATGAAGAAAAATATGACATAGAAAACATCACACTATGCCATAAGCTTAAACTGATTAAATGCAGCACTTGAGTGCCATTTTGAAAAAGCAATGTCTCAGTAAGGGAACATTTACATAACCCATTTTTTCTCAGCACTTGTACTGAAAAAAATAATACATTGTTAACACTGGAGCATCAGCTTGGATAGAATGTGACCCTTTGTCTTGTATTTGCCATGAAAGCATCTGGTTGGCCTCGACATACCAGCTCCTACATTCTAGAGGTGGACAAAACATCTGACGAGTGACGTTGGAACTGCCCTTGAAAAGCAGGCCTTGGTCTTAACGATCCTCACAAAATAACTCCTCATTCAAGGATTCAGACTTTTCAACAACACGGTCATTTTCCACCTGCAAAGACGATAACAATGATGATATTTGACCGGTTTCATATCAAAGTCAAAGTAATCCTGCTTAGGCTTTTGGTTACAGCGCTGGCTATTATAAATTTCAGGGGTCCTGACATCAAACTCAGATACCACCACAAAGGCCAACATATTATGCAACGTATTTATGTCTGTAAAGACAGATAGATGGAAAGCATGAAAGCAGAATGACACACACACACACACACACACACACACACACACACACACACACACACACACACACACACACACACACACACACACACACACACACACACACACACACACACACACACACACACACACACACACACACACACACACGCATGCAAGCACACAGACACACAAACATCCAAAACACACATTCTCACATCCCTAATCTGTGCGAGGAGCCTCCCTTGTTCCAGGAGGGGCCGTGCACCTGCTGTGGCAGCATGGAGCCTCTGGTGGCGGGGGGGGGGGGGGGGTTCAGGGTTGTGCAGGGGGCCCTCGGAGGTGCTCCTGTTCTCAACCCACACTAGTTTCATTCTAAAGCACACTGCCACTGCCTGCCTGCTCTATGTCCCCCTGGCCCCTGGCCCTGTCCCGGTGTCTGTTCCAAGTCTCAGGCCATGGCCTGTGGCATCTGCCACCTGTCCCAGCTCTGGCTTCAATACTGTATACAGTCTGCACATTATGCCCCTAACAGGATTTCCCTTCAGGGCCTCGCCTCAGTTTCAGCATCAATCCCCAGCC
>NC_137607.1:50032910-50162910 GCF_963280865.1 Gymnoscopelus braueri | reverse complement strand
TAAAACCAGACTACAATGTGCACACGCAGACGCACACACACGCACACGCACACCTACCTTCAGGTGGGGGGGGGCTGACAGAGATAGATAGGTCAGTATAATATAAAGATGAAGGATAAGTCTCAACAGAGCAGGATCAATGTCAGATTATTTATTAAAATAAGACTTATTTGAAAATCAATTGTATGCACCAACACAAAATGTGAATTGCTATTTATTAACAAGGTAAACAAGGTTGAACTCAACCAGTTTGACAGGGTCAGAGGTCAAGCAGTTTGTTATCCATGAGCCACATGAGCTCTCTTAGTGTCTATTCTTCCTCAGAGCTCATAGAAGGGGTGAATATATTATAATAGCATCTACTTAATGTATACTAACCAAGCCCCACGAGTCCATCTAAGTAGGACAAGTAGACAACACAGAGAGCGGGTCATCTTTGTGGAATTTCAGTTAAAAGGGGTGCCATAACAATTACATATCCCACCAGTGACAAACTAGCTGTTCAAGTTCAAGGGACCGCTTCCTCAAACGGAACTAGCCTTGAACAGCCAATCAAACATTGGTGATGGTCTGAGAATGGAGGCGCAAACAGCTGTGCTCAGACACAACCTCATTTGGTCTCTTGGTGGACCTGCATACCTCAGCTTCCGAAAGCAAGAAATACCCCCAGGGGATCCCAAAATATACAGCAGGCAAGCAAAGCCGGGCCCTAGCCCAGCCAGCCATGAGGTGAGGCAGCAGCCAGGGAAGGGCCAGGGGCAGAGCAGCAAGCCTGGACAAGCCAGCCTGCTACACAGACCTCAGAGTTGGCTGTAGTCTGCATTCAAACCAAAAGAGAGAGACATTACTGTAACTTAATTCTTAACTTAATTAGAACTTATTGGCGGTTACTCTTTCATTATATCCTTGCTGCCACTGTTTTGCTAGTGAGCATTGATGCCTAACTAGTAGATAAAGTTCGGCAATAAAACAGAATAGAGCTCTAGAACTCTGAAAGATTAGGGTCTGCACGGTATGTGCTGTGTTCAATTCTGTAGCCTACTGCCTTTATTTAGCCATACCTCCATCCTCAGTTCTAAATAGGTAGTGGAGTTAATTTGGGATTCGTGGCTTGTTCGGGCTATTGAGGTCATTGGGGTTATCTACTGCCATTCTAATGTAACGTCTGCCACCTGGTGGCCACATCGACTTACTGCATTAGACATCACAGCAAAAGGTACTGCATAGTGAAGTAAAATTCACATGCCATCCATTGATTGTATATTTTATACAGTCAGTAGTATAGACAATTTCACCATCACATGTACGGTATACAAGCACAATTAATATATATTTCCAAACAAAATTAGCGAAATAAAGAGTGTGCATAATTTCTAGATGAGCTTGTGTGAAATGGCTTGATGCAGGTTCTCAAATGCAATCCATCTCACCATTCTATAATTAATAGTTCAGAAGTTATGTATGATGTATTTATGTGTTAATCAATAACCGACTTTCTTGGCCTTGAACTTTGACCATCAAATTGCACCATATGTCAGATGAGTTAGATGTAATATTTGAAGTTTCATAACCTGTTGACCTGATGTTGTGGACTGTTGTGGAAAACAGATTTCCCTTCATTTCTACATTTTTCCCTGACATGCTTTTTTTGGGTACAGAACGGAGTGTTTACAGTCCTCATTCACATGACTATGCCATGTCAAAGTATACTCAACGTCACTCAAACTACTACTTGGTCTTTTTACCCTCAAACTTTTGCCCCAAACGTGCCTGGAGTCAAATCCTGCCAGTTCTTTCCTTTTGCGCCTCTTGTCTGGGGATAGGGTTGCAATTGCATGTAGAAACCGAAAATGTTTCAGAAATACAAGCATGTTATTGGAATGCTGGTCCCAAAACTTTGATCATGTTTTATTAGCTGAACCACAAAGTTATAAGGATAAGGATAATTCCTTTTAACAGGTCGTTCATGAAAGTCCTTGCGGTCTTGTTTCCAATGAGAACCTGTGAGCAATTGGGGTTAAGAGTCTTGCTCAGGGACAAATTTCATATCATCGGCACATATGCTGGGATAGCCTGGAATCGAACCTGGGGCAACCAGGGCCAGCTGGTTCCCTAGGCGGGCTCACTAACCACTCAGCTATGGCCGCCCAATGGCAAAACTATTGTAGTGAGTCAGTCTTTCTGCATGTCACAGTCCACAATTACCAAATACACTTCATATATGAAATCTCCAACTCTGTATTTTGTAGTCAAAAGTTAAGATCAAAATGCTAAATAACTGATTGACATATTGTTGGGATTTAGAAGACATTTGTAGAATTGGCTTCAGGTCTTAAAAGGTTAAGTTCCCAAGATGACCTACGATACAAAGTAAGCATTTCGCACTAATGAAAGCATGACTTACAAAGATAATGATGCAAATTGCTGTCGAAGTTTGGAGTTTTGCTGGTCAACTACGCACACCTCAGTGACCTTGTTTTTCTATTGCTATGAGAGAAGGGGATAACCTTTCACAATAATTTACTGTACACAAAACACATCATCACCACCACCACCACCACCGTAACCAGTACAATCTGTCAAAACATCAAGACACAAAACAAACCAAACGTACGACTGTCATTAACCAATGTACATTTGTGGAATAACTTGCAAACATACAGAATTACCAAATCATACAAGAGGAAGCAAATGAATGAATTTGATCAATAGAAAACACTGAATGTCACTAGGCCTTAGCTGAAAAATGACATTTGTCTGCCATTTAGCCAAACAATATTCTAATTTCTAAGCAAAAGATTTAGCACTCTAGTTTAATGAAGTCAGATAAGTGATGACACTATAATCGTGAGGGCCACCTAATTTTGGTGGTGGACGGTTCAAGGTATGTGAAATATCACTTTAATAACCAGGAGACAGACTGAGTATGCTGCCAATGCAGAACTAACAACCTAGCTAGTGGAACAAGGATTACATGACTAACAGGCCTTACACACCAGGAACGTGACGAATAACCAACCCCAAAATGCGTTGGTGAATATTTTGCATTAAACTATTCATATGGTTGATGCCTCATTAATACAGGTTGCTGCTTGTAGGAACGTTTTCCACGTTGCTTTATTGTCACATTCTGTGTGAATGTACTCATGACACAAACACTTCAAAAATATATATTTTCAGGCAATAATCGCACTAGCCCAGTGTGAGGGTCCCGGTGTGTAAGAACATTAAAGGAACACTCACCCTTATCTTCATATAATTAGTCCTCACTAATTCTCATTATAAGATGTCACTATTTCTGTCTACTCACTCTGGGTCTCATTGGTTGGATATGAACAGTTCAGAAAACTGCCTAACAATGACATCATTAATAGACATTCCAAGCTAATAAAAACAGCCTCTCTCTTCCTGGCAAGATAGAAGGTTGAAATAGAAGATATTGTAAATGCATAAAAACAACTTTGAAATCTTGTTTGACATTACCAAACCTGCCTACTGATGATGTCACCAGTAGGCAGATTTCTTAACTGTCCCAAGCTATCCTCTGAGACGCAGAGTGAGTGGACAGAAATGGTTCCATCTTATAATGAGCATTATTGAGGACCAATTATATGACGATACGGTTGAAAATGGGTGGAGTGTTCCTTTAATTCTCAGAGCCTGTTCCATTGGATATTAAGACTATTATTTAGTTCCCAAAAGGGTCTTAAACTGCATTTAATCTATATGCTGTTGTGCTACACCTGGAAATCATGTCTGATCCTCAGTTCCTTACCTTTTCCCGAAAATGACACTGATGTTTAAAAACATCTCTGGGCTTCTTTCAATGATTCCTATAAGCCTGCACAGTAAATGAAACGTTTAACTTCATAACCTTTCGGTCCATAAACAGAGCTGATGTGGAACTGACCCCAGCTGTGCTGTATAGAATACATACAGTACAGACGTAGTGTATAGATACGTATACCTATATTCCTATATTGTTCTGTAAACCGAGGTGGTCATGGAACTGAGGCTTCCAGGTGGTACACGGTGGTCATCTGAGCCTGGGGAAGATTCTGATGAAGAGGATCATGCTGATGAAGGTGAAGGAGACCAGGATAAGCATCAGCCACAGGAACCAGTTGACAGCCTTTTTGGTGTGCTGCTCCAGCCGCTCTGACTCCGTCTTCAGCTTCTCAAAGTTCGCGTCCGCCTGACGCATTGACTGGCTAAGAGTCTGCATGACAGAAGGAGGGAGACCCAACAATAAACTAAATAAGGAGACACCAAGCTCATGTCAAATATTGTCTGTGAATAAAATGAAATGTAAAAAAAAAAAATGGAGGAGAAAATAAATGTAATCTTAACCCTAATAAATAAAATATATCTGTGTCCCACACCTAAAATTGGGTGTGGGACACTCTGAAATACTGCCGTCTGCAAATGGTGATTTTCTTTTACCGTGGTTCAGAAAAACCCTTATCGTCCCAGGCCCACCCACCAACACAAACGTTTACCTGGTTGTCCTGTTTGATGAGGTTCTGGGCTGCCAGTGTGTTGTTTTTCAGGTTTCTGGCCAGGTTGAGCATATCGTCAGCGAGCTTCTCCTGCAGGTTGTGGTGATGTTGCAGCACAGCATCAAGCTCTGAAGCAGACTGACGCTCATCCACAGGCACACCTCTGTAGATGGAGAGATTGCATTCATATTTAAAGGCATTTAGCATTTAGGCTCTCCTAGATTAGAGTACCGTTACATCAGTGGTTCTCAAAGTGGGGTCCTTGAGGGGGTTCCAGGGGGTCCCCAGCAAAATAAGTTAATATTGCATCAAAATCAGTTTACCCACTTTAACCCCATTTTATACTTTATACTATTTGAAAATAGTCAATATACAAGCTTGCGACGCGTTGTGAGCTTGTAGATTGGCTATTCACATTTTAGTGAGAACAATATGGTGCAAGAATTGAACTGGGGCGGTTGAAAAGAATTATGCGCCATCACAGTCAATGTTACATAATGAAGTTATTTTTAAAGGTATGGATAAGGATAATTCCTTTTAACAGGTCGTTCATGAAAGTCCTTGCGGTCTTGTTTCCAATGAGAACCTGTGAGCAATTGGGGTTAAGAGTCTTGCTCAGGGACAAATTTCATATCATCGGCACATATGCTGGGATAGCCTGGAATCGAACCTGGGGCAACCAGGGCCAGCTGGTTCCCTAGGCGGGCTCACTAACCACTCAGCTATGGCCGCCCCTAACAGATTTTAAAAGACAATGGACAGATTTGGACAGATTTTAAAAGACAATGTCTTTAAAAGACAATGTCTCTTGCATTAGTTCTTACTGAAATTAAATAATGCTTTAAATCTTTACCTTCTGTTTCGCAACTCTGCATCTGAGGTACCTATGAATGATAGAAGGAAATCACACCAATACATGTTGATTCTCCATGAAATAAATAATGTCCTAAATATGCAGCTATTTTATAATTCTTTAGAAGGGATACTGAAGTATACATGTCTCCGAGTTGATTATGATTCTTACCTTTGCCAATTCCCTGTGAAGAGACAGAAAAGATTATTCAGGATGTATGCAGTGAGGAGAGAATGTGGTCTTTCATCTTTTAGGTTTTATTAATTGGCCACCCAAAATTGGTGTACAGAAAAGCCTATTTCGTTTTTTTTCCAATTAAGGTGAGAAAATAATTAGGTGAGACACTACACGACACATCACCATGAATGATATTGATGAACATGTACAATGAGATTACCAAGGTATGTTAAGAAAATGACTTGTTAATGGACAGCATGTTCCAAATGTAGAACCAGTGCATATTTTCAATGCAGATGGAGGAATCAGGATACCAAATAGCAAAACCTGGAGCAAATAGGTAATCGTACCGTGCCCAGCAACTCATTTCTCATCTCCCCTGTACAGCGAGCTTTGGTCTGCATGTGGACAGTCTTAGTGGCTGGCATTCTCTCGTTGGCTATTGTCGGTGTCCGACCAGGAGCAAGGAACTGATTAGCTAAGGCTTTCTCTGTTGGGGAAGACTGCACACAAACACATGGGAGAGCCATAAGATGAGAATCCTATGCTGGCAGAAGCTAAGTAAATACTACTACTATTACCTTTCTCTAATAACTTCACTACTACAAGAAATAGATTGCATAGGGACTAGAATTGCATTCGCACTGTTAAATACTGTTTCAGAAAATTCAGTGACAATAAATACATTCCGTTTAAAATATAGACACTGACCAGTTTCTCTGCTTGTAGAAGTCCTTTGAGGAAATCTACTTTCCGTGTGTAGTCCGTCAGGACTTCTGGTGTGGGTTTGCTGGGGAAATAAAGAATTGCTGCATTATCTTAGAATAACATGGCATTACTGTATAAATCAGTTATATAATTAACACAATAAGTTACATATTGCATGCCATGCAATGTATGGGCTTGTCAAGGGTTGGTATTGCAACTCTAGGTTCCAGATATTAAAAATAGTATCTAGAGTTGCTTGCGGCTAGGCGCAACATACAGTACAGTACTCAGCTGTGCAGCTCATCCCACAAATGCATGCTCCTTATAAATGGGGAACCATTTAAAAAGGAAAATAAACAGGCTTTCCAACTGTATAAACGTTATCGCCAAGAAGCATTGTTACATTGAATATTGTAACTGTCTGAAAAGGTGTCATATAATCCCATGAGGGATGGGCCACAAGGTGGCATGACACTTAAATAAAATAATTCATTCATTAATTCATGTTACAGAGACAACTGTACCTTTTTGTTCGATTGTAATGTCTGACTTACCTGGCACTCTTCCTCAAAGCCACCATCATCTCCTCCAGAGCACCAACATACTAGAAGTGAGGAATTTAAGAGCATTGTTTGTTTGCTGTTCATATACATTGACTATTGTTTATATTGGTAGTTTAATACAGTGTGCGGTTGACAATCTCTCCAAAAGTAGCTAATCTACTTAAAGTAGCAAAGACGAGGCAGATTGTAAAACATAGATTGTATGCAAATTAAATCATCAGCATACAATCTTGATACCAAATGGATCAAATATCATACTTTTTGTTCGAAAAATCACATACTGACAACATAAAACAGACAGACAAACAAAACAGGTACTGCATTATCAAGCAAAGCATTATCAGTAAAGAGGGCAAACCTTAGGAACTCTTTGCCTACGGTTCTAAAACTTGAGATGGATGGTAATGTGTTTAACAGAGGACTCAAATTATGGTTGAAATCAACTCAACTGTGCTCACATGTATGGTTACTGACTGCTGGTTATCTGAATGATTGTCTTCTTTTGTTTTCACAAGTTAATGTATTGGGCAGTGGCGTTCCCAGAAATTACATTTAGGGCAGGCGAGATTCCCCCCTCCCAACTCGGGGGAAAATCTCGGGGGAAACAAGTTAACACAACAACACCTGACTACAAAACTGAAAAACGTTAATAAAAACAATAATAAGTAGCCTATAATCAATGTAGGCTATGTATTTTTATTCAAAAAAAAGCAGCATTACAGAAAAGGCGAACATGATGTCCTGCACAAATTATTGACTCATTTCAACATTGCGATTACACTTACAATAACAGCCAAATCAAATAGTTTAAGCATGTGGTGATGTCTCAAAAGACGAGATGACGGGGCTTGCTGCACTTGACAATATCTATAACTGAATCGTAGTTCAGACCTTCAGTTAAATCCCTCTCAAACGCTAGGAGACACAGACTAGGCGAGAGGTTGTCATTGTACTTCTGTGTGTACTTTTTATGCCAGGTGAGTACAGGTGATGGCCCAGACCCCCACTCCTGGCACTCCTACCCCATGAAGACAATGGCATACATGTAGCTGTAGTATACAACCCTCGTAGACGTATTTATGATTCTGACGTCAGATTGAAGACGTCAGAATCATAAATACGTCTACGAGGGTTGTATACTACAGCTAGCATATATGATTTGCATCACTATCGGCGAGGGTCGCTCTGCTGAATGGATACGGTAGTGATTGGCTGCCTGCCCACGTGAATGAGGCCGCTGTCTGTCAGTCTTTTACTTTATTTTCTAGGGGTGGCAACTTCTGGCAAGATTTTAGTTGGGCAGATGGCCGCCTGCCTTGCCTCTATGGTGGGTACGCCACTGGTATTGGGTCTGATTTTGATTGATTATGTAAATTATTACATGTATGTATGTATGCATGTATGTAATACATGCATAGATATATACACACACAGACACACACACACACACACACACACACACACGTTTCAGCGTGACATCTTTTTAGCATAACAAGCTAGCTGACTTTAAAACAGGACGAGATCCAGTGGGTATTTATTTTATTTAGTGTCTTATTATTATTATTTTAGGTCAAAACTACTAACAACTTTTACTGTTGTTTTTTACCTCTCCTGATTGTACCATTTCAGTAATGTTTATGTGCTCTTTTTTGTAATGTTGCTTGTTTTCTGTATGAAGACTACGGCTGGAAATTAGCATTCTTGCTAAAACCGGCATTTTATGTGTGGTGTTCATTAATATGCGCTGTCCCGTACAAATAAACGTATACAAAGAAAAAAAACAGTTATGAGTGTCATTGCGGTCAGTGGCGACGTGGCTATCAGAGTCACTGTAGCCTTTACTGTCAACAACAATATGACAGTCACGCTTTTCTTTACACTAAACGTTGAAGCAAAGCTGCCTTGAGAAATAGAAGTAGCGGCAATTATTCGTTACTTTACCTTCTCTAATCTCCATTCTTCTTCCCCTCGCTTCTCAGAGGCTATGGACTCGCAACGAGACAATAGTCTGATAAAATTTATTTCCAACCTGGACGAAGCCATGTTTGTAAAACTGACACAACGTCGCGAGGATTTGACGTCACGTAGGCAGAACGAGTGGGCGGGGTTTGTTTGTCTGACAAAACATGACGGTTATCAAATTACCATATTACCAGCCTTTTTGCAGTATAACTGAGTACATTTACTCAAGTACTGTACTTAAGTACAATTTAGATAATTTTTTTTACTTCTACTCGACTACATCTCAGAGGCAAATATTGTACTTTTACTCCACTACAATTATTTTACTAGTTAAACATTTCAGTACTTTTACTTTTGGTACTTTAGTACATTTTGATGCCAATACTTTTGTACTTTTACTCAAGCAACATTATTATTGAAGTCTCAAAACATTTCTTAAAACACCCCAAAATAAATCCCATACAACCAGGGGCGCCGATAGGGGGGGGGCTTCGGGGTCCAGCGCCCCCACGCTCAATTGGTCAGCCCCCTCATGAATCTCAGATGTCAGGCTCAAACTTCAGAGGCTCTATACATCTACGTATAATGACAATATGATAAGGTTGGCAAGGAATATCACTTCAAACACAAGCCATGCTTTGTATGGAGTATATAGGTTGCTGCCTTCAGGAAGGAGATACAGTGTTCCTACATACAATATAGCCTGGGCACCATTCCTTTTCGGGTATATGATCCGGTCGGAAGCAGGTTAAAAAAATAAAAAGTGGCCGGATGGGCAGAACCGGAAACACGTCTCACCCCAAAATAGGTCCGATAATAAAATCGTTGATGCGGCATAGTTTCGCTTATTTTTTTAAATGTAAATGTGCGTGCACTATCCGGAGACTATTTAGCGTCTGTATTATCCCACGGGGAAATTCTATTCCATTTAAATAGGGATTGGGGAATCAAAACAAAGCGGCACTGCAAAACCGGATGGGCAGAATCCAGAAACAGGATTCTTTTTTCTTTTTTTTTTCAGTAGGCGTGGCCTAGACCGGATCATATAGATGGGTTTCCGCGCGACGTCATCACAGAGCAGAGTGCGTCATCTGCGCATGCGGGAGGTAGAACGAACCGGAAGCGCCGTTCACTCTGTTGTTATTTTCGGGATTTAGATAGTCATAATGCTGCTATTATAGGCATAATAGGCATAATGCTGCTATTATATACAAACAGATCCAACTTCCGACCAATCATTTTTATTGAGTAAAGAAGATATTACAAACTGCATCATTTAATCTACTTTCATTAAACCCGGTGAAGACCATTTATTTTATCAATGTACAATGGCCAGAGCTGCTGCAGGTAATAGCGCCCTCTACAGGCTATTCCCTCCACTGCGCGCGCATCATCCTCTCATGTTTACAAACAGGAAACCCATCTATGGGTCTTTAGTAACAGACACCAGGCTTTCCTCCGAGGTGGAAAGACTGGTGATGCGAGGTTACATACAATAAGGTCAAACTGAAGAGGTCCTTTGTCCATCAGACGACATTGAGGCTTAATCAGGAGTTGTAGGCTTGGGGTAGGCTGAGAGGTGGACATTGCTCTTGTCTTTGTATGTCTTTATGTATGTATTTTGTTTTGTTTTCTTATGTCATGTCAAATGTGTGTACTGTTTATTGTTGCATACATGGCTGCTGGGTCGCAAGACAAATTTCAGTGTGAACTGACAATAAAGTATTATCGTATCGTATCGTAACAATAGCCCAGACAGAGGAACGGCTCGCGGCGGGGCTATTGCGGATCGAGTTGAGCCCCCCACGGCCGCGCACATAAATCGGCATACATACCACAAGGCATCTTCACTTCAACCAGCAGTCCTCCAATTTGCAGCGACTTTGAGTATATTTAGAAAAGCCCTATATATAAATTGTATGAATTATTATAATAAAATGTTATTCTCACTTGACTACTGTATTTTACTGTATGGGACTTACTTATGGACTTTGGCACAATGGATTCTTCATTGCATTTACATTCAAGATACAGCACCGCCATCTGGTGTCTAGCATGATGAATCACAGCCATGTGTGGAAGACCGTTGACAGGTGGAAGTCATTGGTACCTGCTGTTGTAAACATGATGCTTTTGTCTGACATGAAATAATCAAGATTAGACTTTTGATAGGCCTATAAAAATACACAACTGTTTTTAAGTTGTTAACTCGCCCCAATATGCGGATATGCTCTGGTCTAAAAGGCTGAAAAAACATTTTTCATTTCAAGTTATCTTTTAAGTAACCTACAGATGTAATTTGTACAGTAAGTAATTTCATTTAATGTCTTTAACAAGTTGATAATCAAGGGAGATTGCTTATCAATAGATAGGGTACAAACTAAAGTGATGTTATTGTGCAATTTTGGTAATCATATCTGCCAGTACTTCAAGCCATGTCTTGGCCCTGAGGAGTAAATCCTTCATGTGGGACCAGGCATCTTCCACCAGCAACCTCCACCCCAATTTGCAGCCCAGAAAAGAGACCATGCCAAGCATTTGACTGCCCAGATGGATGTCTCCAGCTTTCAACCCGATATCAGGAAGACTGTCCTAGATGACTAATAAATACGATCTATCTATATTTATCCGTCAGTCCAAATACCTTACCAATATTTGACATTTACTCAACTACTACCATCAAGTCAAATATGTAAGTCTATTAAGAGCTGCAACAAAGTGAAAAATAAACACCTGCCAAACATGCCACTGCTGCTGTCAAATTTCAGGTTAAGGATTAAGATATTAGACGCATCAGTTCTCACCCCCGGCTAAGATTAGCTCTTACAGCAGCATGATTACACAACCTTGTTAAAGCTAGACTGAATAAAACCAGACAGGGTCTAATGACCGTGTGCTTCCCATGTGGACGTCAGACTTCATGTAGCCAGCCTGTGATGTCAATCATCAATGATGTATTTATGATATGACTTTTTGACATTGCTCTCCTCTAGGAGGCGTCTCTGTTTATGTTTCTGTTTTGATGACCTGCTGTGACAAGTAAAGCAGCTTCAGCTTTTCCTGTGAGAATGAACAATGTCTGTTTGTCCCCACAGACGCTACACCTCTGTTAGTTGATAATGCAGTGCACTTAATCCACGTGTTTATCTGTCTGCAATGGTGATGCACTTAAGTTAAACTAAAGAAAAACTATTAAATACGGGTGAAATTAGTGCATACTTTCTTTTGCAGTTTAAACAGAGCTACGGGGTAGATACAGAACATTAAATGCAGATGTTACTGTAGTTCAGCAGTGATAAACATTCTGTCTTTTTAAAATGACATCACCACAGGATGGTGGTGGCCAATCAAAACAAAGAGGGCAGGTGTTGAACGCACCATGTTCTGTATTGTCCTATTAATAGTAAGCATTACAGCTCACATCATTCACTCCCTGTTCACATCAACACATCACCTTCTTTATCATACAGACAGACAAACAGCATCCAATCAGCAGTCATAGAGAAACATTAGTATTACATTATCATAAACAGTAGGCCTAAGCCATGTTCCAACAAGTCCGACATATTGGGGCATGCCATTGATTGGCAGGTACAGTACAGCTAAATGCTGCTTCATACTCATAAGAAAAGTGTCTGTTGACAGTTTTTCCATTTCAGAATCCGTTATTTTTGCCCGTTGAGTATTAAACAGCCTTAAGAGAAGCCGTGTTTGTATTTAAGAGAACAGTCAAGAACTGTTGAGCTTCAAAGACATCATGGCACAGCCCTGGTATCATAGCTGGGTTGGTGTTTCTTCGCTCTGCAGGAAAAGTGCCGTGTGCTGCTCCCATTTCCCTTTGCAGAGTGAAAAGCGGTTCAGCGTTGTTCCTTCCTATACTGTGTTGTGCTATGGGTCAAAGGTGAAGGAATGAGGCTGTCGACCAAGGCACCAGAACGACATTCACAATGTGTGTTTGTGCGTGCGAGTGGGTCAAGTCCTTGTTGGTTCAAACACATATCTTGAGTTGGTTCAGCACAATAAACACAAAAAGTATCATACAAAGGTACTCTCCTAACCCCCCACCCCACCCCCACGGGCTCCATAGAGATACAGGTAAAAGGACCCATTGAGTTTGTACACTGACAGCTTACAATACAAAATCAAGGCACTAATTAACAGAGCACACTTGTTTGGCTTGCTCTTTTGGAGAACTATGGAATGGAAAGGTGCAATCATAGCCTGCAATATTTCCTTGAATTACGTGGTAAAAAAAAAGAGAGAAAAAGAGCAGAAAAACTAAAACAAAAAACAATGGTCCATCAGGTGAGGCTGTCCAAAACAGCCAAAATGCGATTTTGTTATTTCAATAGAAACCTCAATATATTAACAATGATAGAAAAAGTGCATGGCGACATCTTGTCCTGTTACGTTCATTGTCATAGGTCAACGAGAGTTTAAACAAAATGTGCAGTTCCTTTATTAGCTCCGATGACAACCGTAACGGTAACAGTCTCCATTTTGTCTCTCCCCTGTTCTCCCTTGTTGCCCCGCCATAGATGTTACCCATCTTTGTTACGTTTGTCAGTCAATTAATTCAGTTCTAGGCTCCTCCTATCCTATCCTCTCCTGGTTAACCTAAAACCTAGTTTTATTGTCATCTATGATATCTAGGCATGCCATTGGTACTAATGGTGTTTTTCCTACTGGGTTTTATGCAAGGGTATCTTTCTATGCCTATCATTCTATATATAAAGTGGAGCCTTCTTACCCCAATCAGACCTAATCATCCATATATGGGATGTCTGGGTCAGAAAAACGTCTATGGCCTGTTATGGAGGAGGCTAGTATTTTGGTGTGCTGAGGCTGAGGAGAGGATGTAACCATTGTAAAGGAGGAGGATGAGGAGGAAACGGAGGGGGGGCAGGAGGATAAAGACATCAATGGGTCAGAGTTGTTGTCAATGTACATGGACTGGGTGCCGTCTCTGCGGCGGCTTGGTTGCTCTCTCTTCCTGAGGAATTTAAATGACGAGCGATGGTTTCCAGAAGGAGTCAGACCCTGGGCGTGGCCTGAAGCTACAGGCTGGCAGTGGACACCGGGAGGGAGCTTCACTGTGCCAGGAATGATGGGGTTTCGCCGTTGAATCGGGTGCCTGGAGGACGCAGAGGAGGACGCTGAGGTGGAGGAGGCCGAGCTGCACACAGAGGAGGAAGAGCTAGCGTGGCTGAGGCTTGGCACAAAGGAATGCCCACCAGGGGCTTTAGCTCGCAGAGGCAGGGCTGATGGTTTGGGAGGGCAGGCTGGCTTTGATCTCCTCAGGGGGCTACCTCGCCCTGAGGGAGAGAGAGAAAGAATAGAGAGAGTCAGGGGTAACATCCTTTCCCAAATACTTTTTAAGGTCAAACACAGCCATCCTGAAAGGGTTAATAATGGTCTAATGGTGTCATGGAATATCATGATGACACCATGTTAACTACCAGTCGTGAAGGATTACCTATATGCACATCAACAGTGGGTGCTGGGTTAAGTGCAGAACATGTTTTTTAAGGATAGCATAGCAAGCTATTGTTTAGACTGAGTCTAAACCATAGCTAGGCTTCTATCCTTAACATTAACAAAAACGCATGAAAAGAAGTTAACTGCCAACATTCATTTTCACTGAGTCACAGGGAGGCAAAAATATTTGGCTTAAAGCATTTAAAACAAATGTGCACAGTGCATAAACTTTGGTTTTGGTGTGCCAAAATGCTCAATAAATTAATTGAGGGCAAAGTTTGAGCATGCTACTTTGCAATACATGCATATACATATACATGCCTTCACCAATGTACAGAGAAGCACGCAAGCATGGACACACACACACACACACACACGGCTACTGTTGCTCCAACCTGCTTTTCAACAGAGCAGACGGCACCGCCACCATCACCATCACTGGTCCAGACCTGCACCACAAAAGACAGTAAGGGCCAAAGCCAGGGGCCCCGTGGACTGATCAGAAACCCACAGATGAGCGAGAGAAACAGGTAGAAGGAAGCCACGGCCAGACTGTAACTTAATACCGACCTTCAGGTTCTGAGCCTTGGGCAGAGAAGCGCTGCTGTTCATCCAGGAGGCTCTCTGAGCTCAGCGAGGCCTCAGAGTCCAAGTTCTCCTGGTCTGAACCGGGCTGCTCCAGCTCTGGCAGTCGGCATGCCAGCTCCTCTCTAGAAGGAAGGGGAGGACACTCACATCAGAGAACTGTGTGTACAACAAGCTCATGAAAGACGAGAAAGGAGAAAGAGAGAGAGATTCTTGTGTAATGATGACGGAGAGTTAAAACCACACATCATAATAATGATGAAGAATGCATTCTTACTTCTCCTGCTTGATGGACTTAATGCGCTCCATTAGGTTCCTCTCAGTCTCTGTATCCGAGTCCAGCGTCTCATTCTCAGGGACCGGGCTCAGCTCAGCACTGGCCTTCTCATGCACCTGCAGATAGACACGCCATCACACACCAATGCCTCAAACAACCTGTCTACCAAAACGGGCCAAAATGGCTATTTGTTTTCTGTATAGAACGTATTGAATACTTGCCATAACCATACAGGGCCGGTAACAAGTAAATAATATTATGTCCACTTCTCGGAAAGAAATCAAACATGATTTTGACCCACATGTGAAATCTAAACCACCTTGGTTAGTGAATGAAAGTGGAAAGGATAGGAGGGTGGATGGCGCCTGTGTAGTCATGCAACCGCAGCATAACACATCTTTGCAGGCCTTCAGTGAGATGCAATAACTTTCAACAGAAAGTTATTAGGTAGGGGTACAAATGCATACAGTGCCACAAACAAACCTAGTGCACAGAATTCCACAGTATTAAGAAACCCTACTGTACTTGTGAGAGGACGCACCTCCTGGGAGCTTTGGGTCTTTCTAAAAAGCCATTTTCAGGACTGAGACAATAGTTAGAGGGGACCCATCACAACAATCCAAAAAAACATCATTTCAATGGGGAAACACTCCTTTGTAAATACCATAACTTTCAAGGCATTTGTCTTTCCATAAAAATCCAGTTTCATGTAGACAATGTATGAATTAAGTGGCAAATCATGAAACATACATAAAATGTAATTTCATTTAACTAATACTTTGAAAGTCATGCTGTTCACAGGAAACGGCCATTCAAAAGAAAAAAAAGGACTGGACCTTATTTCACAAATGCGCCAGGGATAACAGGAGAGAACCTTCACATCACAAATGGAACTGATGCCAAGCTAACACAGTCATGCAATGCACTACCAGGTTAGTATGAAAAGAGTTAAGGAATTATAGAGGAGATCACTGAAGTGAGGTCACAAGTCACCCACATCTACATGCCATGCAAAACGATTCTGCAGGGCACGCTACCACTACTGCTACTATTGCAGCTACTGGAACTACCAGGAGAACTTGATGCATGAATGATACATACCACCACTCCTTTGTAAGGAGCTGAGAACCTGAGAGGTAAATGCCAGTAGTGCTAAAGAGAGACAAGGAACATTGCCCATGTTACCCATGTGACTGGAGGCACAGTGCTATCTGACACTAGGATCTGCCATCTGATTTTACAACAATCTGAGGATGACTGGTCAAGAGATAATCAGGGGTATGGCGTAAGAAATCAGTTATGTAAAAAAAATGTAAATGGCATTATGTTAAAATACATGTGAGCTGAGGCTGAACTCGACCCAGGTCGGGGCTGTATCCCTCACCGTGTTCTGCCTCTTGAGTTTGAGCTGGTTGACGGCCAGAGTCTCGGCATACTCCAGCTGTTCAATCTCCTCCATCTTCTCATTGTAGCGTCTAGTCTGTTCTTTGATCACCATCTCCACACACCTACACACAGAGGGCACGTTAGCAAGTGAACATGATTTTCTCAAGACCGATTTTTCCCTTCAAAAATAAAAATACAAAGATAATCTCAGTGGAACTACAGTATTTGGTTAAAGTTAATATTATTGCATGTTTATATATATCAAAGTGCAAAAGAAAAAAATAAACTATGACTACCATCTACAACTATTACTACAAATTTCCTGGGAATACAATATCCATGTTTTTTTGCAACCTCAGGTTAACAAATACACTACACTGCCAGTGCAGTCTTACACGGTGGTCTTGAACTACAGTGTAACCAGCCAGGGCAGTCTTACATGGTGGTCTTGGCCACGTCTTTCATGCTCATCAGAGGATCGGCGCTGTCTGGACATCGCAGGATACAAGGGGCAAACACTATGGCCAGTGAGTTAGAAGACATGCGGTTGTGAACCTCCGCTTTGGACACTCTGGAAGATAACAATCACACACAACTGGAGTTCAGATTAAATGTGACTGAGTGCTTGTTATGTTGATGATTTTATTATTCTCCACCAACAAGCGGACACTGTACAGTACAAGCATTGTTGTAGCATATCTCTGTTGATGGTATTTGAGATCTCTACCGGACTAGATGGAAAACCAGTCTCTCCAGTATGTTGAAATTGCCTGTAGGGAGCTCTTCCAGTATCTTGTAGACGGAGTGGAGCTGTTCCTGCTTCTCTGGAAGTTCTACATTAAGGAGGGAATTATGGAATAATGAGTCACTTACTGGCAATAACAATCAATCATATTTGTATAAACAATAAACAGAAACGACAGAAACGACAGATAGACAGACAGACAGGCCTTTATGGAGGTGTTGTAATAAAAGTAAGCGTGAATAACAAATAAAATAAAAATGAAAATAAAACAAATAGAGTCTAGCCGTAAATATATGCATGCATATACATTTATAACCTATGAATGGATATAATTACAGACTATAATCAGTGGATATGAGAGTGGCAATGTGTATCAGTCAGCCTACAACAAGTGGGTATTTCTGGATAATTTAGGAAATAGTCAAAACCAAGTTCACTTCAAATGTTGGGTTGGTCATTGAAATAAACGATTTAATCAGCAGTAGAAGGCCAAACCACGCACATAGTACAAAGACAGATCACAAGTGCACTTCTTGTCAAGGAGCCCAGCTTATAATTTAAATTGTTAAACAATGCCCCCTAGTGGGGACTGGCATCCTTACCCACAGCACGCAGGAAATCATTGTAACGAGTGAAGGTCATGAGGGGGTCAGGCAGCTCCCTCAGCCACTGTTTCAAGATGCCTGTCACTGTGTGGATGGGGTAGTCTTCCAGACACACCATATGAGGGTCTACAAACAACACAACATCAACACAAAATGAACAAACCCCCAACCAGGTCTGTGGGCCCGAAATGTCGAAAACTGTTACTTTTCAGGATTCAAATTCAACATAATTATGTATTCTTTTGACCTGTATACTTTGCTTATGGTTTTGTTTTTAATCTGCTTGTATCTGTTCTTTTTCTTTCTTTCTTTCTCTGTAGAAAACTTTGAGCTGCATTTTATGTATGAAGTGCTAAATAATGCTCATTATCATTATCTAAATTCAAAGTAGGGGCTAGAACAGTGGAAAAGACCCAGTGCTAAAAACCCTACGCTTACTGCTTTCGAAATCAATCATGATACCATACCAATATGACAGGCCCACCCTAAATTCTTTGCAATGGTTCTGCAATCTCCAAATTGTTTCCACCCAGTTTTAGGTCAACAGATGTATCAGTAGGTGGAGGTCTTTGATCGTCTGATTACAAAAGACTAGGTGGTTGGTAGTCAGAGAATCGAGGTGATAGCCTTATGACATCCCAATGTAATCAAGGAAGGTACATTGACAAAGATTCTGCATGAAAATCAGACAGCATCTGAACAAAGACAAAGGAAGATGTAGAGAACTGCAACTAATGATTAATCTGTTGATGAATATATACAATTGATTTAGAGTGACCATAAAATGTACAAAATGACGGTAAATGCTAATTACAAGTTATTGGAACCCAAACTGACATGTTGAATTTGCTTAATGTATTTACTAAGCAGTCAGAAGCATACTGTAATTTTACATTTTATAATATGAAACAAATGCCATATAGTATCCAATGATCATTCCCGCAGTCTCCTTCTCGCTCCAAATCTTATTTTTATTTTTACAGTGCGTCTACAAAAGTAGACCAATCATAGCTTAGCACAAGCTGCCCCATTTTTGTGTACAGCGAATCACAAGGCCAAGCTACGTATGCAAATTATTCTGCGAGTCTCTCTGCAAGTCTTTCTGTGAGTCTGGGAGATATCCGCTCAGAGGAGCGCACCATTGTACTTGGTGATGTGTAGGTAATGGGCATTGTTCAAGATATATGCAAGTCACTGTAGCCCAAAGTAAATTATATTACATCATATTTGTACCATACGCATACTGGGAGAAGGTATCCACTATCCAATTAATAATGGTTATAACTTGTGCATCTACACATGAGTTTGGTAGGGCAAAATTGTGTCGGCGATACATAATGGATGAATAAAACGTTGCAACAAGAAGCAGTCTTTACATGATGTTGCACTGAATCTTTCGATCGACTAATGGATTATTCGATCAATTGTTTCACCCCTAGTAGGTGTAATAGACAGTCAGTATGTTATCAGTGAATACAACTTGGCTAGGACTGACCTGTCTCCAGAAGCTGGTGCAGCTCCTTCATGCGGTTGGCAGAGCCAGACTTGCGGTAGATGCCCTCGGTGTAAAGGCCGTTCATCTCCACATGCTCCAGTAACATCTCCAGCACCATGGGCACGGGGTTCTTATCGCTGATCAAGCGGCACACACGCACCCCAAAGTGCTGACCGCCAGAGTCCTCATCACTCTGTGGATGGACACGACCAACAGCGGTTAATTAAATTACATTCATCCAGATTCGACAGTAAAATCCCAATTTATTTAAAGCTGCAACCCGTAACTTATTTTAATGATTAAAACTGTATTTTAACCAAGGTAGAGTATGTTAATACAATATAACCAGCAAATCTACAGTGGTTGGAGGTGGTCCCCCTATTCTGCCACTGAATAATTTAGACCCCAGTGTCAGGTCAGGCACCTACAGGTTGACTAGTAATACTGCCTGAAGCTCAAAGGGCAATATCTCCCCAACCCAAGTGGGTTCTGTCATTGCACAATGGTAGAACATTTTGTCTCCTTTGTGGGAGACCTGGGTTTAAATCCAGGGAAGGACATAAATCTAACAGATTGCAGCATTAACTCTGAGAGTTGCAAATGTTAACAGATACCTTTTTGGCACAGAAGGTGTTGCAGTCGGTGACTATTTTGCTGAGGCACTTCTTATGGCACACCATCTTACAATCTAGAAAAAACGAAAAAGGTTTTCAAGAAATGTGTGAAAAAAAAAGAATACACAAGTTATGTAATAATTAAATTTGTTTCCTTCAGTATTTGGATATACAGATGCAAAATAAGCAAGCAAAGCAATGTTTGGGTGCAAACTTACCACTGCACATGTAGGCCTTTTCCATAGCCCAGATGTAGGAGGTGCACTGGTCACAGGACTGCATGATGCTCACCTGGTAGTTGCTGAACTCATGGTCCATTGGACTCTCCATCTATCACACAATCAATCAATCAATTATGAAACAAACTCGCATACTGTAGATAAACAGACATTCCAAGAGTGAAATACCAGCGGATGAATAGGGCTGGTCACCCCCATAGCGCAACACTGCATACTTACACTCTTATCCTTTTTTCTCCTATTCTTCCTGGTTTTAGCAGGCTGAAAGACAGATAAACAGTAAAAACAAGTCAAATCAAGTCAATTTTATTTATAAAGCCAATTTTAAAAAACATATTTCGGTTACGGTTAGAGTTACCAGGTCACGTAGACCATTAATTATGGGTTTTGGCCATTTGTTATGACAAATACCGGAAAATATTATTCCCTTCGGACATCCTGGTCGGTAAAAAACAAACAAAAACAAAACAAACAAGTAACACGGCCACAACTGTGCGCTCTCTCTCTCATGCACTCTCGCTCTCACGCATGCACGCGCACGCACGCACGCGCGCGCTCATGCACGCACGCACACCACATTACAAGTTTCATTTGCTGTGCAACGCCACGTTGTCCTACCACAAATCAAAAAGTGCACATGCATTTAAAGATGTAGCATCCAACAAAGATGCTCAAGAGGCAAAGTTCTGCTGTCCTAATCACTGTGAGTTTGTGTGTTACGTGCAGGACAGGTGAAACCATGCTGCTAATCACAAAAATACATACATGCCATGCATGTTTGCTTATTCAATTCATATTCAATCCTCAGTGATTAATTCATACATGAATCACTGCGTTATTTTTTTTTACCTTGGCAGGTTCAGCCTCTTCCTTCTTGATCTCTCCCCGGATGAATCCGTCGAGCACCGACTGGAACAGGTTGACCACCAACTGGACCTCTCCTTTCTGATCGGCCCCTGCCAGATGGATCACTTGGTTCTGGTAGCCTTTCATCAAGCCTTTGTAGCCAATGGTGGGTTTCTGGTACAAGTTAAGGGAGAGGAAGACAAAAGGGAGTGGAGGTTAGAAAGTGTGACTGAGAAAGGCTGCGTGAGAGAGTGTGTGTGTGCGTGCGTGCGTGCGTGTGCGTGCGTGCGTGCGTGCGCGTGCGTGCGTGCGTGCGCGTGCGTGCGTGCGTGCGTGCGCGTGCGTGCGTGCGTGCGTGCGTGCGTGCGTGCGTGCGTGCGTGCGTGCGTGCGTGCGTGCGAGTGAGTGAGTGAGTGAGTGTGTGTGTGTGCGCGTGCGCGCGGACTCACTGGCTGAGAATACATGCCCTTGATGGTCTCTCTAAACTGCATGGTGGCTGTAACAAAGATGGCTTCTGTGGCTGACAACTGTTTCCCTCTGGAGCGGAAATCATTCACCTGGCACAGGCAAAAGAAGGATTTATCAATCAAAAGATGAGTAGTTTACTGGAACAAGACAGAAACTCTGCTCTAGCTCCAAACCAACCAAATAAGACCTGTAAGTTTAGTTCACACTGAGGATTTTATTGTGTACAGAAACAGTATAATAATGCGGTCCTTGTGTAATACCTGGTTGCCCAGGAACTCGTCTAGGTGTCGTAGCTCGTTGGCGTTGGTGATCTCTCGGTCCAAAGAGGCGTTCCACTGCTCAGAGCACCGTGTCGCCCGGCTGATCTTTATGGTTGGGTTGCGGCTCACGCCTTTACCGGGAGGGTCCCCATGGCTCTGAGAATGTGAACGAGACGCGTGCCCTGGTGTTTGGGGCGAAACGGAAGTGAGAGAAATCACAAAGGCTTTGATGAGAATCAATGACAATATTACAAGATACACTTAACAATCTTAAGTGGTAATTATGGGTCCATTTATTTCCATTTGTACACTCGCTGAGTTTAAGTAATACTATGGATTTTAATGTGTATACTACCGAAAGAAATACTGATGAAATCAATATTTAACTTCAATGGTGACATACACTTTCATGAATTCTAAATACACTGGCATTGCACAGAACGGTTAACCACATGAACCCTCGTAGTGTCCCTATTCTGGGGCAAACATTCAGCAAAAATAGCAGTTCTACAAGCTCACAAGACGTTTTCGGCAAAGATATTTAGTGTAGAGGGGAAAAAAGAGGGGGCCTAGTATAGACCCCTGGGGTACAGCGGTCAACTAAGTATGTAGGGTTTAAGTGGTTAAATAATTCAAGGTTGTATTCATTAACACTCAGCCTCCTCTTCCAACCAAAGCAGAAAGTAAAGTATGCATGAGCTGCATAGTCCAAACAGCACTGTGAGCTCACAGTTATTTTATTAGCATTGAGCCTGATCCAGCACGGGACACTATTTACCCAGAAAGCAAACAGCTTGATTAGTTAAGCCTCTGGAATTTTTATAATAATAATAAACCTGTGTTTTCTTTCCACATTTCACTCCAAGAACTGGAGTTGCTAAACATCCAAGGCCCAGCTCTATGTGACGTGAGTAATGCTTAACTTATGCTCTGTCGTGCGACAAAGTATGAATCGGGCTCAACACTCCTGAGTCCTGACGTCTTCAGGATAGATGGCACACAAGTGTAAATATACTGCTTGCGTCACAGTAACCACTGACTGTATGCATCGGTTTAAACTGAGGCTGGGGGAGTTCGATTTAACTTGTACAACAAAGAATATGCAATTTGTACGGTGTGGCATTGTAGGGGCCGGCCATCTACAAAAGGGCGTGTGTGTGTGTGTGTGTGTGTGTGTGTGTCCGGGGCTAATCTCGCACTGCACCAGCACCAAATTTCTCGTGCAATTTTCTAGGCGACAGAATCTTTTCTTTATCACATGTTTTATACTTTTTGAAGTGAACTTTTTTAAACAAAAACTTTACACTGGACTGAAACTGGCCAAATATGGAGATTATTGATGTCGTAGTACTGACGAACTACTGTAATACTGACGTCCAAGATCCACAAATTAGCCGTAACGCTTTCCATTCCATTCTGTATTAATTACCTTCTTCGAGAGACTGAGCCATTGTCAAATCCCCATCATCTGGAGTGTGTGCCTCCTTGTGGGGACGCTTCTTCATAAACTTCCTCAGGATACCTGACGGCCTGCATGTCACAAACACAACAACACTGTTAACATCAAACATACACAGTAATCACAATCCTGCTTTTTTTTTATTTTTTACTTTGTCTTTATTTTCCAGACAAGAACAAAACATACATTCAGAAAGGACATGACAGAAAAAGGAAAAAAAAAAGATTTCTAAAGAGTTTTCCTGCTTTTTGTGTTCCAGAACAAATCCCTGTAAACAACTGAGATGTACCTCTAAAGTTCCTTAAATTCCCTAAATGTACAAAGTGTAAGCAAGACATTCCTGTTTCTTTTCTTTTTTTCATTCACTCCTACCCAAGCCCCAAAAATATGACTTCCGTTTGCCTTTCTGTCATACTAAAGTCATCATTCTTTAGGAAACAATTAAACTAATATCTTATCTCATCGACATTATCGTTTATCTGCTGATATGTAATTCTTACAAATTTCATGTGTTGTTCTGTCTTTCCCATTTATTTGTTTCTATTTTCTATGCAGGTTTTGTGATTTTACTTCTTTATGTGCTGCTGGTGACTTTGCAAGCGTAAAGCTTTTGTTCTTATTGAACTTTTTATGCCGGTTGTTTTTCTTCTCTTTTTACGAAGGGCTCACTTCCTTTTCTTGCACAGTTAATATGCTTCTTATTTTTTATGTAAAAATAATGCAATGAGTCAGCTTATGATTAAGCAATAACACAAAGGAGGGTGTGCTTTATCGTGGTTAGCCATGTCAGGCTGTGCTGCAGCATGGTCCAAGGAGAAACAGTGTGCCATGTCCTGCACAGCTGTGCCAATAACCACGATAAAGAACTCAAGTGTCTTATTGCTTTTATAAAACGGCTAGTCGGCTACCAATTATGTCAACATGAAAATCATAGACATATTGCAATTAAAACAGCTTTTTACAATACAATAATAATTTCTACAAGAAAGTAGTTCCTGACTGCCTGCACCAACAAGGCAGTTTCTATTCCCCATAAATGCATGGAAGCCATTATAAATGTGAAATTAATCACTATTGAGTAACTGCATGGCCTATTTCTTGCCTAAATATTATCAGACACTGTCAAAAATAGCAGATATACTGTATAAGCTCACAGCGCGTCACTTTGTGCTGCCCTGCAAGCTTGTAGATCTGCTATTTTTGAAGAATCGTGAAAATGTTTGCAAATCTTTGAATATCTATAATTTTGGGCGTCCGCCTTGACACGGAAACGTTTGAGAACCACTGATATAGCAACATACGTTTTTTCATCAAAGGTTAGGATTTAGAAGAAATTTTTAGAATCAGCCTCAGGTCTTAATGGGTTAAAAGTGCCACACAGTCAAGCTCTGCTCCAATACCATCACTATAGCAACAATGCAAATTAAAACAAAGCATTTGATCCCTCTGCCTGATAAATTTGTTGGCTCCATGTGCGAACCTCAAGCATTCCATTTCAGGGTTCAAGCCAGTCCATTCAGAGTAAATTCAGTTATCGGGAATTTCCGCAAACGTGTCTCTTTCCCACAACAAACTGGTCTGTGTGTAGCTATATATGGTTATGGCAAAGTGTACTGAGCACCACATGAGGGAGCCAGGGACGGTTTGATTACAAAAGACAAAGTGTTTTCCCATGAGCCATGTGTCTCAAGACCTCCAAGTGGGTTAAGATGTGACTCAGAATGCTGTGATGTGAAGGAGTATCCCTCCTCAATAATGCCACAGTAGATTACACTCCTTATCTGTCCTAATAACTTATAACTCAGTGACTAATACTGGAGTAATAAGAGCAGAGTCGACTCCTTTAGATTAGAACAGAGATGTCCAAACCAAATTATTAGAGTTTTATATCATGGCCAAGGAGAATAGTCAATTCTGACTGGCTGGAGGGTTCACATTATTTTCAAACAATCACATGTCTGCAGTTAGAGCTGCATCACTGTTCTAAATGAATATGTATAATAAACATTGTACTATATTTCCAGCTATCTAAGCTAACATTAGCTCAGATATTTGGGAGAGTTGTTAAATTTAGAAAAACACAATATATTGTTGGGAACACAGGTTTACAGAAGGTAGAATTATGCTGTATCTCTTTTGGATTTTGAGAATTAAAGCTCTCACAAAAAATAACAAGATGTTGGAAGGGCTTGGAACCACCCAGGGTGGATAGATGGCTGGAAAAAGTGGAAGACATGTACTCTATGGAGAGGGTGACTTTATATAGACTTTATAAGATTAATGGAAAGGACAGTTACTGGAAAAAAGATGGGCTTACTATCTTTCAGTTTCAAATAAATGTAAATGGATTATTTGAAATTAATGAACTGTTAGAAGGACCATACTTTTACTATTTTTTTACCCCCAAGTTTTCAGAAACAAAAACAAAACAAAATAAAGACCCATTATCAAAATGACACAACAAAGCCCTTTATCCCTTTTTATTTGGTTAAAATAAGTATTAAATTGCTGTATATTCTGATAGTACTCATTGCTATTGAGTGTTTGTTCAGTAACAAGAGTCTCCATGTCTCTCCAGCTCTATATTAAACAGCTGCACTTGCATTTTCAGGTCGGGATACCTATATATATATATTTTTTGTTTTATCTACCTGTGATAGATTCTCTATCTGTTATAAAGGATATGTATATGGGCACATGAATGAAATGAATTTAGTTATTTTAGTTTATCCCCTTTTTGTATAGGTGAAGGGTATTTCTATTTACATAATATATACTGTATATGCACAAAAAATAAATGTCGGGTCAAAATGTCTATTAACAGGAAATGTATTAATGAGGTATTGTCTTAACATGTTTTGACTCAATATGTATAAATACATTAAATAGATAAGCTAACACCATCCTTAACACATTAACCGCCAAGAACGTAGTCCTACGGTCCGTTAAATCCAACTGTTAAGCGCAGAGACTTGCGCGGTCCGGGTGCACTTTCGGATTTTTTTTGATCCACTTCCGTTTCCGGTTTGATGACCGGAAATAGAATTATTTGGGATCCGGTTTTGACGATCACGCCCGCTCCCATTCTACAGACGAAACTGAAACTCAATTCTCTTCCTGTAGTTTTTTCTCCTCGCATTTCACTGTTTAACGTAATCCGCTCTAACTACAACATGGATACCCCGTTTGACACGCGATCTTCACTGGGAGATACAGGGAGATCTCGCGGATGTAAACAGACCGTGTAGAGCTCAATCTTAAGGATTTTAACAAGATCTATGGCGACATGAAAAAAACAAAAAAACAACAAAAACACCTTGGCACTGGTGAGTACATTATGAGATTAACCTCTGGCGGTCGATGTGTTAAAAACAAAAAATGTTTTTGTGGAACACAAAACGTCCTGATATTGTGGTAAAGGACATGAATCAGCTGGTATTAGTTTCTAGGTTGTTACCATGGCTTCTCTAACTTGCTGTAGAAGCACTGTAAGGTAACGCTAACTGATGAAGATAGTAACAACAGTTTCTATTAATAAGAAAATAAACACTACTTATATTTGAATAGTTGGCAAGTTTGACCCGATGAAGAGCCTTGGCTCGAAACGTTGTCATTAAATTACATTGGAGCAGATGAAAGTGGGTTTACTCTTTTTTTTCGTGATCTTTTCCAGCACAACCAAGTGATGTGCGTACTCGATTAGTTTTTGTAATAGTTGGCCATGGTAAATCTATAATTATGTGTGGTCATCATAGATTATCCCTTCATTATCTGTCTATACAGCAGCAATGCAACAGCCCTAGTGTGTGAAGCTTGGTCCAGTGCAGTACAATACCTGTCAGGTGTGGTTGCATGACCCGAGTCCTGGTGACCCGAGCCATCTTGTTGTCTCCTTTTGATGGAGCTGCTCTTTGAGCCGTCATGATGGTCTGTCTGCACCTGCAGCACACAAGACAGCACACAGAGAATGAAGGTTCTACTGTAGACAAAATATAACACAATAACTAAAATAACTTTATTAAGTATAATTATCACTGGTCTTGAAGAAAAACATTTTAAAAGAGCCATGTTCAAGTTCAGATAAAATCAGATTTTCAACCGAAGATTTTCAACCGAAGATTCCATCTAAATTTCAAGTTGTCTTGTTACACTACCTCTGTGGTTGATATGGCACTGGCTCCATCAGAACCTGGAGATAAGCTGTCTATTGACGATGAGGCTCCTCGACTCCTGTGGACAAAAGGGACAGATACACAGAAGGAAACAAAACACACACACAAGATTGTTACATACACAGTAATCTGGTCAGCTACCAGAGCTACCATATCGTATCCACTGATTAACCACTTGAGTCCTAGCACCCCTATCTGGGGCTAACATTATGCAACAATAACCAATCTACAAGCTCACAACGCATCTTGTTGCGACAAGTTGTGAGCTTGTAGATTGCCTATTTTCTGTGGAGAGATTTGGTGTGGAGGGAAAAAAGAGCACACCAGGTACAGTGCCTAGTGCCTACTCAGGTCACAGGTTTAATAATTGATTTTACTCAAAGATGAAACCATACTGAGTTTAACATGAGAGGACAAATGTGATATTGCCTTAAAGAAGAGAGGTCGTACTGTGAATGTTTCTTCCTCCTGTACTCCACATCGTGGGATGGAGGGGGGCTGGTTTTCTCTGGGTGTCGACTGCCGCTTTTCCTCCCCCCTTTCCACTTATCCGGCTTCTCCTTTATCCCCGCGGGGCGCCGTTGCAGGCCCACACCACCGACAACCTCCCCATGACCGTTCCTCTCTGGCACGGAGTCCGGTAGCTGCAGGGCCAAGGAAGACGGACGAACAGGGGCGGAAGTGTCCGCAGGAGAAGAAGCTTTAGCCTCCTTCTTTCCGCCTTTGTCATTCTTACCCTGGCACACAAATTGGTACGAATCCAACTCATTGCTGTCAGCCCTCTCTTTTAGCTTGGGGGCCTCCTGGCCTTTGCCCTTCGGTGGGGAGGTTCCGTTCTTGCCGACGGCTGAGGAAGAGGTGGACGCAGCTCGCTCAGTTTCTCTCTGATTGTGCTCCACTCCCCTGCGTCTCCTCTGCTCTCTCTTCTCCTGGCTCCTGGAGATCGGGCCTTTGTGGATCAGTGGAGCTCGTGTTCTCTTCTGCTCGTGTTGGGAGGGAGTCGGGGTGGTGCGGGGAGCAGCCTGGCTGTCCAAACCTTTGTCTGGACCAGCCAATTCAGCACCAGGATGTTCTGCCTGGGCCTGCTGTGACTGTCCCAACTCCTGGTTCTCCTCCTCTTCCTCGTCGTCTTCGTCGTCTAGCTGGGGTCCGGCCTCAGCCAGGGTACCGTTGATCTCCAAGTCAGACCTGGGGGATGCAGATTCACCACTCCCTTCCTCCTCTCCCAGCCCTTCGTCCTCCTCATCCAGTGGCTCCTCCTTGCCGTCTCCGCTGGGCTGTGAGCCAGCGGCTGCCACTCCTTTCTCCTGTCCAATCTCTTCCGCTGGGTGATCCTCCTCCTGTTGGCTTTCATCCAGGGTCTCCTCGGTCACCAGCTCGATGTCGGGATCCTCCCTTGTTTGAGGCTCCACATCAATAACTGCCTCCTCCACCACCTTCTCCCTCGCTTTCCGCTCCTCCTCTTCCAGTTTCAATCTCTCTTCATCCCTCTTCTTCCTCGCTGCCTCTTCAGCTTCTCTGGTGAGTCTATCTGCCTCCTCAGCTTCCCTGGCCAGCCTGGCTGCTGATTCTTCCTCCTCTGCTCTCCTCCTAGCTGCCTTTTCTTCCTCCGCTCTCCTCTGAGCCTCCTCCTCTTCCTCCGCTCTCCTCCGAGCCTCCTCCTCTTCCTCCGCTATCCTCCTTGCCTCCTCCTCTTCCGCCCTCCTCTGAGCTTCTTCTTCCTCTGCTTTCCTCTGTTTGTCCTCGCGTATGGAATTGCACCTGTAAGAGTGTAGAGATATAGTAATACATTATATACGTACAGTATTTACTTTAGTTACACAGGACAACCAGAACCAAGAAAGCAAGGGCCTCTGGAACAGCAAGACTAATACATGTCTGTCTATTGGTTATGTAGATGTACAGTAGATGGATGTGGACTTATCTTTGTAACATAATGAACAATATTAACATCATGACTTTCAAAAGTCCAGACAAGATGAGTGGGTGTCTGGTTCCTGTTACCTCCTGCGTGCAGAGTGTCCTCTGACCAAGGCTTGGATCTTGGTGATGCCCTGTTTGTTTCGATGGTACTCTGCTCTCTGCCTGGAGCCCCTCCACACAGCCTGGATCACAGTGGCCGCTTGCCTCCTCCGCTCCTCTCTGCAGTACCTACGCCATGAGCGCTGAGAGACAATGAGAGAATATTGCGTTGTCACATTTTAGGAACGAGTTCGTTCAGAGTGACACAAAAGTATGCTTCAATTGCTAGATACAAGGACGCAAGGACTTCTTTTACAATTAAGACACAGGCATATTGGAGCAACTTTCCTTATAACGCATTATAAGGAAAATATAGGGTAATACTTTAGGTATGATATTATTTTGTTGACCGTAGTTCCTCAAACAGAACCAACAGTGTTGACTAGTAAATGCGGTTACCTGGATTAAGGTGGCCGCCTCCCTCTTGTCCAAGAACTCTTTCCTCTGCAGTTGGGCCCTGAACCAACGCTGCAGGAAGATGATCTTATGCATCACATCCTTGTGCAGCATGTCCTGCAGTTGCTGACGCTCCAGCTCTTTTAGGTAGACCTGGGTAAGAGGTACAAGATAGGCCCGACAGTAATGACACTATAGCAAAATAAATAATTCCACATCCAATGTTTCTAATTTACATTTTCAAAGTGGAGTTTATCATACAGGAGCTTCAAGTGAAGCAGGAGTTTGCGGGGCCCACCTTAGTTTTGCCTATCTGGTAGTTGGTGGGGTCGAGGCCTTTCTTCTCCAGCAGCACTGCGATATCCTCCTTGGAAGCCGTGCCTGTTTTAGTTAACAGCACCCTGAATTGTTGTAGGAATTCCTAAAGAGACAAAAAAGGCATTTATTACCAGACTTTGATCACTCAGTGTTAGTGGAGGTTTATGCAGTTAACATGTGCTTCAAGATGGATTGTAAAAGAAAATGGATAATATGGTTATAAAATCAAATGGACTGAACAGCAGTAAATGCATTATTATAATGATGGTGCAACCGTGGCCCACAGTACCTGGAAGGTATACTTGGCTCCGTAGCCTGACCTCCTGATGCGCACCGTCTCCAGCATGCCTGTGTACCGCAGCTGTTGTAGAACCAGAGCCTCATCCAGACACATCTCCTTCTGCTCACACAAACATACAGAAAACATATCTGTCCATTACCAATCAACACACACAATTATGACTATGATAAACAACCACAAACCGTTCAGATGTTCTGGCCATCAGTGATGTGGCAACAGCTCTTACCTTCTCAGCATTGGAGCGAATACAGCGAATGAAGAAAGGCTCCGCTCTGCCCAGAGTCTCCAGGAGTTTGGTCAGAGAGGCCTGAAACACACAGTGGAATAGGGTGGGGGCAGGGTTAAGTTCAAGACGACTGGTAGAGGGGACATTGGTAAACTTGGTAGAGGGGGCATTGGTAAACTCGGTAGAGGGGGCATTGGTAAACTTGGTAGAGGGGGCATTGGTAAACTCGGTAGAGGGGGCATTGGTAAACTGTGTAATGTTGATGTGTATACTATGCTAATCTTTGTGGTCACCTGGAACTGGGCACTGATGCTGGGCGGTTTCTTCTTCTTGTGTATGTGAAGCAGACTCTTGGTGGTGCGGTCATGCAGCGTTAGACCCACAATGAACTTCAGAGACTTGGAGTCCAGCAAACTCTGCAGGGTCGAGAGTAAACCATAATCAGGTTTCATTTATTCAAATATGACATGGCAGGGTGCACAATATGAAAACAGTGACTGACTCTTGAAATGCGTCGATGTTCATGCAGTCATAGGACCCTAAAGACCCTGTGCCCGGGTAGCTCAGTCAGTAGAGCGCTTTCCTTTGAATTGCAAAGTTCTGAGTTTGATCCCGGGCACCACCAACGCAGCATACGAGTAGCATGGCATGGGTAACTATGAGCAGTAAGTAATGTATTTGGAGCTGACAGTAAGTGTGGCACTCCACCTCAGCAATTCATCTACCAGTGATCTAGCGCCTTGTAAATGGGATAGACACCCTCGTTGCTTGGTTGATACCGACAATAAGCCACATTGATCTACTTTCTCACTTACTGAAGGAAAGCTCTCTCTTTCTCTTAATCCTGTGTATATATCGTATGTAATGAATTCTATCTATCTATCATCTACAGTATATAAAGTATATAACTTAAAAAGGAGGGAGTTTGGTATAATTATTTTCCTGTATGACACCAAATAATAACAATTTAATATTTAAACCAGTAGGATAAGTTTATGTGTTTCAAACTGTAATGTGAGAGCATCTTATTTCTGTCTGGGCTGAGCACATTTCTGTGTGATCAGGTTTACCTTAGGGATGATCTGCTTCTGCTTGGTGTTCTTGTTCTTCCTGTGAGGAGAATGGCAGGGAAGGAAAAGGAAACAGGGATGTGTTAAAAGGGGACAGAAGAGGTAAAAATATCTCATTGTAGCTGGAAGATGTGAGGGTTAGTGTGATGGGTGGGGCTTCATCATGCGCTGTCAGTCAGTGAACATTATGCCAGAGATGCACCTGAATGATGGAATGAATTATGGAATGAAATGGGGTTTACACCGTGGAAGAGGGGAAGGATAATAGGAAAGAAGGATGCTATGTCTATGGAGGCACAGAGAGACAGAACATGACCTCCAGTCAGCCAATCAGTCAGCCCTGAAGAGGTTCGACACGTCAATAAAGCACTTCCTGTTTTTCTGTCTTCCTTTCATCATCAGGCAAGCAAGTCTAAATTTAAGTTGTTTTTTGAATTCTACTTCTGCCATGTATCACTTGCTTTACATTGTCGCATGCTGAGTAGCCATTGAGGTCAAACTATCTGGGACACCTCACATTCCTGTAGATGTCGCTTTGCTCGTGCAGCAATTAATGGATGCATTCAAGCCATCACTTCTTTAGCCTTTAATTTAGCCATGTTATCTACAAAATGAATACAGCACACAGTATAACACACACATTATGCTAATACAGAACACAGTGGCAGTAGGACCTGTGTCTCTGATCTAGGCCTTCGCCATTTTATTCAAGCTCTAATAACCAGTACTGTCCTGTCGTGCTCTGCCTTCTAAAAAGAAACCTGGAATCCTCTAAGGGAGCCTTTGTTCTCAGACGCATTCACAGAGAGGTGTGGTCCCACTTTGACAAGCTATTTAGTGAGCATGTGTGTCTTGTGTAATGCTTTCTGTCTACTGTCTGAACAGGTAGGTAGTGTGTTTTAGCCAGGTGACTTTGTCAAAGACTGTGTGAAGGGTCATATTTGAACCTCTGATTTTAACAAAGGTATTTGATGGTGATAGTTATCCACAGATAAGTTAACAACTCAAGTCATATTTTGTACTTTAGCTTTTTGAAAATAGCCAATCTACAAGCTCAACGTGATGTGACACTTTGTGAGCTTATAGATCTGCTATTTTTGAAAAAATTCAAACATTTAAAAAACCTTTGGGACACCAGGGTTAAAGTGGTTGAACTGGTCTAATCATCTGGACTGAACTATTGGTCTAAATGAGTCTAAGCTGGTCTGCATTCATCTAGGTAAGTCAAGCTGGGCCCCAAGCTGGGCCCCTACACACTGTCCGACATTTGAAATAGTCTGGCTATGTCTGGAGTTAACTGAGCCATGCATGGGCTGAGCCAGGCTAAACTACAGTAGACTGGACTGGACTGATCTGGAGGGGGGTGCCAGGGTCTTGTCTGCCAGTCAGACTCACTGGAGGACATGACGTGGGAAGCGAAGGCGACCCCAGGACTGTAGCAGCTTGCGGGGGTCCTCACCGTCCAGCTGTAAGTCCTTAATGGAGCTGATGATCTGGGCATGCATGTCTCTGATCACACATACACCCACACACCAGTACAGTATAGAGGAGCGGAGAGGCAAGGGAGGGAGGGGACAAGAGCAATGGGATCGGGAGGGAAAGGAGGACAAGGGGGGAAGAATAAAAAAAAAAGGAATGTAGGATGCAAAAGAACACCTCTGTTAGGACACCCTTGAAAATAGAACACACTGCCACCGATACAAAACAGCTCATTACAGGAACAACACACTGCAGGATGATTGGGAGTCTGACAAACCGACGCGTTTAAAGTCTCACTCTGATCGTGCATAAAGAATAACGCACATTTGTTCTTTACTCTCCATCTATGTATTCAGGATCATTCACAGAAAGCAGTCGAATTTGACAGACCACCCAACCATGCTGCCTTAAGCCCAATTTATACTTTGTCACACTATCAGTGCCGTTCGCTGGTGAGTGACACCACCATACAACAAAGTATAAATTAAGATCAGAAAAAGAAACACACAGAAGAGGGGGGAGGGGGTTTGTGCACGATGGCATTAGGATTCAAGCCTGTATGCCAGTGCTGTAGTTGTAGTGAGCATGCAGAGCTGAACCAAAGCTCGATGTGGTTGGCTGTCTCCGTCATGCTGGGACTGGTGGTTGTCACCAGTGAGACAGCAGGGTTTTTAGACCGTCAACAAGGGCTGGTGGCGTCTTTGTTTCTTTAGTTCCTTGATAGTACTCGTTGTTACTTTGAAGACTTGGGGTGAAGAGGGGCTGGTGAGGTTAATATGGAGGAATCTCCAGTTTCTCCGAGCTGGCTCATGCATCACTCGCATACTTACCCATCACCAAACCAATAACACCAAGGAGGTCAAGCAGGAGAAGAACGGGGTACTGTAATATATGTATTAAGGACACACTGAAATTGACCTCCATGCCTTACTGTCTAAAGGTATGACGGGATTTACCCAAGTTAATGAGAGGAAAAAGGTTTAGCTGAGTTCAATGAAGAGCTAACAGAGATATTCCTGTTTATTCAAACTGACCCAGTCATTTCAGATGTGAAAACACTCAAAACAGGAGGATAGGAGGCCATGTTTCAGAATGATCACCACTCAATAACAGTGCTCAGTTCCGTTCCATTCGGAGATCGCTCACACGTCACTCTCTGTCTATTTGACAACTAGGCATGTCTGTGTGCATGGGCTATGTGTGTATGTTTCTAGCTTTCCCAAGGTAATGTCAGTAATCTGGGCAGCTAACCAGAGCAGCCCCGTAAAAACACCTGCTAGTGTTCTGAAGCAAAAATAATAAACTTGGGAAAGGAGTGAGATTACTGCAGTTATAAGCAGGGAGAAAGAGGATTACAGTTAGGAAACTAGGAAAGACTAGAATTCTAGAGTGTGAGGGTGGCTTTGTCTCACAGCATCACGCAGTATTAATGCATTGTACTTCCTCTAAGAAAACGCCTTACTGACCATCCACACTGTATGTCACATATTATGAGAAGCATTTTACACTTTTGAGGAAGCTTTGTTTTGTAAGTACATTTGAGTTGTAACTGGGGCTGCACCTATCGATTATTTTCTTAGCTTTTATTCTATCGATGACTTTTTTGATTAATCAAATAATCAAGAAGCAAGTTTTCTTTATATCAACGAATCAATGTTAATTCTAATAGATTTTTTATAATCAACTAAATAGATTAGTCTGACTAACCACCAAAGCCATATTTGAACTGTTGCACCTCTACTTGAAACCACCAATGCTTGCAGCATTTCTGAACTGCTCAACACTGCTTCCTCAGGTGACATGTGAGCAAACTCGGAATGAGAAACTTGACTGGTGTCCATTACCCCCAAAATGAAAAGTACACACACACACACACAGTTCCCTTCCTGCTTGACCATATCCCTTTCCGTTTTCTGTCCTGGCCTCCGAGCCAACTTACTTCTTACTCTCATAGCTAGCAAAGATGTCTTCAAAGGCCTCTAGAGGGCGATCCTCTGAGTGATCAAAGTAGAAATCGAGCATAGAGGCTCGTCTGTGGAGGGGAGAAGGAGGGGAGAGAACCACAGACACTGGGGTCACCGAAAGGCGGGAGGAAGCAGAAGATATGGGCAGGCCAGATGAGCTGAAGGAGGATTCATCTATTAGTGTGATGAATCTGAGCCATTGAATTCTGTTCAACTGAACTTCGGGGCGTTAATTTAACTCTAAAGAGTTATGGGTTTATTTTTGCACTCTCAGAGTTAAATTAACACTGAAGACTTCAATGTGCATTGAACCGCCTTCAGCTCTCTGAAATCAGTCCCATCCTTCTCCGACCCATGCAGTACCACATAGTGAGTGAAAGGTCCACAGTCCACGAGGCAATAAAACATTTCCTCCAAGATTGAGCATCGCTAAGGGAAACATTCACAAGTTATTACAATGTTTATATTGTGCAATACTAGAGGAAATGGTTGCAGCGGTTGAATTTCTGTTCAACACGAAATGGAATTTGTCCCCCGTTTTTCTCCCTGTGATGATGAAATGTTAATCGAGGAGTTTGCAGCGATGCTTGTCAGTCAGGCCTCGTCTCCTCCATGTGCAGTGGTCCACAAACCTGCTGCAGTTTACCTCCGGGGCGAAGAGGCCCGTCAGCTACACGATCAATATACTGCATATTGATGACATGCCAGGGTTTTCCTGCGAACACACAGTACAGGTACAGTGTGTGTCAGGGGAGGGGCTGCTTACTTGTACATCCGCTCCACTGGGGTATTGGACCTTTGAAGCTCTCCTAACGGGGTCCTGGAGGTGGGGCGAACGACTCCTAGAAGATACACACACGTGCAAACAATTGTTGGTTTTGCAAACTTTTGGGGACATTGCATGAACCGACATTCATTCCATATCATTTTGATTATGTTAATTATTTGTATTTACTTTCTATGTCGTCCATGTCATGTTCCTGTAATTATCCCCATGTGTGTCTGGAGCTAATCACACAAACCGCTGGACCAGTAGGCCTAGAATATCACTCCACCCCAATTGTTTTCAAATCGGCTTTACGGTGGCCCTATACAAGCCTGCTTTACATATTGACCTATAACTCTTGTCTTGAACATTAGGTTGTACTATCCTTTCTCCTGGATTCCTTGAATCCTGACGCAACTCCCCATATACAGTACGCCAGGCGCATTTCCTTCCTAATACAAATTCACACAAATTGCTACTCAGTCTATGAATCATACAGATTTTTTTATATTCCATACTGGATTGGCTATAATTTTTTTTTTTTTTATACTTTATTTTTTTCATATGGGCACCACAGTGAGTAGTCATATCACTACAAAGACAACACAAAATACAACGTTGGGACAAATCAGGACATAACAAAACAAAGAAAACTAAACAACTAAAGCACCAAATGAACACAAAATAGACATCGTTAACAGGGGAAATAGAAACTAAAAAACAAGAAAAAACAAACACGACAAAAAAATAAATTTAACTGGAGAAAACAAATAAAACAGAAAAAAAACAGAAGACAAGGTATGGAGGCACATAGAGACTAACCCATGTTCAAGTTCATATTCTTTACCACTCTTTTTCTCCAACTAAAAACATCCGGGCAAAACAATCATTAATTAGGTCAGTCCTTCATCAAGTGCCTGATAATAATACCAGTACCTTGTTAAAAGTGCTCCCCCCCATTTGGTTGTTGACTCTTCCTTAAATATTTCCAATGGTATTCTATATACTTTTAGTTAGGCTGAGGTGCTAAATCTTGCATTATGGTCACCCCCCCGTCCGTGCCCACACTTTCCATGTAGCGCTCCCATTTAGCCCACAGAGTACTACTCTTACTAAGATTTCCTCTAATTTTATATGTTAACTGCTCCATTACTTTTATTTGTTCCATTAATTCCCTCCATTTATGTACACTAGGGCTTAGTTTTTTAAGCCAGTTTTTGGTTATAAGTTTGAGGGCCGTTAATCTTAATATTTTAATGAGGTATTTGTCTTCAGTTCTGTCTATCCCCTTTGGTATTTTACCCAACAGGATATATTCATGACTGATATTTGCCTTAATTTTCAAAACTTGTGTTATTGCCGTACCAATATTGTCCCAGTACTTTTTCAAGACCGGACAAAACCAGAAGATATGGCTGTAGTTGGCATGGTTTTCTCCACAGTCTCTCCAACATTTTGGTGTTGCTGATTTTTTAAATTTAGCTAATTGGACTGGTGTAAGAAAATATCTCATTTGGCATTTCCATGCATATTCTCGCCAGAACTGAGACGCTGTTGTCTTGTGTAAAGATATGCTTATATTTCCCCATTCAATTTCAGACAAGGTTAAATCTAGTTCTTCTTGCCATCTTGTTTTTTCTCTCAATTCTTCTGGTTTGTTCTGCCTTTCCAAGATGTTATAGAAAGCCGAGATTTGGTGCTTAACCCTCGTACACTTATAATTCTTAACCAAGAACTGTGTCATGGGATGAAAATCTGTAATATTTTTCTTCTGTCTGGTGCTTTTCTCGATGTAGCTTCTAACTTGCAAATATCTAAAAAAAATGAGAGTGTGGTAGATCATAGTCTCTTTTAAGTGACTCAAATCTTATAATTCCTTTATTATCTAGAAATTGCCCAAATATCCTCAAACCCTTTTGATTCCAGGTCCAGTTGGGCTCACGTACAGAGGAAGTGCATTAAACAGAAATAGAAATCTAGGAAGTACATTCATTCTTATAGTATCGATCCTTCCCATTAGTGACAAAGGGACTAGGCTCCATCTGTTCAAGTCTTGTTTTATTTTAGTTTCTAATTTATCGTAGTTAAATTTATACAAAAAGTGCATGTTCCTGGGTACTTCTATTCCGAGGTATTTAACTTTTTCTCTGTCCCATTTCCATGGGTATTCCTTTTTAAACTCTGCAGGTACAGGTGCTCCCAAACTGATTGCTTCACATTTTTGCGTGTTCAATTTGTATCCTGATACTGTGCTATATTCTTTAATACTTTTCATTAATGCTGGATTGGCTATAATTGTAGCAAATTAGGTTCACACTATCTCGGGAGTCATGTGACAATGAGCATCAAACACCTTTTTGATATTCAATACAGTTTACCTGTAATTGCCATAAAAATGAGACAAAAATGAGCGTGTATAGACTGACCAGGGTCACATGACTGTGGTCATTCTTTTGTTTTGGTTTTGATCTAGATCTCATTTAATCTTGTTAATCCACATTAAAATAGCCTCCTGCGTCAATGGGCCACTTCTGAGAACACAGAAATAGTCTGTGTTCTCAGAGGATTGAGGCTTGGAGGAATAAGGGTGAAGTCTACGTAAGCCTCACGTTTCAGGTCTCTGTGTCCTCTAGTGAACTGACCTTAAAAGACTAATTACAGAGAGAGAGCGAGAGAAACGTGAGAACTGTAATACTGTGAAGTTGTGGTACACATTGTACATGTAAAACACACTCGACAGCCTGAGAGGTCAGCCAGCTATGGTACCAAAACACGCACATTAAAATCCTTTAGTTAATTTAACATTGAGGATTTTACTGTGTGGTAAGTCTTTATAGACATTTCACAGTTATTTAATTTCCGAAACTGGTTTACAGTGACTATGGTGCATTTGATCTACAGAATATTAGTATATATAGTATATATTATAATTATATACAGTACAAATATATAATGTATATATGTGTATATTGTGCGGTATTATAACTATAGCCTATATTGTCTAATGTCTATAGTAACCTTGCAATGTCCCTTGTGTGAATATAGGGGCATGTTATTGACGTCTCTGCACTGGTTTCAGTGGAACAAATTCCTTAACATTGAAGGGCCATCCACACTAAGCACTAAAACTATTGTCTGCCTTACACCAATTGTCCGAGTTGCTCCAGTGCTTTCTTTTTACCTGCTATGTGTGTCTTGCTCCTGAGATGCACCGGACCAACCTGATTTTGGTTTGAGGTGCGGTGGAACCTACCTTTAATCCTCACTATAACTATATTGTTCATCACTTTCATCATTATAGTTGTGGTGTGGAGTAAAAACGATTTAAAAAATAATATCTTTATAGTTATAGTGCTTGGTGTGGACAGCCCATTATTGTACTTTGTAAAATGGTATTCTGATTGTAAAGACTATAAACAGTCCACCATTGCAATACCACTAACTGTACAATAACAGAGTAACATACCTGCAGTCTTGGCTGCCCAGCGACGGCCAGCCTCGTTGAAGGCAGCCATGCCTCTGACGGTGGCACGCAGGATTCCCCAGCGGAACATGGCTACTGGGTCCATGCCAATGAGCTGGCGCACATAGGCCCGGTCGCTGCTCCGTAGGAGGGCTACGATGTCAGGACGCATGTGGTCTGTATTCTTCTCCCGGAAGTCCTGATGAAGTGAACGATAAATGGGGAAGTGAGAAAACACTAAACAAAAGCACTAGGCTCTATTTAGGTGTAACTTAATTTGGGACAAATGAGCCATGTGAAAACTGCTACTGATTACGTTGTTATTCAGCAATTCTGTCACATTTAACATGTCACTTCCATGAATATTGTTTATATTAGACAGCTTGAACTAAGCTTAAAGTGCTTTGTTGGTAAAAAAAAAAAATTGCCACACTATTTAGTATCTGAAGTGTCCATCTTTACCTTAACCTGGTACTTGACCTTCCCGGCGAAGTGTTGAATGACAAAGGCGGGCTCCATGACGGGAGTGGGGACAAAATACTTATGTCCTTGGTGTTGCTGCTTGAATTTGTTCAGCAAGGTTTTATCTGTAGCATGTGGAAAACTAGAACAGAGATAGAGGGGTAGGATTGAGGACCAGGATAAAGGGATACAGTACAGGCAAAGTGTGGAAAGGTTTCAATTCAGTTCAATTTGAGCCAATACACCCGATAATCCCTCACAGCAGGGCAGTTTTCAAAACAGGCATTTAACCAGCAGTAATAACATACCCAAAGAAATAAATGTATAGAACAGACATTGCCATTCATACTATTCGCTGCGTTTCTGTGTCAAATGCCAAACAGGAAGTAATCAAGCCATGGGGTCTCTGTGGCGCCTTTGTTTGATATGAAGATGTGTTGGTTATGGTATCCATAACAATTAGCATCATCGGGTCCCTCGGCTAAGTAGTTGGCTGTGGGTGCTTATGACCTACTTTTCTAACTCTGCACAAACCTATTAGTCAACAAGACAAGACAAGACAGGGTCTAATAACGGCCTGGCTCCCATACAGATCTCGGCCTTCATGTGGCCAGCCTGTGACATCAGTCAACAATGATTCCATCTTTGGGCAAGGGTTCAGGCATCAAACACAGGGCCACCATTCATTCATTATTTAAAAAAATAGATAAAGTTAAATATTTCAAAGGAATATAAAACATGTAAAACACTACTAAGACATTTTGCATTGATCAGTACAGCAGTGATTATCTCCGGACAAACAGACACACACACACACACACACACACACACACACACACACACACACACACACACACACACACACACACACACACACACACACACACACACACACACACACACACACACACACACACACACACACAAGACGGCTCGCCTACAATAGAGCCATGGCAACCCAAGAAACTAATTTACATCACACTTGTCAGACACCATGAGAGTTAAACCCTTCCAACACATACAAAAACAAACAAGTTTGTGTTAAATTACTGTAACACTAAGGATGTTACTCTATACCGCTTGGCTATTGCTGTTACTTACTTGCTCTCCTCATCCAGCAGGTAGAGCAAGCCAGTGGGCTTCTTACTGATGAGGTGGATACAGCCTACGTTGTCTGTGTAGTCGATGTTGTGCCAGGTGATGCCCTCGGCCTGGTACTCTTCCTGCATGGAAAAAGGACATGATATTCAATTAAACCAATCCCTGAAACCAATTCCATCTTAAGTTACATAACCGGTTTAACTGACAGGTTAAAAATACAAGATGATAAAAGCTGATGGTGACAACCGTTATAATTTTTATTACCATTGTGTGCACCAAAAACATCCACACCCTACAAAAACTGCTGACTGACTGGTATGTTTAATAAATTTAAAACGTTTTTGTGTTCTGGCAACTCATATGTACTTTATATTTTGTTTAACCAGTTCAGCAGCAATTTTATTGTCATCAAGTACGTAACCAACTTATTCCCAATTCAAGAAACCAGTAGTAGTTATTTGGATGACATTGGAAGATTGTTGTAAGGGTTAAGAGAAGAGACTGTAATCAGGTCAGAATCTAGGTCTATTCATCCCAGAGAACAAGGCTGCAATGTACAGACAAAAGGAGAGGCTCACCTGCTCTAGTTTGAAAATGTGCTGGTTGAAGTAATACTGCAGCTGCTCGTTGGCGTAGTTTATACAGAATTGCTCAAAACTGTTGGTCTCAAAGTCCTCGAAACCGAATATGTCCAGGACACCGATGGACAAGCACTGGAAAACAGACATGCCCACAGTGGAATGTTAAGCTTGATTCATAGTCGATCGCACAACGGTGTTGCTTGCCAGATTTTTAGTGACATTCAGTTCTTGTCGGTAAGTGATACCATCGTACTATGGAGTGTAAAATTAGGTTTTAACAAGACGCTATTAAATGAGGAATGTATGGCCGTAATCACCTCAGACATCTACAACACATGTCACCCAAGTGTCATGTCACATAGATTTTAAAAGGTGGGTTCAATATCGTTTCTTAATTGAGCAAGACTCACTGGGACAGATTCCACCATGTCTTTCTTGTTGAGCAGTGCATGATTGATACGCAGAACAATCCAGTCAAACAAGGCGCTGTACAGAGACTTTGCCATTGAGTCTCTGGCTGTAATAGCCTGATGGAAGGAGAAGGGTTGAAGGTTACTAATAGTGCTGAAAACGATAATCGATTTACTGACAGAAACATTATTAAACATTATTATGTAACTTTCATAATTGATTAATGGATCTTTTTACAAGCAGAAATAGAAAACATATTCTGGTTACAGGTTCTAATGGTAACTTTAGCTTGCTTTTCTCCATTTCATCATCATAATGGGGTGTTTTTATATAACATAATATAGAATAAGTGAGCAATATATTGACATCCACCGGCGGAGATATAAAAAGTCAGGAACATTGGACAGCAGTTCTAGACGGGTGGCGTACAGAAAGTAGGAGGGACACACGTACTGTAGACACTAGACACACACCACTAATTAGAGTGAAGGATAACGCTGTTACACTAATGACAGGCTGCAGAGATGGATGGATGCATGGTGCCTACCTCACTGTGGCTGTAGGAGAGAATCAGCTTGTCATTCACTGTCACCGTTTTCCTCTTTGTCAAGGCTTCGACCAGCAGCTCCTCTTTAACCTGGGAGGGAATTAAGACACGTCACAAACAATACATACCGTAGCTTACACTTAAAGAGTAATTACAGCTACACTTTAAAATCTGAGTCTTAACTTCTATTGCACAAATGTAACCAAATGGACACTCAAATGGACTTTTTACTGTGTACAGTGTACAACACACACACACACACACACACACACACGTTACCTTGAGAAGGTCTGAGAGAGTAGCCAGGACCTCCGGAGGTCCCACGTCCAGCCCCTCATCTCGGCCGGTTGACTTCCTCCTGTAGGTCACGTTGCCCAGATACAGGATGGCCGACAATACCGAGAAGATCCTGCACCACAGAGGTGAGCGTTCAATGCAAACAAAGAGCATTCTCCTCACACTCACAGTCTCATAATAACATGTGCAAAGTCTATGCTTAACATGCTAATTATGGTCTATTTTGTGCCGCCCATGCCTCACTGAACTTCATAATTCCATTATCCACAGAATAAACAAAGAGGCGTTTCCTGCTGATACAGTGTTTAACACAAGGCACAATGTGCAGGGAGCTGAAGGGAAGTATTATCTTTAGAGAATACAGTTTCCATCATAACTGTCCTTCAGTTTATAGATGTAAGGACTATATTCTGTGTTTTATGTAATTGTTTCGCGTTGTATGCTTGCAGATCTGCCATTTTCAAAATTTCTTGAAAATGTTTTATCTTTTCGAAAGGTATCACCTATAATGACATGGCCAAAATAGGGATAGATTATCAATCGATTATTTAATTAAATTACAGATTATCTATCATTTGGTGGCCTTTACAACGACATCATTATAACAAATATTCAGTGACAGTCTGCAGATGTAGCTCTCCTCCATTAGAGGAGACTGCGCTGCTTGCGGCCGAAAGGTTCCCGGTTCAACTTCCCAGACCGGCAGGAAAAATCTAGGCAGGGAAGTGAATGCGCAGTGAGCCTTGAGCAAGGCATTCAGACTGCGGTTGTATTGGACAGCAGCTCCCAGGTGTGAATTTGTGTAATTGTGTGAGTGTGAAGGGCATTGCTGAAAAACAGCATCTGTGCTCAGAACACCTACCATGGATAAATAAAGGTTTAAAAACAAGCAAACTGTATGTCCACACTCACTGTTTCTTGGTGGCTGGCAGGAAGCCCACCATCTCCATTGCCTGCTGCAGCCTCTCGAAGTCATGACGAAGGTCCTCCTCATCTTCTATCTTGAAGTTTTGCTGCAGATGCAGAGACAAAGTGGAAGTATTAAGACAGACGATTTTCAAATGCTTCCGGTCATACAGTCTGGAGCACGGAAGCTCTGTTGATGATTAAGGGGGAAAGCGGATGCCCCCCCCTCCTTCCGTTTTGACTTTATAGTCGCGGAAATGTATCCTAATATAAATCAAAATCATCTAAGTATATATAAATAAAATATAAAGATACATAAGGTGTAGTGTCAGACTCTATTTAGCATTTGCAAGACTAGAGAGACAGTGAAGACACAGGAAGGAAATAATTTAAGGACAAGGAGGGATGAGACAAAAATGAGAAGAGTCGAGGAGGAAGGAGAGTGGGTAGGATTAAGAAACAGAAATGGATGAAAGGGGGAGAGAGGGAACACAAAGAATGCCTCATTGACATGCAGCGCACACATGTGCAGGAAGAAGGAAGCATGAGGCCCATTCAACAGCACGCCAATCACACACCCCGAATACCCACTCCCTCAGACTCAATGACAACGCCACCTTCCAAGGTCACCTCACATACCACGTCCACCCATTCATGCAGTTCAATGTCAATTGACGCAAATTTGCCAAGAGCACATTCACAGAGAACACTGAGAATATTCTACTAACAAGATTAAATGCATGGCAATAATTTAAAAAAAGGCTATTGAATGGCCATTTAATTCTCTTTTCATTGACACATTTGGCCGGTCGTTCACTGGCAGGCCAGTCGGTGTGAACAGACAGAACTGAATGGATGTGAATGAGGAGCTTTGACAACATACTGGCGGTGTAGAGATGGAGCAGTCTTTCAGTATTTGTCGTAAGACCTCGTTGTGGGAGGAGCAGCACCTACCTGCTTGAGGTAGAGGTAGTCTTCTGGTGGCAGCAACTTGAACTCCTTCCTTTCCTCCTCAGACGCACCCAACAATAGGTAGTAAAACACGTGGTAGTTCCTGGAAAAACGCATATGCACGTACACACAAACACAGAGTCATCAAATTAAACTTGTTTTCAACCAGGCTTTTGATTTAGGAAAAACATCCCTGTCACTGATAAGGTCCTGTTTTATAAGCAAACACTTTAATTATTAGAGAGTGGACAACACATCAGTGGATACAGTGTTGAACTTGAAGTGCAGTCCTTGGAGTGCAGATCTCCGTCAGGCCTGGTTGGCCACCCAGGGCCCACAAACTTTGGAAGTCAATCGGATATATATATATTTTTTAAAGAATCCAAAGTCAACATTCTGCCAAGCTAAAACAAACCGATGCTCAGCCTTATGCAACAAGCTGATACAATCAAGTGCTCTGCACTGCACTGCTAAAAGACTGGTATACATTTGCCAGTCTTGTTATCAGTGGGCCAGTAGGTAGATACTATTGTAGGTACTGTAGGTACTGTGTATTGTAGGTAGGTGGATATAGTTGGTAGGTAACAAGGTTATTAGAACTGAACTAAATTAAAACTAGGTGTGAAAAAATGCATTTTCAGTCAATGCCATCGTCTAATTACAAAACTAACTAAAATAAAACATATACAGAAAATTCCTCTAGGTGTAGTCTTTGTCAACAAGCATGAGGACGCATTGCGACTGGGAAGGCTAGAATGAGTCATTCACAAAGTGATTCTTCAATGCCTATATAGCTTGAGGAACCGAATAGAACATGGCGCCTGTTTCTTTCTGTTGCCCCATTACTTTGAATGGTGTCCTCAAGCTCGATTCGGTTCTTAAACTTGCTCCCCGCATTTTATAGAAGAATAACTGAAACTAATACTGAAACTAGCAAACCCATTCGTGAATCTAACCGAAAATAAACTGAATTGAAAACAACAAAAAAGTAAACTAAGGAAAATATCTAAAGTATACGGTGTAGTAGGTAGGTAGGTAGGTAGGTATGTAGGTGCTGAAGGCGGGAGTGCTTTGTTGTGCAAGCACACAGGACAGGTCACAGGAGTAATGCATTTCCATGTTTATCAGGAAGAACAATGACATCATACAACACACTCACTCCTGGAGCAGACAGGCCTGATGTAGCATCAACACAGACTACGTGGACTGTGTGATTAACTGTAGCGTCTGTGGGTTGGCAGTGAGAGACGATTAGAGAAAGTGTGATTGTGACTGATATAACTGGTGCCATACCCAGGGTCTGGAGGGGATTTGGGTGGGGAAAGTGAATGAGTAATGCCCTCTCCTCTTTCAAAAGCTACTGTAGAGATACCCTTGAGAAGGCGCTTTATTAAAGGCGCTGATGAAATTGCTTGGTTCTCAGTGGCCATTAGCAATTGCACGCGAGTTGTACAGGTTAGTACTAAAGAAGAGTTCAGCCCAGTCGGGTTCAGCCCAGTCGGTTTCAAATAGAATGTTTTTTTTTCTAATTATTTCTTTTGAAATTAATTAATTAAAGAAAAATGTATTCTTTAAAAAGGTGAAAATTATATTTCTTTTGTTAAAATAAGTGTTAAATAGCTCTATATTCTGATAGTACTCATTGCTATAGAGTGTTTGTTCAGTAACAGGAGTTGTCTCGCTCTTTGGTAAACAGAAAACACATTTTCAGGTCGGGATACCAATTCTATCCAATCAGGAGGGAGAACTCGCACAGGATACAGGATAAACAAGTGAATTTGGAAGTGGTGACACAAAGAATGGGCAGACAAAATTGGAACTGTAACACTATAACATTTTAGCTGATAAATGTGTACTCTCTCCTTATTGGCTGAACATTTGCAACCCACCAGATAATGTGTGTTCTGATTATTAAAGAGCTGGTATACTCCTTTTACTGAACAAACTCTATAGCAATGACTACTATGATAATATAGTGCTTTAACCTTTTAACAAAAACCTTGTTATAATATATCACTTACCCTACCTTTAAGCAAAAGTGAATTCCTTCCTGGGTGGGTTATAAATGACATTACATATTATTCTGTGGATGAGTGAGTCAATAGGCAAATTAGTCATACTATTCCCTGGTATGCTCTCTACTAAATGTATGACAAGGTTTAAAAGTAAACAGTTAGTCATACTAGTAGCAGCCAATCAGGAGTCTAGTCTGCTATGAATGATAGTATTTCACATACGGTAGGTGAGTTACAACAAAGGGACACATGATAGCCAGGTACAATAGCTGTGTGCAAAAAGGAGACTAGTAGCTCCTTATACCAACAGAACAGGTATTTTGCATTTGTTTGTGTAGGAGGGCAAGTTAATGCTTAACTCTGTAGCTCAGACAGGACTGTACTGTACGTCACATCAAAGCAGGGCTCAGTAAAAAGGCATAGGTCTTCATGAATATCATAAGTGACACACCCAGTTAGACTGTGATCTACCCTGTCTTGTTTACGTCTGCGGAGATTACCACCACTAGTCCAGTTCAATGGCAGCTTACACGCATTACACACTGATCATCCCAATGATCCAGGGAGGAGTCAGAATGAGCCTTTGGATGCAGTGTAGGCCTGCTGAGCATATTCCATGTGACACCATTTCCAAGCTATTCCTCCACTCAGGCGTATGCAGCGGCCACAGAATAAGTAACAGTGAAATATTTGTATTATTATTATGATTTATTAGCGTGTAAACCATTAAACGTGGCTTCCTTTACAACGTATAAAGTACATGAACTACCACAGGGTCTACTACAACCCCAGGTTGCTTGAAAGGAAATGTCTGGCAGAAGCCCAATGCATTTCTTTTTCTTTCCTTTTTTTTGGCTGAAAAATATGAATTGTTGACACTGACAGTTCATCTATTAAACTACACCATCTAAATAAATACAATATTTTCACTTCTACAAGCATTCAAAATCATAGACATTGTATGGTCAAATAACTGTTTGTCTTAGGACACTGCTATGGTAATCATCACCCTTGTGTGTACAGATGACCAGCTAAAACAAAAAATTCTAATTGATCAATAAAATAATGATTCCCTATTTTTGGCAAAAGTTTAAATTCCTTTCATAATATTTCAACTATAGTGAAAATAGCCGTTCTACAAGCTTGTAGATCTACCATTTCCACTATTTTTTCCACGACACTGCTGTGCAACGAGGTATTAAATAACGCTGAAGTGGTTAATCAATTAATTGAAATATTGCTGTTAAAAATCGCTAAGAAAATAATCGATCGTTGCAGCCCTACATCAAAGGCTCTTAGGGAACCTCCCCATCTCCCCATGTTTGTTCAGAGGACCCCCTGAAGGTCAATGTGGGTGAGGGATCGTGACCCTGCCTGTTGCTCCTCACCTCTCATTCTTCTCTCTGGAGACCAGACGAGACTTCTCCAACAGATACTTCTCCACCACAGCCCTGTAAAATACAGAGAGAGAGAGAGATATATAAAGATGGTGACCCAGAATATGACAGGAAGAAAGGGTGAGAAACAGGGAAGGAGAAATGAGCGAGTGAGAGAAAGAGGAGGGTGGGGAACAAAGAAGGAAGAATAGGGAGAAAGAAAGAGCATCAATCACTTGATACTGAATGTCGGTCATCTGATCCTATCACTCAGCTGTTTGTGTTTGTGTGTGAGTGCGTGCATGCGTGCGTGTGTAGGGGTCAAATGTGAAAGTGGGCTGGTAATGAAATGACATGGAGAGGGGAGGAGGAGGGGAAGTGAGGACAGATGGTGAGAACAATAAATAGTGAACAGAGGCTCCATATATTGGATGGATGGACAGTGAACGTGAAGCAATGCACACAACATCACATAACACCACACTACGGCACCCACAGACAATAGCCTCAATATGGAAATAATCTGATTTCAGAAGTACGGGAATTCCCTTTAAGATGGCTTTTTTTTAAATCGTGTTGTTTACTGAAGACTGGGAGAGGTGAAATCAGAGACCTACTGTAGTGTCACCGGAAAGAAAAGTAAAAAGTAGATGTCTGGATTCAAACCTCCAAAGTCACAGATTAGGCAGTGGTGTTGCCCACTACAAAAGTCCTAGGTTATAAAATGGGGCTAAATTTGATTTTACACGAGAGGACCATAGCTAGAATTAAAACTACATAGATGTCAGTCTTTTATGACACCCTAAGTAGAGAGTAGAGAGCTGAGGTATCAGGGACTGTTGTTGTATGTCTGTGAGAGCTATAACGTCATACTGTATGACCACGTTGGTCGCCAAAATTAACTCATTTTGAAAAAAGAAAAAAATCAAAATGCGGTCATGTGATGAAGTGCTGTAGACATTGGGCCAAACCACATGAACCCTAGTGTCCCTACTCTGGGGGCAAACATTCAGTGAAAATAGCGGATCTACAAGCTCACAATGTGTCGCAATGCGACGCATTGTGAGCTTGTAGATCTGCTATCTTCTGCGAAGATATTTAGTGTTGACCTACTTAGGCCTATTACATAATCGTCTAATCGCAATTATTTGAGAATCGCAATTACTTTTGCATAATCGTCATAGTCGTTTCCATGTTGAAAGATTTTCACACATTTTCAAATATAAGAAAAAGCAGAAATAGCTCATCTACAAGCTTGTAGATCAGCTATTTCTGCAATTTTTACATGTATAAAAATAATTAAATTTGTCAATTATTTCTTTGTTTATTTCAGTTATTTGTCATATCTGCCCTGTGCAATTTTTGATTACGAAGCCTTAAAAGGCTTCATATGTTCCAATGTTCAATACCAAAAAAACAATTAAATCGTTAATCGCAATTATTTTAGTGACAATTAATCGTCAACTAAAATGTGTAATGGTGACAGCCCTAGGCCTACTAGACCACTGGGGGACTCTGGTCAACTAAGTACAGGTATATAGTGTTTAAGTGGTTAAGGAAGAGGATGTGTAGGACTGCAGAGATACAGTATAGACATCAAATAGGTCAATTAGCCAGACGACTCTCTCCTACTTTCTAACTGTGCTTTTCCATCTCACTTTTGCCAATCATTTCCCCTGCACGCTCTCTGCTAAAAGTAATGACATTCTGAAGGAGGCCAACCACCGAGTCTGACCACAAAGAGAAAAAAAGGGGAAAGGGACGCGCGATGTAAAACTAATGTGTGGGGTGTCATGTGTCCCAGCCGCAGACACATTGACATAAAGCTGCAATCCATGATGCTAAAAAATAAAATGTCAAAATAGCAGATCTACAAGCTCATGTGTCAATGTGAGACAGGCTATTGCGTTCGCTATTTTTGTGCAACACCGTTGAGCTAACAGAGCCTGCAAGCTTGCTCAGGGAATACATTGAATCAGGTAAAAATTCACTGAAAAAGTAATTGATAATCACCCCTAAAAATATATCTGTAGTTAAGTTGCAGCCCAAAGTACGTATCCGCTCTCTCAGTTCCCAATGAGGAAGCATTAGATGGAGAGAGAGCCACAGTGAGGGAGATAGAGCATCAAAACATCCTGTCTGTCTGTTTGTCTGTCAGTCAGTCAGTCAGAGAGCACAGCGGAGCGGAACATTAGCTAGTCCCAGTCTTCCCTTTGTTAATCTCCTCTATAGACTGTGAATGACTGCCACTGGAGATAGGCAGACGGCAGGCAGCCTTTGTCAAGCCCGATGGGCAGCAGTACGATACTGGAGCAATGAGTGTCCAGAGGGTTCAATGCACTATAAGAGATGACACACTATAAGGAGGGTTGGCAGCACCAGCACTTCCAATGGTATTGAAGGTGTGTGCGTGTGCGTGTGCGTGTGCGTGTGTGTGTGTGTGTGTGTGCGCGCGCGCGTGTACACTGTAATTGTTGATGTACACTAGCGGTAGATTGTGTTGCTTGTGCTTCTGAGCCTTAAGGGGGTTGGCTGCATAGTGCAGAAAGGCCTCACCTAACTAAATTGGACCCTTATTGGATTACTGACTGCTCTCAGGATGAGCAATTCAATAGAGGGCGATGAGACCTGGTGCTATTAAGACCTAATCAGGTTGAGTCTGCCCCATTACTGTGACCTCATGCTGAGAGGCTGGTGCCACAGACATGCTGCCGTTTCCATGACCATGTCTATTTTGTTCCTTTTATTTCTGATAAAAACACAGTTGCTTATAGAGTGATGAAACGCCTCAACAATCCAATTCACTCATTCTTGGCGAATTTGGCCATAATAATCAAATCTTTTCTGTAGCCCCATGCCACATACTGTAACTATCTAGAACCTCACAGAATTACATATGAGGTGTTTTTCAGATACTGTGCTGTGCAGCTGCTCTCCTCGCTACTTCCTGGGCCGAGGAGGAAGTGAGGAAGTGACACTGGCGCTGACCACATTGACATCAGCGCTCCTGACCTCAGACGAAAACGACTGCTGAGAAAAAGGAAGAATGTACTTGTGTCTGCATATGTAGCCCACAGTATGCACAGAGAGCAAACAACAAATAAACTGCGAAGAGGAAGGTTGTGGTCCAAAGAGAGGAAGATGGTTCAAATGAAAGAACACGGGAAGAGGAGGATTCTGAATGCAAAAACAAACAAGTAGCACAGATAATTGTCCATGTATGGCATGGTAATCTACATGGTAATCCACATTCTGGCTACACTGAGAGCATACAGGTGGCTGTTGAGTGGATAACTACAGTCTTTGTGCACGCACACATACACACACACACACACACACACACACACACACACACACACACGGTTACTCACCCTCGGACCACGCCACTCTCCAGGTAATTCACCTGGATGAACTTGCCAAAGCGGCTTGAGTTGTTGTTGTGGGCCGTCTTGGCATTCCCAAAAGCCTGGCGGAGTTAACAGAGGAAGAGAAGACAAAATACATGGATTACTTTCTATATTTGTGGCAAGGACAAATAGTCAAAGAAAATTTTCATTACATATCCTATTACATATCCTAGTCAGCGTTCCCCAATAATGTTTTTTTTATGAGCAAGGCTAAGAATGGCTAAATAAAGGAAAAGATATATATATGTAAATATATGTAAATCTAAATAAAATAAAAACTAAACAAGATGCACCGGATGCCGCGTGAGTTCGGCCAAAATAATGGTAGGAAAAACACTGCTAGTTAACCATGCGTTCAAATTCAGTACACCTGTGGCTCAACAGAATTGCAAAAGCTACTCTGCCCCCTCTCTGCTCAGCTCATCACAATGCAGCGCATCTGCATTGCGATTGGCTATTTCCGGCACAACGTAGAATAAACTACACATAAGAGTGACAGGGAGAAAAAAGTGCATAAATAATGGAAAGCTCAACTATTCGCTATGTTCAATGAATGCACCTCAAACGTTCAGAGTCAGAGTGTTGCATTGGGGAACACAGCATTCTTGCGCTGGAAAGACTACACCTCAATCAGAGCGCCTTGGAGTAAACAAAAACAACAACAAATCACTGTGGCAATAAAGTCACCCCAAAGTCCAGAGGTCAATACTCGATGAAAGCAGCAGCTGACATGACAGAAGGGGTGGGGCTCTGTGTGTGTGTGTGTGTGTGTGTTTTGGGGGACTTAGTTGGGGGGGGGGGGGGGGGGGGGTGAGCATCTGTAACTCGTTGTCCCCTCTTGCCCTCCACTAACTATCTTTCAATCCATCTCCACCTACTTTTCTTTAGTTTCTTCCCTCCATCCCCCTCTATGCGTTTCCTGTTTTAAACCCTGCCATTTCCACCTTTCTTTCATTCAGTGTGTGCATGTGTGAGCGTGTGCACTTGTGTATTTGTGCGTGTGCGTGTGCGTGTGCGTGCATGCGTGCGTGCGTGCGAGACATTAGGTCAGTGATGATAAATGAGCTTGGGAGGGTCTATATGTATAGCAGTATCAGACCAAAGAGAATTAGAGAGCACCAGGCCTGGGGCCAAAGCCAAACTCAGCCAGGGGTGCACAGAACTCAGCCACCAGTCCTCAATGAGGGGCCCTGTTTACTCCCATTGATGAAGACACAGAAAAGCACTCTCTTTCCCTGCTGCACATACTCGCATGTATAAAGATAGCTTCTCCCTCTCCCTCTCCCTCTCCCTCTCGCTCACACACACACACACACACACCACAACAACAAAAGACTGCCGCACGGGAAGTTGACTCGGTGCATGTTAAATAGGACACATTGTGTTGTCAATAGCAGTTGCAGGGTGAATTCGATACAGTGGTATTTCAGCAGATTAGATGAAGGCAGGGGGCACACACAAACACTGACAAAGAACTGACCGTTAACCCATTTCCACTTCTCCTGCAGCAACAGAGCTGCCAGAATTACGGTATTTTCTCCAATTCTATTATTTATCCATTTTTTTTGCAGTTGTGCATTCAGTGTTATTCCACACCAGCTTCCGTCTCAGGGGAGGTGTGTTACTGTACATTTGAAACTTACTGTACATAGCTACAGCGACGTATTTTAATTGAGTTAAGTGTAAAGGCGGTTACACACCGGCGAATATGCGAATATACGCAAAATTCGGACTCGTTCCGAATAATTAAAAGACGCTTTTTCGCTCCGCGAAACTGGTGTGGAAGCTTGCATTGATTTTATAAGGTTTTAAAAAAAGACGTATTATTCGCATGAAACAAATCGCCCCGGTGTGTAAGGACCTTAATCCTGAAATAGCTTTGAGACCAGAGGGCAAAAAAAAGAGAGTGATGCAACAGTGGCTGTGTGTTGACGATGGATGATGAAAGAGATAGTCTGAGTTCTGTTGAAACGTTCCTCATCCGTGACCAGAATCATCCTTCCAGAGAACCTCGACCTGTTCAGACAGGACTCAGTGCGCTTACAGTCAATGTGAGCGAGTGCTGTGTGTGCGTCTGTATGTGCATGTGTGTGTGTGTGAGTGCACACTTCTACTTAAAATTGTTGATGTTATGCATGTTAAGTCCTTTATTGGACCTAACCCGTTTATTTCTTTGGGTGTGGTCTGCCACTGCCTCAGTCGCTGTCACAGTTCCAGCATTCAGGGCCAGTTTAAGTTGGTATTGGCCCTAGGAGCTGTCCAGTGTGGGTCTGAACCCTGCGCTCTCTCAGGCAATACAACCAAACCCTGGGAAATCTCTTCTGCTCAGCCCAGGCTCCTTTCGGGATGGACGGAATGCTAAACATGTCATAGCATCGTTCGTATTCGAACATGCCCTTCAACGGACTCTCTGATTGGCTGGAAGACTCATCAGGTATGAGGAAGTGAATGACGCTTAGCCAAGCCGTGGCGCCCTTGGAAACCTGTGGTCTAATCTGCATACTATTGAAAGAGCGAGAGAGACAGGGGGTGGAGACGGAGAGAGACAGAAAGACCAAAGATAGATAAAGGAGTCTCTGTCTATCTTAGTGTGTAAATACGGTGGCATTTGTTCATGTATATTTGTCACTCTGCAGTGTGGTTCTGGGTGTAGGAGCTTAGATAAATATGCAGAAACGCAGATCTGTGACTAAAGCGATATACACCATACGCACAATTTATTATCTTTATTTTAGCATGTTTGTTTACCCATTAAACCTCAAGTTATGGTAAACATGTTAATGCAACGTTCATGCCAATAAAGTGATTGAACTTAATAAAATAAAATAATATACATGCATGCTATATATTATGTGTGGTTGAGACATTTTGTGCCGTCATTGTTCACGTACGACATTTGAGTGCACAAAGTACTCGGCTGTTCCTTTCTGTGGTGGGCCTGTTTTCCTGAAGCCTATTCAACTGTACATTTACACAGCCACTAAGCCAGACCTACCAAGAATACAATCTTATGTCCCAATTCAGTCCCCGCCTCACACACACACACACGCACAGACGGGCGGCCGCACGCACATCTTTCAAAACAGATAAGGAGACAGTTTTCAAAGTAGAAGGTTATGAGCCATTTGTATAAACACAAACATGACAAAGCAAAACCTTTAATTACAGACACAGTACTTTTAAAACCTTTCATAGATACAGTAAGTGACTTACTGTAAGTCTCTTATAAACTTGTCACGGAGGAAGCAAATTAAGTGAAGTGAAACATGACGAGATGAGTGAAATAACAATATGGCTTTGGGAAACATTTTTAAACCTTGGGACTTAAGTCTACTTTACTAAAGATAAGTATGCATGACTAACACAACAATCAAGACACCTACTTTATTATTGTCAAAATTTTATAATTCTCAACTAGCTTTGAGCTATAGTTGCTTAGCTAATGCCTTCAGGCCTGATTTTATGAGCGAGCAACATCATCAAAATAAAATTGAAAGACACTGATGTTGTAAGATTAGAAACAGAACTAGGGCCAAAATCGACACTGTATTTTCTATCATTTCATAATATAGGCCCCTCATTAATATGCATTTTCTTACAGAAAACAATTGAAACAGAGAAACCAAAACATCTCTGTAATAAGTAAAAGTGTAGGGCTGGTGCCTGAGTACTAACGTATTGCACTGAGGGTCCTACTCATCCCTTAAAGTCCACTTGCCCTTAAGAGCTGCCGTTAAACATTTCCACACACGGTGCCAAGGCATTGACATGGGCACCTCGCAGTAGCACCGTCACTCGCACAAAGGATTCCAAATAGTCCAAACCGCCACAACTAGAATTCCCACATTCATCTGGGGCAACGGTAGGCACACACACGGCACTCAACAGACATGCTCCGTCAAACTCCCACATTCACTAGGACCAACAATAACAATCATGCTTTCTGGCCAACGTACATTTACCTGCAAGTGTGTAATTATGGGGTAGAATTGACGAACCAAGCACCAAGCTAATAAAACATATAATCACTGGTAGTTACAATAGTGAGGCAAAACACCAATGGTACTGAGCAACAAAGTAAACAGTATTTGTTAATGTCATGAATGTGAGAGGGTCTTTGGCGAGTTCACATGATGGTGGCAATGACTGAATACCATGTCAGTAGTACACAGTTACACCTCTATAGTGTGCCTTGCTACAGCCTACTGTATACAGTAGAATCAGCACTATAACTTGCCAACTACACTTATAAGCCCTCAGGGTATGAATGCAAATTAAATTGTTGACTAAGTACAGATGCAATATCCCAGACTGGATAGCAGCCCAAAGATTGCGTTTTTGTTTAACAACAGCAGATGTTACAATGAGGACAATTCTACAGTTCCGTTTCATTCACTCATTGGGTGAAAGGCCAGAAACAAACTGGTTGGTGATCTGATTGGTCTTGTGCAGTAAAGCATGGCACAGTTTTGCTTATTGCTTCAGGGGATATGAATGGTAGGAAAACAATACTGCATGGGTGTCAGTTGACATTTACACCTGAGGAAAGCATTCATGTGAGAGCATATATTGAATGGCAAAACATGACAATGACACAATGTAATTTTAAAGAGACAAAGCATGTTTGAAACAAACTGTAGTCATTGTATGACAGCTAAATAGTCAGTTAACGACAGTGGAAAATAAACAAACCTATGTTGATGTCACCATAGTGGAAAAAATAAAAGGAGAAAAGATTTTGGACTGGAGCTTAAATTAGTGTAATTGCTTCAGTATGCAACTGCTGATTTTAGTAGCAAATAGTAGCTAAATGTTCTTTTAGTTGCTGTGTTGCATAAAACACTATCAGCTTTAACATTCTAAAATGTGTGAGTATTCTGCTGGCTCTGGATGTGGGGTGACCAACATTATTAGGCAATATGCTACCTATATGTTATACAGACCATACCAGTTGACAAGCTATTAGTACAGTATGATGGCAGTACACTAAAAGGTTTTCAAGCACCAGTCTTGCTCCAGTGGCGTGGCGTGTCACCACCATTTTGGAGATATTTTCAACCAGCCCCACCCAGGCACAGGAAGGTACCACATCAAGCCCCAGCCTGTGATGTGGTCACACTAGTGCGCACTACCACGAATAGACCCAGAAATGACCTACTGCATGCAGCTACAAGCAGACTACATTCCCTCTGTCAGCAATATCATGTCTTACTTATTTAGATTTAGAAAATATGATTCTGAACCGATTACGAAGGCCTAACTTGTTAGTGTGCATGTGTTATATGATGTGTGTGCGCATATGCTACAGTGACTAAAAACTGCTGATGCCATCTCTTCCCATACTCATGCCCACTGCCAACACACGGTGGGCACCTAGCCTGTCCAAATATAGTGAAGGGGGAAAAAAGTGAGACAACCTAGAACTAAAAGATAAACAATGGATCCACATACAGAATGGCCAGTTACTCCTCTAGACTTCCTGAACAACAATACAATACTTTGGTGTGTGCAGCCCCCCCCCCACCTCCCACCTCAAGGTCCTGGGCCAATGGCAAAGAAGGACAACTGCTGTTACGTCCGGTGTCGTGGGTGATCTCCTTCCTGTTAAGGAGAACTGATAGGAACTTCCTGTCTGTGAGACAGAATGGCATGGAGAGGGCTGGGGAGTGCCCATAGAGGCTGTATTTGCATGTACAGTATAATTTATACTTTATCGCATGACTGTGTCGCTCGACAACACCAATATATATTCTTTTAGCTATTAAAAAAAGTTCTGTCCATGGTCGTGCAACAAAGTATAAGTTGTGGCTAAGATGATCAACTGAAAAACAGCAGTATGATTGGCTTGGCTCGTGCCGATTGTGGGCAAACTCAATCAAAGCCTAATTGATTTTCCTGAATATAAGTCAGGTATTGGAAATCAATGTGTCAGTATCAGTCATTGCCAATTAAACCCATCACTCCATTATCACAACTATGAATTTCTTTTCAGTGACAAAGGGTTTCCCATTGAAATTAATGGAAAGAATTAGCTTGTCATCGGTGATCTAAAAACAAATATTATGCTCCGAACACAAAACAATGACCTCCAACAAAACACACATACTATGCCCACATAGACAGAGCACATAAATGGCCTTTAAAAACACAGGTTGATATTCACAGACCATCCGGCTGGGTGGAGTGAGGAGGAGCTGTAGTGGTGGGAGGCCCAGCTAGCTCCTTGACAAAGTGCAGAAATCACACAGAGCTATTTGACCCATAATGATGTCATACAATCAGTTTGCAGTGTCCAGTACTGACTGAGCTGCAGATGCCCTGCTGCTCATTCTACATACTTTTCTCCCGTACTTTGCACTGGAGTAAACACACAACAGAGGAGCATAGTTGGCTTTAATCCAAACTGCTATCTACTTGACATCTATCCCTGAAAAGTGGTGCCACATTTACTGCATGAAGGTCAAACATGAATCATAATAATAATTTAATAAACTTTGATTAAATGTTGCCCTTTTAAAATCGTTACAAGGTACAAAAATATACCATGCAAAAAGACACTAAGCCCAGTGTACCCCTCTAGACTGAGCTTCAATGTACCTTATTGAACAGTATATGTAAAAAAGGGGAAAAAAAGACCTGGAATATGCAATCATGTCAAACCAACAGCCTTCAATAAGAACTGAGGCAGGTTGCCCTACAATTGTCTCTTCTCTGCAAACGTGGTGAAGCTGTTGTGAATGGGTACTAATAAGATAAAGTATTGTGGTTGCTGAGATGATGGTTATCTTTTCTCTGTAAAGCTGGTGGGTTTGCAGCTGACGCAGTAAAACCCCAAATTACCTTATTCTTCTTAGGAAATAGGCTGCCTGCTCATATGTTTACTGGCTGTAGGCAATGCATGTTTTGATGCTGATACAGTTATAAAGATAAAGTTTGGTTTCTGGTTTGAATTATTCACAAACTGTTGCTGCTGAATATCACGCCATTTGTTGCACCTTTTAGGACTGAAATAAAAAATAAATAGTCCTGCCGTCCCACGTAATGTAGTTTCCCCAATGCTACTTCCGGCCTACTGCGGCAGAATTAATTCCATTTTCTCCAAACACAGACTGTATTAAATAAATAAAACTAAATATCATAAACGATACAGAGCCACCAAAAAATATTGAATATAAAAAAACATTTTTAATGTATAAATTATGCAGAAAAGAAATTGGGAGGTACTTCTACGGCCTACTGGCAGCATGCACAGGAAATTGTCTCTGCATGATCGGTCCAGCGGTTTGCGAGATCAGGTCCAGACCAGACACAGAGACAGAGAGACACACAGACAGACCGTCCTATAGACAGCTAGACGCCTGAAGAGCCATGCTGTAAAAAAAACTAAAATAACCAACAAAATAAATGAGTACGGGCTTTCCTGTGTAAATTGGATCCTCTTAATGACTAATAAATAAAAAATAGCTTATATTAACCCACTAACAAACCTCTCAGAGTAAAGAACGCCATGACAGCAGTTCAATGACAGTTCATAGACTATTTTGACATACAACTCCAGTGCACTTGCACAAGGTGTCAGACTATCCTCTACACGGCGGAGGTGGGTCCTGCTGATATTAAAAAGAAAAGCCATTCAAATCCTTGTATAGAAAAACCTGACACGAGGAGAAAAGCTTAACAGACAGAGGAGAGGAATAACCAGTCAAACCAGTTCAGCAGCAAACAAAATTAGAGCACAGCACCTTCCAGGTGAGTTTGTGAGTTTGTATAGAAGCGCTATCAATGCTACACATCGTTGCTGTCGGGCAGAAACCTAGTTTCTCCATATTTCGACTTTGTATGTATTTTCATAAAGTAATACCCTACTTCATCATACAAAGGTGTTTGTAAACGCGCGTTGTGAGCTTGAAGATATATTGACTATTTTTAAATGTTTTTTAAAAAGTAAGGTTTTTGAACAACCCAACAAAGAACCCAAAAAGAAGGTTTTTGAACATACAACCCAACAGCAACGATATCAGCGAATTGGGTCACCATGGTTTTATATTAATTGTACTTTATTTACTCATTTGGAACACTACACAGATTTTACCCGGGAAAACTATCGCACAGAACAGAATAGAATAGAATAGAACAAAACAGAATAGAGCAGAAGAGAAGTGGTGCAATCCATTGAAGGCCCCCAGCTCTGCTCAATTCAGCAGTAGGCTATTTCAGGGCAGGTCTATGTGCCAGCAGCACAGGAAACTACAGAGAGCCCACAGTCTCTGGAGTAAAACTCCAGAAACACTGATCTCATCTCTTTAAAATGTGACCCTGGGCTAGAGAGCTCCCTTCCATGACACACACAGACACACACACCCCAACACACACATACACACACACCCTACTACTACATACGTAAGTGCACACGTACAGGCACTTACATGTGCACATAATGCATGCACATGATCAATGGGTGAAGCATAGCACTAAATGGCTGGGGTTAAAGGTTCCATTACCACTGGGGAGGCCACCCATAAAAGTATATTACAAACACACGCACTGCTAACATTTTAACTATTGTAATCTAAGTATACAAGACCAGAAAGGGAATAAATAATGTCTTTTCAAAGTGAAAATCAGCTGGAAAGCACCACAGAACTCAAGGTTTCAGGAAAGAGACAAACAGCGGGGAACATAATTTAAGATGAATTATTACTTCCCCTGTAAAACTATGACAGTGCAGCGAAACGTGGTCGTGGACTTGTTCACGAAAAAAATCCAAGCTGGCCATTTGAACTGAATTGAATGCAGCTGAATTGAGCTGAATTGAGCTGAATTGAGCTGATCAAGTACATCAACAATTTATAGTGTAGACAAATGGGAGAGGACACAAGTCACATCTTCCTGTTAAGCCTTGTAACCTTTCTGAACTCTGACACAATGCACTTCCAGTGCTGGCAATGCTGCTGGGGCAGGTACAGCTGTTAAAAACATAGCCAAAGGCCCGGATGGCTGGCATAGCAGTCCGGGCACCTAGGCTGCTAATGCAGCCTGACAGTGTGTCGCGGGTTCGAATCCCGATCCCGACGACCTTTGCTGTGTGTCACTCCCCCCTCTCTCTCCCCCCATTTCCTGTCGGTCTACTGTATCTATCAATAACGGCAGAAACCCCCCCAAAAATATCTTTTAAAAAAAAAGATAGCCAGAATGGAGCCTGGTGTCCCGACTGTGTCAACTGGTTCCCAGTTGGAATCCCATCTCTATATCTGGTTCCTAACCCAGACTAGACCAGACCAAACCCAACCCGTCAACCTGTCTGTCCCCCGACCACAGCTCTGGACCAAAGGAACCAGTCCAGCACACTGCATTTGGGGATTGAATGGCAGAGTGGCAGTCCCGTCTGCCAAGGGGACCAGAACTCTGCTGACAGAACGGAAAAAAATAAAATCCCTCCCTCTTTCTCCAGAACCAGAGATTCTGACAGGCATCAAGGGACCAGAGCTTCACTCATTCCGCTGCCTTTGAACGTTTGCAGCGCTCCGCGGAGGGGAGCCTCACCACTGCCGAGTCAGTGGGTTTTGAAACAAATGGAGACAGACATTGTTAAAAGACTGATGGATGGATGGCTGAATGCCCCCTGCCAGAAAATGACTTCAGCTGCACATTATTCTACCAACATGCAGTAAATGTTTAAGATGATACTTTGCAAATGCATGTTCCCAATTCCCATAGACTGTAAGTCACTACTTCTACTACATTCTCCTCCATCAAGCGTCAACTGTGAGGCAACTCCTGGCGGTCCATGGAACAAACTAACACAGGTCAGGGAGTTTTCACTGTTGAATTTTACTTCTAATAAACTACATTCCTCATAAGGGGCTTTGCTGGCTGAGGCCCTATTTTTAGCTACAGTACATTGCTGAGGAATAGAACGGGGAACTATGTAGGAGGGATTTATTGTCAGATTAAGACTGAGGCACATTCAATTCCAACACCAAGGGACAGCTACTGCAATCATGGAAGAATACTAAGATTTCCATCGCCATGCGCCTGTTGAATCTTGTCAGGTTGTACAGATGCCCACCCGGTCATTCCACTTTCATCAGTTGTATCCCGTTCCCATTTGTGATTTGAGATCTTCAACTTCACATCTCTAAAAAGGGATTGATTCACAAACATACCGTAACCATACAGTTATCCCACCCACTCACTCACACACACACACACACACACACCCCATAAGGTCCTGTAATAGATGCCACACAGTTAGAACTGTAGGGTGGTCAAACACGTCACAGTGGTGAAACAAAACAATGATTTCAACATCACGATAACAATAACTGCTCTACGTCAACACTGGCCATTCTCTGTTGTACAACGAGTAGAAGTGTAGGTGGGAGTCATGTGCACAATGATAATCACAGTAATAACCCTGCTTTTGGTCTGACCCAGAGGAAAATTCTTCCATATGTGAAAGTCCCTTTCTCATTACAGGAATACAAACAAAACTCTCTGCCACGTAGCTGGGGGATCAAATTAGAAAACCACACAAAAAACTAACTGGCCCTCCATGATGCAACCTTGAGTTGTCAAGCTATGGGAAAGCCAACAGATGCAAGCATGTTTATGTTCTGTATGTGTCTGCACAAGTGCCTCTAATCACCCTAAACACAACAGAGCTGTATTTGGCCACTAGGTCTGACTGTCCCTCAGTTTTACTGGCTACAGTCCAAACGTATACAGGAGACATGTGTAACTGCGGCTATACAAAGGCATATACAATGCAATAATATGAATCTAATAGTTCATTGTCACCATTTTCCAGACACTGCTTTCATAATATGACAAAGCTGACATGCCAACAGAAATATAAAACAGATGCATAGACTTGCTTTCTTCCACAATCTGAAAATCTAATCGTGTACATCTTGGGATCCACATTAACAGTGTGGCTCCAGTTTGGATCTTGGACTTGTGGGCAGCCTGTGACATCAGTCACGAAACTGATGTCATCTATGATATCAGTCGTGGCATATGACATGACAAATCTTTGAAGTATGCCTCCAAAATCGGCCAAGGTTTCAGCCTGATCAGAGCCCCTTTGACTTCCATTCGAAAATGTAAGTTAAATATTACAAAAAGTATAAAACGTAATGTGAAAAGGTACTTCTGTGGCCTACTGGCAGTGTGCACAATAAATCTGGCGCTGATCGGTTCACTGGTTTGCAAGATTAACTCCGGACACCCAGACAGAGACAGACCTCCTGCAGAGCTGTGCCGTAAAAATTCTTTGGCTACAGGGGACCACTCTGCACCTCACCACTCCTGCTCCTCTCTATCAATAGGACAGGCACTCAGTCTAGTCAATCACACTAACAAAAGGAGACTCTCTCATGTCTGTTTAGAGTCCATACGACACTCACTCGCTCTAGCAAACAATTGGCTATCTATGAACCTTTATCAACTACTATCGGCTTTTCACAAAGGCATTTGTATTGTCACATACAGCACCAATAATGTACTGGGGGAAAAACTGATTTCGTTCTCTTATGATTACATCAACATGACAAAAAAACTGTCATTTAGAATTCTGATTTATGGAAAATACTATTGTGGGTCCAACAGCTTTGTTTCAAAGCTCAATTATTTCTTGAGATCCATGCAATATTTTTCTTTAATACACCACCAAAGTAGGATTTTTTGTTTCCCTCCCCCAGCAAACAAAGCTGGTATCAGGCCCAAAACATCTGCTTCAGCTGAGACTACAGTCCCTAGACTGGAGTCAGTCAGTCTGTCTCTCTGCTTGTAGAAAGCAGCAGAAACATCTCGCCTCTCACAAAGCACAGAGTGGGAAGTGGAACAAAGTCACCTGATCCAACATGCTGACCACAAAGACACAGCGGCTGTTAGTCAACAAGCCTCCTACATTCAATTAAGTTTGTGAACTCTAGTTCTACATAGATTTACAATGCAGAAAATGACGTTAATGTCATCGGCTATGTCAAAAGACTGAGATTAATGCATCCGTTGCCATCACGATCAGCAGGATCTGAATGTCCTTCAAAGTAGAGAGGCGTCTCTGTTGTCTTCAAAGACATCAAGTTGGCTCAGCAGTCCTCCTAGATAACAAACAGTCTTATCTTTTGTTCTCAGCATTGTCAGTAGGCCACGGAAAGTGTCAAGTTCTGTCAACAACTTAGTTCAAACGAAAAATCGTCAAGCGTCACACTTCCCATTCCCTTTTTCACTTCTTCTTTCTGGCAACCTAAAGTCCATATTCTCTTCCGGTGTCTCCTTCACCAACCACAGAGAAGCACATACATAGTACATACACCCCCTAAAACAATCACAGGGCAACAAAGGAGCTCTGCAGCTCTGTACGGAAGGAAAATACATTAGATCAGGAATATAAAGGATCTCTGGGACGATCATGTGATGCTATATCATTCACATAACCACACTGCTGGAAGTAATTATCATCCATTCAACTGAGACAGAATTCAGTGTATTTTGAGGCCTGTGCGCGTGTGTGTGTGTGTTAGCAACAGATATCCATCCTGAGAAGGAATCATTTCTCCATGTTAGAAGTTCAAGTGACTAATAACAATGAGCTGTGCACTTCAGCCCTCATTAAGGCCATTGCAGAAGTGATACTAAACTTAACTATGTGTGACCATGAGCAGTAATTGTTACACTAGATCTGGTATATTGTTCTCCATGACTGATGCGGTACTTTCACGCTCTTCCATATGAAAGCAGCCAGGCACTATAGGAAAAAATAAATTGCTACCAAGCCAACTTATCCTTTCGGTAAACTCTTAAGTTCTTTGCTAAACAAAAAATCACACCCAGTGTGAAGTGGGCGGTGTGGTCACAGTGGTCATCACAGTGATGGAAGAAGTGATGGAAGAAACCATAACTTAAAAAAAACAGTGTTTGGCCAATCACGGTGCAGGGTTAGGGGGGTACATTTTTGGCCAATCACAGCGCAGGATTTGGTGTGCAAATATCCAAACCTCACATATAGGGGCGGTTTCACCGCCCAAAGAAAAGATCAACGGATTTCACTTTTACATGCCAACAAGATTTATCTAAATAGAAAAGGAGCTCTAATGATCACTGGACACCTGCATAAATGGTTTGTAGAGTAGACAATCCTGACAACAAAAGACAAACGTTAACCGGTATTCGACCGGCGGCGTTAGCTCACCTCCAGGACAGGCCCAGCCCCCAGTATGGTCCTCTCCACCCCGCTGGCGTAGCCCTTCTGGCTGAGTGCAGTCAGACAGTGGATCAGGAAGTTGGTGCTTTGAGTCTTTCCTGAACCGCTCTCTCCGGAGATGACAATGCACTGGTTGACCCTCTTCCTGAGCATGGCATAGTATGCCACATCAGCGATGGCAAAGATATGGGGCTCCAGCTTGCCCAGTTGGTGGTTCTCGTACATCTTGACATACTTGGGGTTGTAGATGGGCAGGAACTTGAAGGGGTTGATGGCGATGAGGATGCTGCCCGCATAGGTGTAGATCTTCTTCTTGTGGAAGCGCATGCGCAGGTTGTTCAGGATGCTCTCCTCGTTGAGGGCGGGCAGGTTGCAGAGGTCTGCAAAGTCATCCTGTGGAGGGGGGAGGAAGCCCCTGGCGGTCAGCCTCTGGGCTTGCTGTTCCTTGGACAGGGCTGGGAGGTGGACATACTGAATAGCGCCATCGTTGTTCCTCTCCTAGAAGATGGGAAAGAAACATCCTTTTAACCCATTGATACCTGGAACGCATCTGTGTCACTTTAGATGTCTTTGGCTATTCAAAAATAGCAGATATACAAGCTCATAGCGCGGCACCGAGTGCCGCGCTATGAGCTTGTAGATCTGCTATTTTTGAAAAATCTTGTATTTTTTTCAAAAAACTGTTAGGATTTAGAAAACATTTTTAAGAATCACCTCAGGTCTTAAAGGGTTAAATCTTTAGCCATATTTTCAAAAATGTGTAAAGATGTACAGAGGTAGCAACTGTAAATGTTACAGTTGCTACCACCACCAGAACTGCTGTTTTTGTGTAAGGTTGTGAAATGTTTTATCCATGGATTTAGCACAAAGATGAATTGAGCTGACCTGACTAAATTCAACAGACTACATTGGCAGTTCCCAAACGTGGTCAGCCCCAGGTTTCCACTATTACCTGTAGTAAGAAGTAAAATCCCAGGCTCTGAGGATGTTCATCCTGAGCCTTCCGGGGCCACAGCAGTACCCTCTGCACCGGCAGGTCCCCGGGCCCCAAGACCCATTCTTCTCCGCCACATTCCTTCACCTCTGCTAGCACGTACAGGCGGCCAGGGTCCAGCCCCAGCTCTGAGGCTGCATCCTTAATCACAGAGGCTGCTGACGCATCCTTCTGCACTCTGAAGGGAGAATGAAGCGGGTTAATAAAATGTGATCCAAACAAGATTACGCGAGATTACCTTGTTACTTATTTATTAACTAAAATGTGCTCAGTAGAGTACAGTGGGAGTTGGTCTATAAGGTGTTGTGGTGCTTCTGGCTCCACGTCCCCTTTTGGCCAATATAACTTCATGATGCAAGAGACCACTTAATCAGTGCTTCCTGGGCCCATGATAAACCTTCCTTCAAAGTACTATAGTGCTATGTTAATCTTTGCAACATGTACAAAAAAAAATTCCTTGGCCCAGGACCCACTTTTCCGCAACAGTGAGGCAGACGAACATACAGAAGGGAGCGGAAACATTAATACCGGAGGTAATGAAGAAAAACATAAATAGAGAGGCTCTTGTTTTGGCCGTTTTCTTTGCTCATGGACCACAATGGAAACAAGCCCTCCCCACCAGGGTTTTTGTGTTATCCTTTTAAAATAATAATAATAATAAGTTCACACGCCTTTGTGGTATTTGTCACAGTGAAATAAGGTATCTGCATTTAACCCACCCTAAGTAACAGGAGCGGTGGGCGCTACAGGGGCAGCACCTCAGGGAGCAGTTAGGGGTTCAGTGTCTTGGACACTTCGTCGACACATGGCTGAGGCATGGGATCGAACCTGGGACTTCTGGCTTCCCAGGCGAGCTCTCTAACCATTCAGCTATGGCCACCCATAGTTTTTACTGTACTGCTTCAAAGTAACTGCTAATAAAGTACTGCTCCAAAGTAACTGCTAAAAAGTATTCAATCAATCAATCAATCAAACTGAAGGGTCTGTTATGTCACTGGCTCTAAAACTGGGGTCTGTGGACCCCCAGGGGTCCTTTAAGGGTTTCCGAAGCTAAATCAGTTATATAGCATCAAAGTCAGTTTAACAACTTAAAGCTCACAACGCATCGTGAAGCGCCACATTGTGCTTGAAAAATGTGTAATAACGTTGCAGTTTGTAAACCCCCATTTGGGGGTCCTTGACATGCAAATGTGGTTGTGTCACCAACCTGAGACAGCAGCAGGTAGAGGACTGGGCATTCAGCCGGGGGTAGATCTGGAGTAGGTAAGAGCGGCCATCCAGGGAGCTAGCTGCCTCGACTCCCCCTCCTCCTCCACCTGCGTTCGTTGCCATGGTGGCAGCGCCATCTCTGACACTCATTCTGAGCCAGGGGGAGTGGCCTCAGCATGCCGCACCCACTGCCACACTCACCACACAACACCTGGTGAAGACATTTAGACATGGATTAAGTCATTTGTATTTCATGGCATACATCCTGTTATAATAATAACAGGATGTGTCATGTTCAATTATACACAAAGTAACACACAACTTGTGGTTTAAAAATTCAGCATCAGAGAAAGATAGAGAGAACATTGACCTTCGCTTGTAACTTCTAACTTCCATGCTAGCAGCAAAATTCAAAAAAAAAAAAAACCAATTTTACTATATTACACACTGAAATAGTCCACATTCCAGTGCGGGGCATTCCAAAATTGTAAAAGGCATAACAATTAGTCACTATGGCATTTCAAAGTGCAAACAAAAAATATGTTGTTGTTGTTTTAAACAAAGTTAACCAAAGAAAGACAAAGTTAGACTCTGGCTGCATTTAGTTCATATTCTAAATGTAAACTCTGCTTAAGCCTAAATGTTTGTCTTGGATTGGCCCAGCAGCCTACTGTAGCTATGGAAATCTAGGACACAGACCAGATAAATAGCAAATAACAGGTCTGTAATTAGTTTATTAAGAAAAAACTGTAGATTAAATGAAACCACAATAAATATAAAATGAAGGGGGATTTTTCCCCCCCTTACACTGGTGAAATATTCCAGAAATATTGACCTTTATTATTTCAGCAGAACCTTGTTCCATATCCAAGTTAGCCCATTGAAGCTAATCACTAGCGTGAATAAATTATTGTACCAAGCTAAGCACCATCACATGATTTTTAAAGTTCTGTTTACAGTTTTAAAAGCCCATGGGTAGAGACAGCAACAGGGCTCAGAGATCGTGCCAAATTGGGTAATCTTTTCCTGGTAGGCTAGTAATATGAAGCTTTTAGAGCAGCAAAGAAGATTTACACACAGATCTGCTCTGAGATCTATACTGACACAAAACAGGCACGTGTTCATCTATGCGTTTTATTTCAACAATCAAACAGCTAAAAAGGCACCCTTAAGACATGAGCTGATAAGACTAGACTGTTACAGGAACCAGTCTTACTGCAAGCTGTAAGTCTATTCTATGCTTTGGCTGTGACGCAAGTGCTGCTCTTCCCCCTGAATGACCAAGCCACAGACATGACGATGTAGGTAACACATCACCATGGCATTAACATCAACAACACAGCTCCATCTACTTACTACATAACAACGAGGAGACTAAATTGTCACTCAACAAGTTAGACTAGGTGTGGTAAAACCCACAGGATGTGGAAAAAGTTTTTTTTTTCTCTAACAGGCAGAAAGTCAACACATTGTGAGCTTGTAAATCTGCTATTTCTTTGAACTGTTTAGAACAAAACAGTTTTTTTGGAAGAACACCAACGATAACCAGTTTTTAACCTGTATTTAACCAGGTTGAAAGTGGTTAAATACAGATTGTTATTAGATATTAGCTTTCAGGTTAACTCAACTTTAAATGTTCTAACTAGTCACTCTAACTAGTCTACCTATTTTTGTGAACAACTCTTATCATTTGCCACTTCCTTTAAGTAAGTCTTGCCGAGCCATGTGTCCCATAGGGCAGGAGCCTATCTCCTATTTCTGTAGCGTGAGGCGGCTTGATGTATACATCCCACAGCCATAATGCTCAAGTACAGCCCCTGGACATGACGCTAGTATGTCACAGGGACTTACCCCACTTCCTTTAACTAAGAGTTAAATAAAGTCATTTACACACTGTGGCCCACTTCCTTTATTACAATACGTTTCTGGTGAAGAGGGGGGGGAGGAGGGACTATTTAACATTTAAAAGGTCTAGTTTAACCACATGAACCCTAGCATCCCTATTCTGAGCATGTCATAAATTCGGTGGAAATAGGTGAACATTCTGCCAAAAAAGCAGATCAACTAGCTCACAACGCATCACGTTGTGAACATGTATTTTTGGATCGATTGATTGATCATTGAATTGCTCTGAAAATGCACGCTATCGGCTGTCGTGTTAAAGTGGTCCGTTGGGTAGGCCGCGAACACTTGAGATGAAAAGGTTGAGAACCACTGGTTTATACACATCTTTGGCTAATTAAATAATGCTCAAGTCACCCAGGGAAACCCAGAGGTTAAAGAAAGTGAACAAAATCAAGTCCATCTGGTTATCCCTATATCTATAAATATTTATTTATCTCAGAGTCAAATTAAGGACACTTCTTTCCCTTGTGGTGCTGGTACAATACCAAATTTGTTTTTATAATATTGCAACGCAGTGCACAGTCACCACACAATCTAAAAATAGCATTGCTACTGAAACTTGACTGTTACTAGCCGCTGCAGTAGTACAGCAGCAATTATGGGCTCTTCCTCTCGGTGATGGCAACCAAGATACAAAAACAGACAGCATGAGACAAAAACCACAAGTCACATAATGATTACAAGGCATGTGCACGCACACACAATGTGCGTGCACACATTCTGCACAAACAAGCATAGTTGCCGGTCTCCCATAACAGAGATGACTGACTGCAGTGTGACAAGGTGATGAGTTAAACAAACCAGTCCTTCCCCCCCAAGCAGTGCTCATTTGTCCCTCAGAGGATTACTCAATATTCTCTCTCCCCGGCAAGGCTCCAACACCATGATCCCACATCATCATTGAGCCCTTGACTACTAAAGACAACACAAAAGAGCATTGTTCAGGTGGAAAAGGCGAGGGAGGGATAATATCCATATTCAAGCGGCCTTGAAGATGCAACAGGAAAACAACCTCAGTGTTGAATCACATGATTGACTTCTGAACAATACAAAACCTCAACATAGACGTCGAGTTTCACCAAACCAAGTTCCCTTCCCAGAAAGCAATGTTGCCACGGGAGGACATGTACAAGCATTACTCTATTGCCATTACAAAGGTTTTATTGTGAATTTTGAGTGAAGCTGCAGCATAGGTTTTAATGTGGTCATCGTTCAGTAAGCGCTCGAAGGACTTTCACAGCAAGGGGGACTTCCAGTGCCATTACATTAGACACGTTATGGTCCCATGTCCTTTTCCCAAACAAATAACTTAAATGAACAAACTAACAGCTCTACCCTTGGATATTAACCACTTAAAAGTTTAAACCCAAATACTTCTAAATACTTGATTCCCTTCCGTTTCCCTCTACATCAAATTTCTTCACCTAAAATAGCCGATCTACAAGTTCACAACACGTCATGTAGACTAGGTCTGTTATTTTCGCCAAATGTTCGCCCCAGAAATTGAATAGGGACTCTAGTGCAGTGCAAAGTGCAAACCTCTTCGTGTCAAGGACCCCCAAATTGACACTTATTAGCCCACGGGCCCCCATTTGAAAAGATATGCCAGGGACTCCCATAAGAGAAACTTTTTTGGCTCTAGCAGTGATTCTCAACCATTTTAATTTCAAGGACCCCAAGTTTGACATGCATTAGGCTACGGACCCCCATTTAATGGCATTTCTATCTAACTCTGACAGTGTACAAATGGGGTTCCAAATGGACCTGTTAGGGTCCATTTACCATTTGGTTCCATTTGTACCCTCTCAGAGTTACAGACCCATAAGGGTCCATTTGAATCCTAACTATCCATCATTTCACTGGGGACCCCCTGGAACTCCCTCAAGGACCCCTGGGGGTCCCCGGACCCCACTTTGAGAACCAATGCTCTGGAGTTCATGTGGTTTAAGAGAATGTAACCGGCACACAGCTACACAAAGGAAATCGTACAGTTATGAGCCCTGTTGTTGTTGAACAGGATGAAGCAGGAAGTTCTGCAGGGCAGATATAACATGATGTGTGAGATCAGCTGCTTTTACAGACAGGAGCAGTTGGCATTCATTACAAAATCATTTGCGCCTTATTTTACACTATAATTTGCCCTTGAAGGTAGTGTTAATAACACAGGACAGTCTTTCATACTTTAGCTAGCTAGTAGGTTGGTAAGCTTATCCTAGCCAACGTAAGCAGACCTGTCTCTCCCCGGAAAAATCACTGTTAATTTGAACTCTCTGAGAGTGTTAACGATGGAGCCAAAAGGACCCATATTTGTGTCCATTTTTTATACACTCAGGGTTAAATTAACACTAACGATTTTAATGTGTTTTTCCCCGATGGCTAGCTGTAGATAGCGTGAGACTGTGGTTACTGTACCAGACTAGCAAGCTGCCAGCCAAAACCCCGCTCCTTAGTTCCTTCCTTCTGTCTGTCTGTCTTTCTTTCAGTCTTGTCTGTCTGTCTGTTTGTCTGTCTGTCTCTTGCTGTCTTTCTGTGTCCGAGGGCCTGGCAGGCATTATGAAGCCGTTGCCATCGTTTCTGGCTCTACGTCAAGCCATGGAGAAATGTGACTCTTTGAAGGAGCCCTGAGCTATTTCGGCATTGATTCAGTCAGTGGAACATCCAAATGGACCCCATCCAAGAGGAATAAGATCCAGGTTACATTGTCTGTAACCAATATTGATGGAGAACAATGATCTATAGTGTACTTTGAGTCACATAGACAACAGCTGGGTAAAGTTCGCACTGATGATGGATCACATAGGCTGACTTTGCATCAGAAAATGCATGCTGTGTAAACTGTAAGCCTCCCCTGGGGAAACTGGAACCTGGTCTAAATCACTGTGGCAGGCAGACTGCACTGCTTTAGTAACCTGATCCAGAGGTCTAGTTCTGAAAGCATGGGGCATGATGGGGGCTTTCGTTTATCATTGGTGTCATTCAAGCGGGTGATGGTTTATTTTCCCGACCAGGAAAATAAGAAATCTTGTAGACTGAAATATGCCAAAAATAAGCAGGCCATGGGGAAAAGGCTTGGCTCCCATGGAAGTTATTGTTACCTTTCATTATGCATTAAGACAGCAGATTTTACATTCCTACTACATAGTATAAACCTTATTTTCACTGGCACTTCCAAACTGAAGGCTTGCCACCAGCGAATGAACGAAGATAAACAGGTAACACATGGTGTTACAAAGATAATCTCATTCTTTGTTTCTGCACTACAATATCCCATTGTGTCAACGATAAGACAGATGTGATTGTTCCCTCGCCGTTTTATGATGGGAGTTTTAATAGAAAAGATATAACCAGGCACACAGAAGAAAGACCATGCATTGACCACCACCCCATCAGTTCTGGAGACAGACGTTTGGGGGGGCAACATAGTTGGTAATGTCCCAAACCAAACAAAAGCATACCCAGGCATATCTACACAGTCATCCCCACTCAGACCAGCTAAAACTCATACTGTAGATTAAGATGAGGTGAGCCAAGTCCACACAAGTATTCAGCATTTTTGTTAGCTTCTCACGATGTTAAATGTCAACATTTACAAACAGTATGAAGCTGTCTGTCGAATGCTGACTAGCTAGTGGTAGGCTACTAGCATTAAAAGCGGAAAATCTGTCATTCATTTCTTGCTGATTAAATCAGCTTCACTAAAGGTTTGTTACAACCAATTCAGACAGCGGCCATAATGTATTTTTTATGAAATGCATTCACAGAAAGCATTGGCCACAGTGAAAACAAAGTATGAAGACTAACTTATGTTAAGAGACCAGCAAATACAAAGAGCCAAGGGTTAAATCAAATTCTGGAATCATTTAAGATACATAGAAAAAAAAGGGGGGGGGGGGCATGGGGAAATAGAGCAACTTAACGGCAGTTTGTGCCTTTGCCAGGCTGGCTGACCACAACCCCAGAAACATGCCGGTCTGTAAAATGCCACGGCATGCAAAACTGCAGAGACCACAAAAAAACAGCAATCATTATCCTCCATCATGAGCCGTCTGGTTTAAATCTGTCACTTTAACTCCTCCAACGCCAGTGCCCCCAAAACCGACTTCAGTAGAAGACTAGACTGTATATAGTAACGGGTGATTGATTTATACTCAGTTGCGCGCGGGTGTCACACACAAAAGAACAGCCCATCTACAAGCTTGTGCGACGCATTGTGAGTTTGTGCTCTTTTCGGTGCCCAAACAAGTATAAATCAGGCATAAGGAAATGGATGGGAAGGGGAAGGGGCACAGCTGGGCAGGACAGAGAGAACAAGAGCAGTCAACATAGTGACGAGAGAGAGAGGCGAGAGAGAGAGAGAATGAGAGGAAGAGAGGGAGAGAGAGGGAGAGAGAGAGTCCCAGGAGTCAATCAAAGGAAGATGGAGCCTTAGAGATATTAGCCACTCCTTTTAGAGGAAAACACAAGACGGATACCCAGCATTCCACAGATAAGCCTGAAGGATCCCCTACCCATCTGCTTGGTTAAGGCTTAGCCTGGCACTATAGCTGCTTACTGGGGATCGAGGAGAAAATATACTAGCAAATGGTACTGCAGCTGATGGTAGCCAGAGCCTCCTTAGCTGGCAGGAGAGAGCATTAACAACAAACAAGTACCTTAAACCATTGTTTTCTTCAAGGAGTAGCCAGTGCTCATCCCCCCTTAGACTCAATAACCCCATCCTATCTGGCTTCTTAAAATAGGCTTGTCAAAAGTAGGCTAAACCCAATAGCAGAGTCCTCAGTTACATGTTTACAGAACAAATCAATTCAGTATTTTATGCCAAACTAAATGTAAAATCAAAGAGGGATGCTGAATAAGTTTAATGAAATCAAAATAGAGCATTGGTCTTTTCAGCCATTGTTTTGATTGAGTTAATTTTAAAGATGGGACCACACATTTCTTGACGGTTGTAAAGCTCTTCAGCCCCCAGGGAGCTATTAGACTGTGTTCTGTGAGACAATCTTTCATGGAGCTACACTCTCAGCACTCATGGAGCTACATCATTTGTGTGTCACACACACATACGAGCGGTCGCGCCAAGACTAGAGAAACTAAGACTGTAGACTGTTGTGATGTTCTGTGAAAAATGAGTGCTATAACATTTGTATTTTAAATTGTATAACTTGAAGTTGATTTTGGGGAAGGTAGGTGTGGCAACTTGAAAATGGTTTGGTTAACACAAAACTGGCTAATCTGAAATAGGTTACACCAACTGGATCTTACTCATCGTTTCCTTCACTCTCTCCCTCCCTCCTTCTACTCATTGCCTCTCAGTGGCTGTGATTCAGGTCCTTACTCCGCTATGTCCTAGCCCCTCTATCCTCATTCCTACAAGGTTATGTATAGAAGGAAAGGACACCTATAGTATTGGAAGGTACAATGGTACATATATTGCAAAATTCAAGAGCTTGTGGATTTGATTTGAGCACTCAAACTCATTGAAATTTGAACCTGTAATATCCACACACACACACACACACACACACACACACACACACACACACACACACACACACACACACACACACACACACACACACACACACACACACACACACACACACACACACACACACACACACACACACACACACACACACACACACACACACACACACACACACACACATATTCTTTGTGACTTTCAATGTCAATTTACTGTACATGTGTATGAATACTTTATGCAAGTGCAAATTTCAATGTACACATGTCGTGTAGATTAGATTGCATTTGTGCTCAAATCAAATCTACATGCTCTCGAATTTTGAAACATATCTACCTTCATATAGATGTCCTTTCCTTCTTTACATACCTTGTTCGAGTGAGGCTAGAGGAGCTAGGACAGAGCTGAATAAGGACCTGAGACGCAGCCAGTACATCCACACAAAATAAATAGCTATAAGCCCCACCCAAAGGGAAGGACGGAAAGAAATGGGAGGTGTGGTGTGTCATACTGTTAAGGCAGAGGAGATAGCCTTTTAGCCTTTCTCATGTTGTTGCCTCTATATGGACAGTCATCCTGGTGATTTATGACCGCTCTGTGAATGCTTTGAGCGTTAATGCACTTACTCAGCCCCAATAAACAGCCAACTCTCATCTACATGGTACACCAAAGACAGAGTGCACACATTTGCACAAACAGCCAGTCAGACACCATTGGGTGACTAGTGTGTCTGGCAGGAAGTGGATTAGTCAATGACACACAGAGGCCAATGAATTGAACTCCAATTTAATATGAGTTATGTCTGTCACTGTACGGCCGGTTCTATGAATTCCGTATAACTCTCAGAGATGGTGGTTTAGCACTGTACCATCCTTTTCCAGTGCTAAACCATCATCTCGGACAGTCAGGAGGCTCCTCCTCTGATGTTAACGGATGCCAGTGAAAACCTTCTCTGAGGTCGACTCGACTCATCCTGCTTTGGAACTTCTCATTCAACCTGCAGGAAGTGGGTAATGATGTCAGCTGTGTGTCTGGAGGAACAGTGACATAATGACTCCACTCCAGAGGCACAAGAGGATGACTGGTAATCCTCCAAGTGCCAGTACAACAACCAACACCTCCCATCACTTGGCTACTGGTATACTACAATGACGTTACAGTGACAACGCTGTGAGTAACAGTAGTGGCAGGAGCTAGAGAAACTTTGCCACAAACAACACTGGGATAACCAGGCTTCAGGCTACAAGGAATAGTCTCCACCCGAATCTCACTGACCACTAGTGTGCCTTGTACTATAATGTAACCTCTCTCACAAATCATCTTCACTGGCAACACAATGCGATAGGAATTTCATCCATTTTGTTTTGGAGGACACTCAGGACAGCGAGTAGGCATTGACTTACACTGACCTACACTGTGTTTGTCCCTGTGGTTGAGATCAGAGAGGTGGTTGTAAGCAAAGGCTTGATTCCAAGTTCATAAAACTGAAAGATAAGCTCATAGAGGTTATTGGATCAGGCTAAATCCCTCAGGCCGAGCAACCTTTATCTCACTTTACAGACCAGTGGTTCTCAACCATCCTAGAACTGAGGCAGACTTGATTTGATTACAAAACATTTCAATACAAATCAGAGTGACAGTAAATACAATAGCATGGGCTGAAATGCATTTAGTAAAAGGGAAAGCAACGTTTCCTGTAATGCTATCCAGCAATAGTGCTTGGAGGCAATTAAAATTTCCTTCCAGATCAGACCTTCCTTTTCCTTTGAATACTTTGTCACAATAAAAGCTCCCCCCTTTTCTCCCAATTTAGTTGTTATGCTAGTCCAGGGGTGCCATGGAAAACTATATGGGACATTGACCAATATCACTTCTGTCTCTTTCTCACAGTGTCAATTTGAAATAAAGCATAAAAATGCCCAAAAGAAAATTGTCTATGAAAAAAAAGACATGCTTTATAACTTAGTTTAATTTAATGTTGCCACATCACCATGAAAGCATAAGCTATTGCTGCTGTTACCTGCTGGTTTCCATTGAAAGTCTATCTATATCAGTGATCCTTGCCAGGACAGATAAGGCGCTCTGCTGTAGAATCTAACAGACTAGGCCACGTCCGGTCTTCTCAAGGGAAGTGATGCCCGAGGCCACTAAGGTATGCATCGCCACCACAGCTCTCTTTGGCTGATCTAATGGACATGAGAGGGGATGGGACGCAGCCAAAGCAGGCTGCATTGTACTTCTGGCACAATGAGAGACAGAGAAGACGTGAAATAAAGACCCACCGTGTGTGTGTGTGTGTGTGTGCGTGCGTGCGTGCGTGCGTGCGTGCGTGCGTGCGTGCGTGCGTGCGTGTTAGAGAAACGGTACCATTTGTGTGTGGGGCGGGAGCGTTGTGGGGTGGGGGTGCATTTGCTCAGTGCATATTAGTGCAGGAGAGCTCTTCATGTTGCTGAGTGGAGGTAAATCACCCTCAACGTTGGGGGGTCTTTATGGAGTGCAGATGCACCCTACGTGTCTGTGAATGGACCGGAGCACCACCCACTGCAGCCATGTGGGCTAAAAACAATCAGGGATTTAACTCATCCAGCAGACGCCAGCCGGGCCAGTCAGAAAGACAGAGGTAGAGAGAGAAAAGCGGAAAGAAAGAGTTGTGGGGGGGGGGGGGAATACTTTAAACTCTTCTCCTCCCCCTCGTCTTTAAGTCAGACCTCTGGCCGGCCGGCCATGAACAACAAAAGCAGAGCTGGGGAGCATCTGCTGCTTCTGTCTAGAGAGGAGGCTAAAGAACGGAGAAGCTGCATGGATTCCGCATTTGACTTGTTGATGTTGCCCTTGTCCATTCACGGCACAGACCGGGTCCACGGCCTAAATCCTCTTCACTGCCACAAATAAGCAGATAGAAAGTAAACAGAAGAGAACAAAGGCACCATTTTTTAATACATAAACCCCAAGCCTAATTATACAGCAGCAAGTCTATTTACAAGTGAGGACAAAAAGTACAAAACGAGATTATATCCAACACTTAACGATGACTGCTTCCTACACTGCACAATAAGGGTCCATGTGGTTCCATGTGTACTCTCCCAGAGATACATTAACATTTTGCAGGAGATTTGTCAGTGTACACGTAAATTCCTGTGACTAGCTAAATCACTCTAGCCGGAACGTCTGTCATAACAGATTAGCACAACCCGCGCCTCCATAAAGATAATCAATACATCAAAGGTCATCTGAGCGCGCCGCATTGATCCGTCAGTGCAGATGATATGCATGCGCCTGAATTATGCATTGACAAACTGATGCCAGCCGGCCACATTTCACCTCCCTCAGAGGTCAGCTTGACTCTGTGTTTACACACGGGTCTCTGCCGGGCGGGCATGCATGGAAAGGGAGGGAAATATATAGAAAGAGACAGTAAAGACATTCTTTGGGGTTTGGGCTGATGCATGAGCATGTGTAAAATACTGCACTGCAAAATCTTGATCGTTAAATTAACCACTTTCACCCTGGCGTCATTTTAGGCATTTTTTTTCAAATATTTTTCAAAAATAGCCGATCTACTTGTAATTAAGTTTGTACAACAAAGTATATAAGATTAAGTGGTTAAAGCAACACAGTGTAGTTTGTTTAAAATGACTAACTACCCCAGCTTTTGTCCCTGTTCTGCTCCTAGGCCTGTGTGCGCAGGAGACCTCTCAACCAATGCTGCAGGGAATTCATCACCAATTTGAACTACAGCTCAATAAACTCCTTTATGTGATTTTCTCAGCAGGTCAGTAATCCTGCAAGCCTGGATATTTCTCTCACCCATGTGTTCTACTGTATATATATTAAAAAAGGGAAATTTCTTCCCCTTTCTCCCTTGCCCATACCACCATCTTCTTCTGACAATCTACTAACCCACTGTCTCACCCTCTGTCTCATCGTTGTTTTCTAAGCTGTCCACCCCCCCATGCTTTCACCCCCTATGCACGTCACCACTGCCTCCCCTAGTTGGACCCCCTACTGTTATCCCCCTGCTGCCCCCCACTGCCTCACATTTAGCGCTGCTTAACTCAGTCCAGATGCCAGGGTCTAAATGAGATGAAATGAGTAGTGGAGAGAGAAGATGAGGGGAGAGGAGAAGGAGAGGAGAGGAGAGTTTAATATAAGCAGCCTGTGTCCCGTTATATTTGATTTACAAGTTATTCTCCCCTCTTCTCCTGTCACTGTGGCCACTGGCACGTCATTCTCTGTCCTTTATGAGACCTGAGGGCACACAGCATGCACAACACAGCCATAATTGAACCCGTACAACTTAAAAATCGCTCCATATTTATTCAAACCATTCCAGATCAGTCACACAGCCCTACAACAGAAACAACAATGCAATTTCAATGCAAAATGCACATGCAAAATTTCCCCCGGTATCATGTCCTTGACTGTTAAGAAGCAGAGTCTGCTTCTTAACCCAGGTCTTTCATCCATAGGGGCTAATACACGGAAAAGATGATGCATGAGACGGTGGAGAGAAATGAATGTCTTCAATCATATGATGCGCTGAAACTCTAAACGTAAAGCAGCAACATCCACATGAAATACACCAGACCAGTTAAGAGTCGAGTATGTTCTCCTTAATGGAATCCAGAAGACTCCGCTAAATCTGATTGGCTGCCCTGCGATTCCATGCTGACTGTCTGCCTCATTTTGGCTGTCCTGGGATTCCATGCCGACTGGTGGTGACAGGGGATTCCGGAGTTTTCCGTACCCAGCAATCTTCAGCCAAGTGCTGACTAGCTGGAGGGGGTGGCCCTTATCATGTTGGACTATTAAAACAAGATTTGTTTAAAAGAAGGGGTGGGCAGATCATCCGGTCCGGCAAGGAGGACATGGAGGCTAACCCACTGATTGCTATACTTAGTTTTGCTCATACCTACCATTAAAAATACAGGTTATTGCCTCTGGAGGAATGTTTTGCTCCAGCCTAATGCCTGATTTATACTGTGCAACTCTGCATGAGTGTTGCTTGCCACAAAGAACTGATCTGTTATTTTCGGCAAGTGACACCATCAAGATACAGAGTACAAATTGAGCTCAACAGCAAACCGACCTGTGCAGCTGTCCAGGTTGGTCTCAAGCTAAGGAAACACTTCCTCTCTTTGAGCGTGGGTGAGCTAGCAGACATACATTCACAGACACAATCTGAAGATGTGGGCCGTGGACTGAGTGTAAGAGTGTGTGTGTGTGTGAGAGAGAGATCAGGAAGTGACGGGAAGGAGGTAGACAGAGGGGATATTGTACACACTCACTCATGTGGGCCACTCTGCTCTAAAACACTTCCCAAACACATGACTCCATTGTGGCACCAGAATAGTCACTCTGCTGCACACACTGCACTGCACCAAGTTCATGCTTAGCACTACGTAATCCCTCCGCACACACACACAATGTTCCCTCTAGTGCACTCAAGACACGTTTTAACCTAGATTTTACTCAAACCCTCAGCCTCCATTCTACAATGACAAGTCTCATGACATTTGGTTGATGCCATTTTACAAGGCAATTCAGGCTTAGTTTTTAGTTTTTCGTGCCATGCTGTACGTACTGAGCTACACAGTGTAGGGATGTTAATAATTAATCGTTAACCGACAATTTTTGTAATTACTATCAGTTCCAACAGTTAATTTGTGTGTGCGTACGTTTTCAGGAAGGTACTTTTTCCCTTAAGTGGAGGTACTCGTTACGAAGCTGCAGACTGCGTTGATAACTGCCATAGGGAAGCGTCACAGGGAAATAAGGACCCTTGAGCATTACAGGAAGTTGAGAAGCTGCAATGGCTGTGACTGCATTGAGATTTTCATTTCAATTTATTTTTGCAGAATAAAAGCGTGTTCTGCAATAAAATTTACCTCAGAATCAATATTGTAGCTTTGCATCGATCGCAACTGTGCAGTTTAATGACCGAGACAATTAAGTACTATGCATGACGACACACAGCACAGCAGAATAGATCTAGTAGATTGTGGTGCATGGTCCTTAAGATGCAAGACAGACATGGGACAAATAGCAGCACATAAGGAGCTGGTCTGTTTGGTGTAATGAGGGGGAGATCTACTGCATTGCACTGCATCTACTGCAGTCATATTCCCTGTGGTGCTCCAGACAGATTCTCTCACACCAAGGAGAATGAACTCACACATTTAGCTGGCTTTGAGGATGGTGCTTTTATAACGTCGCTTGAACAAAACTGATTGGTTTACAAGTCTGACATCCCATGAACCGAATGACATGAAGGACAAAATAAAAGGGGGAAAAAACTTACAATTCAGTTTGGACGCTATATCCCTCCCAAGCAACGGACCATATGGATCAAAGTATGTCTCCCCCCCACCACCACCTCCCTTGGAAGGAAGGAACATTTGAATGGTTTCCCTCAGCTGAAATCTAACTTACATATGGAGTCATTCAGCAGTGACCAGAGGCAGACTGGAAGGTAAAAATAGAGTAAAAACAAACAGAGCAAAGCTGAACCTGGCCAATAGAGAACACACAGCCAAGGTCTACTGTTCCTGCTCCCCCCCCCGCCCCCCATCTCTCTTTCCATCTGTACCTCCCTCCCTTCTCCCCTTCTGTGTCTCTCTTCTCTTCTCTCCCTTTCGTCCTTTTGTTCTTTCCTTCTCACCCTCTCTCCCGTCACTCGCCATGACCGGACCGCCCAGGCATCCATCAGTCTGCAGTTTAGACTCAGTTGCAGACTGGGACACAAACAGTATCCAGGGCCAATACCGAACACAAAGTCCACTCATACTGCAGTTTGTCCCCAATGACATGGCCCTCACTTGGTCCATCATGGCTAAGTAATGTTTTGTAAAAGGCTGACTGAAGTCAAAATAACAACGTAGCTGTATTGAATACATAGTCACACATGCAGTAGGATTGTCTTTGAACATGACACTACAGACTACACAGGTCTACTCGTGGATCTAACAAACAAAAATGTCATGTTATAATTATCTCTGCCAGGGCGGGAATAATGTTTTCGCCCCTGGCCATGTGTGTCTGTCTGTGAGCACTGAGCAACTTTGCACGCACACTCCCAGTAGGCCAAGGAAAAACCTCCTCCACATATTTCTTAAATTGGCCTTGTGGTGGCGTTAGAACAGGCCGCTTCACGTTTTGGCCTATAACTCTTGAACCATAGAAGGTCTGAGGTCATACCATCAAAAAAAGAAAAATCCCTGGATTCCTTGGCTCATCCATAGCCCACTTTTCTACAGTAGTTACTAGAGTTCAGGCCGCTACACGGCCCTCACACCTACGTTGCACCGCCAATGTGACCGATATGTCTGAGTCATAGTGTCGAAGGCTTTGCCAGAGTTGAACCCATCTGTCGGTGTCCCTTTTGTGCCCATATATGGAGATCTCTGTATCCGTCTGTCTGTGTCCCTTTTATGCCCATATCCGTCTGTCGGTGTCCCTTTTGTGCCCATATATGGAGATCTCTGTATCTGTCTGTCCTTATCCCTTTTATGCCCATATATGGAGATGCCTGATGTCATCAGTATATGCCCATATATTGGCATGCCCATATATGGACATATCGGTCGGATCAGCGGTTCTGGACAACCGTATTGGGTTTGTTTATGGTTATGTCTGAGTCAGAGTGACTCATTAGCGAATTTTTATATAAGATTATTACTATACTGTATATAATTATTAAAATACATTATTATATTATTATAATAATTATTATTATAAGACAATATGGGATTTGGCCTTTACGTGTATCTAACAGAGCAGTGATTATTACATTGCGGCAGTGGCTCAGGAGGTAGAGCGGCCGCTTGGGAACCAGAAGGTTCCCAGTTCGATCCCGGGCTCCCCCAGAGTTAGTGTCGAAGTGTCCTTGAGCAAGACACTGAACCCCTAATAGCTCCCGATGAGCAGGTTGGTGCCTTGCATGGTTTCCTCCGCCATCGGTGTATGAGTGTGTGAGTGAATGGGTGAAGCACAATCATTGTAATGCGCCTTGGATAAATGCACCATTATACACAGTAAACTCCTCACTCAGTGTTAATGTATCCATTTGTAGCTGCAGACAGTGTACAACTGTAACCAAATGGGCCCATAAAGGGTCTATTTGGTTACATATTTGTACACTGAGTCAAATGAAAACTGAGGCTTTTACTGTGTAACCTCTGGTCTGCCAGTAGTTTGTCCCTCCCAGCATTGGAGCCAGGCTCAACCCTTGCTTCTCTCCTTGTGTAGTGCCAGCGCTGCTGCTGGACCACAACAACAGTACCAGCCTCAAACCTGGCTGGCACACTTAGTGGGAACGGTTCGTCACCCATGTCGCTTTGCCTGGCTGAGTTTCATCCTTTTTTTCTCCCCCTGCCCTGCTTTTCAGGCCGCTCTCCCTGGTGCCGTTGAATGACAGGGAAGGACAGAGGAATGAGCCAGGCTACAAAGTAAAATCCTCAGTGTTAGTTTGACTCTGAGAGTGCACAAATTTGACCAATGTACCCATTACGGGTCCACAGAGAATTCTACAGTGTAGCTCTGTCCACAGCCACCCCGAAACTCAGACACAAGACACTCAAAGCCCATTTCTCTCAATAGACGTATAAACCTTTATATAGCTCTTATCAAAACAACAAACATGATGTATGGTGTATCAAATATAAAGTAAGTGCCATGTGAAATAACAAGGCGGGGACCAATGGGTCTCATGGTCTCTGACATCATGTGGGCAATGAAATGGCAGATTGGTGGGATGGTGGATCTGAAATTATGAGTTCACATGGGATAAGAATTCATTTAAAAAAAAACGTCCATGGCCTACTGGCAGCGTGCACAAGTAATTTGGCACTGATCGGCCCAGTGGTTTGTGAGATTAGCCGCGGACAGACAGACAGACAGACAGACAGACAGACGCTCTTCTAGATGGCCCGCCCCCTAGGAGCCACACCATGAAAACATTAAGAGAATCAAACACTTACATTTCGAAGGTTTAACTAATGGTTGTTTATTCCTCCCAAAATCTTTTGTACAGTGCAGGTCATTACACACCAGGAGCGACGCAAATAAACAATACGAAAAAACAACGACCCTGTTTTGAAAAATAATTATTGTATTGTATTGAAAAGTATCAGTTCTAGCATCGTTTAAGCACCAGCACCGTTTAAAAGTACCTTTTAGCATAGGTACCGGACAAAACCTAAACGATACCCAACAACACCGTGGACAACCTTCTCTCAAGATTCTCTTGTCTCAATCTGTCCTTTAATCTGTCTCCTCTCTTTAATCTGTGCCTGCCCTTCATGAGTAATTCATGAGGTGAAATCAATCAGGGTTTGCAGCTTTCACCCTCCACTCCCCCAGTCGATCCATTTCATAGAAAGAGCAGGTGGTCTTGATGTACATGAAAGTGGAACATCGCCTGTGGTATCCAGGCTCATATTCATATCTGCCACTCAAAAGCTGTGGTTCAGGATGTAAAATGGATATTACATCCACAGCTTATGCACAGTACCATCCAGTACACCAACACCAACAGAGAAGGACATTCAGAAAGCCATACTACGGCTGGGCAAAATATTGATATTATATCAATATTTATGAGACTAGATATCATCTGGGATTTGGGGATATTGTAATGATATGGGATAACTGTTGTCTTTTCCTTGGTTTTAATTACTTAAGCTCCTTTTTATACATTTGCATAAATTAGCAATAATTAGCCTGGTAAACCCTCCCTCCGGAAATCTCATTTCCATTTGATTCCAGGAGTGAGTCTGGCCTGATCGCCCATTCTGTAATATTGGCAGTGGGCTGGAGTTGGGCGGGAGTAATACCGTTGACTGACAACCCCTTCAGCCAATGATCGTTTTTCCCCTTCAGCCAATTGCAGTGCATTTTTACCACCTCCGCGACTAATGTGACGCAACGGGACTTTTGAGATGGCCATGCCCAAAATAGGTTGCCTTATTCGGATACATGCGTGTCACTTCCCGCCCCTGCCGGTTCTCTGAATTTTTATTTTTAAATAGGCTCTGTCATGATTAATTGACCACATATATGAAGTTAAACAACTAAATTCTATCCAAACGATATCTTATAAGTAAATTCCGTGCCTCAAAAAAGAAGTTTGAGAGCTTTTTGAAGTTCTAAAATAGCGGAGAAAACTGCCCACAGAAACAATGGCTGCCGTTCGTGTTTGGTCGGCTGCACTCAGGCTGCACTCGGGTCCATTCGGGCACACTTGAACTCGCCACCTGATTGGCCAACTGTCGCTGTCAATCACAGAACGATGTGCGACGACGCTGATAGGCTCGTTTTTTTGGTAATGCGCTAGAAACGCCCATACAAGCCATCAGGCCAGACTCACTCCTGGAATCAAATGGAAATGAGATTTCCGGAGGGAGGGTTTACCAGGCTAAGCAATAATAGCCAATCTAGTATAAACTCACAACGCGTCTTTGTACTGTAATATTTCAGAAATATTGTGACGTTTGATTTTGTCCACATCGCTCAGCCCTAAGTCATACTACAACCAGGTTCTGTGAGTTGAGAGCCATAAAGGTAGCCAATGAGACGAAAAGCAGACAAGTGGCTGAAGTGGGTTCTTTCAAATCTGTGTTATTGTGAACAGTACTTGTTTTAATTACATTAAGCATGGCAATTGATTCACCATGTTGGAGGGGAGAGGGCCGCCAAGTTCCCAACATCAGGGGCAATGCACTCTTGGATTTCAATTGGATTTATGTTTACAGTACATAAAAAACAGAATTGTCCATTTATCTGCCGATAGTGTTTTTGTCAGAGTGTTTCATTTCCTCACGCTGTTCTCTCTAGTTTAGCTTTGTAATCACATCCATGAGACTTCTTTAATATCTTTCCATTTGACTGACAATTTGATTCAATACTGAGCTGACAACTAAAGCTTTTATTCCTGAATGTATAATGACAAATAACAGAGCGTATGAGCTAATGGGAATGTTAATCCAATAGAGAAATTAAGCCAATCATACCAATTATGTTTGCCTGACGTTAGTTGGTCAAATGGGCAGGTTTAGCCCTCAGAACTGGGGTACGATGCACGGCAGTACCAAGTCAGGGGAGTGCCTTTGTCTATGCTTATGTTAATAATAATACATTTTATTTATATTGCACTTTACATTTGAAACAAATCTCAAAGTGCTGCAGTACAGAATAAAAACATTAGCATAAAATCAACATATCAAAAACAAAAAGAGTCTGAAAACAATCAAAACCAAAGGACAGAATCACTGACCACAGAGTGGATGGAGGAGGGCATTATAACAGCACTCACCAGAGCAATCAAATAAACATCCCGTCTGCACATACAGTACATGCACACGCACGTGCACACACACACACACTCTTGCAAATGTCTATTCAAGGACCCTGTAGTGGAAGTGGTGGAGAAAGAGGGGAAAACGCAAGGTTACAGTATATCCTTGGACTTGCTATAATCAGGACTGACCATAGCAGCCAGGGAATCTTGAAGCTCAGCAGCAGTACTGCGGCACCTGTCACTGGACTCAGCAAGAAGGGTGGGGGCTGGCTGTAAACTAGGCTAACTACTGCCCTAGCTACTATACAGTTTGTAACACTGGGCTATTGTTAAAGCGTTAGATCAACTGCTTGCTAACCCTCTTACATTCCATAGATTTGCATGTGATGAAATGTAGCCTACATGTGTGTAAGTAAACATTGTTCCATCCTGTATACCACTGAGGGTAAGACGTCCTTTCTGACATCTTTCTCACTCCAGACTCCAGCCAGAGCCTGCTGTTTGATAGCTTGTGTAACAGTCCATGCTGTGGACAATGATTATTTATGTCACTCACTGGTAGATGATCCTAAAAGCAAAATCATAATCTTCATTCACAAGCCGCAGGCTCAATGAAAATTACTTTTAACTTTCCATAACTGGTCTTCCATTTCATGCCTGAAGGCTGAAACTTTGCAGACTATTAATTACCAGGCCTACAATCACAGTCTAAACACCTAGATGGCGCATAAATCAAATCACCATGAGGCTTTGATCATAATCCTCCTCCTGACATAATTATATTTAGATTTCATTGTAAATAATGCAAAAAACAACAACAAATCCATATAGGTCATCCCTAAACAGACAGTCTGCTTTTTCCTCACTTATACCCTACAATTACAGCTGGGCCTATTTATAAAGCCATAAACTTGGTTTGCCCACATTGAAGGAGCCATGTTGCCAGGGGGATTGTGGACGTTCAAAATCTAGCATTCTGTCTCTCTCACACACACACAAACTCCCATGAAATTGCTCACTTGAACTCAAAGCCCAAACACCCACCCATGCCATCTCACCACCCTCCATATGACACACCCAACAGCATTCCTGTCACACTGCTGGACTGAGTGCCTACATATGGGATTATGGCAGACTTACGTGACACACAAATGCAAAGTCTTGCCAATCCTGAAACTGAGTCCCACTTCTCCCTGATGATCTCTTCTTCTCTTTCTGTCTCTCCATTCTCTTTACTCAAAAACAGGGCTCTAAACTAGGGATGGTATGATACACGATGTTATCATTTATCGCGATGAAAACACTCACATCATTTGTATCGCGGATCATTCTAATTATTGCAAAATTGTCAATATACTCCGTCATATGCTGGCTGGGAATAATTCACTTTTGCCATCCATATCCGGTTTAGAGATAATGAGCAATATATGGAAACAGTATGTGTGTGTGTGTGTGTGTGTGTGTGTGTGTATTACTGGATACAGTTTACATTCGTAATAGAATGTAGGCTTCCACACTTGTACAGCACAAGGTTATGGCTGAAGACTCCGATTATCCTCCACAAATGAAGTTGCATCGGATGTGGAAATCCTATCGATTCAATAATACTAGTAAGGAGGAACAACATTTTGTGTTCCAACATTTTGTATTCCCGAGCCTGGCAGATCTTTGCAGCATGTCACTCTAGGACTCTCTCTTCACTGTTGAATATCAATAAAGCAGAAAAAGGCTCATAAATAAAATGTAAAAAAGGGAGAGAGATTCTACAGTATATAGTGTGTACTTACACTGTACCATTTCTGTCCATCTGTCCGTTTTAGCCCATCATAGACGATGCAAATCAGCTGGGAATACTATGATTTGCAAACAAGATTCAATACTTCTTTATCAGTGGTTGAGTCCTATTCAAGCTTGGGTTCCAAATTCCGACATAGACGCTAACAATACAAGTGGCAAACACAACCCGGAGGTTAACAAAGGAAGGACAATACATAACCCAGCCCATCCCAGTGTTCTTGGTCAGCAATAAGGTGTAGGCAACAGCAGGGTAGAGAAATCCTCACAATAAACAGGTTGGTACATAGAAGCACAGGTCTTTACTTGCCTGTGGATTTCTTTGTCATATTCTCAGCCACTGCACCTTATCAAGTTGTAAACTTCATTCAATGCTCTGTCAAGGCTTTTTCCTCAAGTTACACTGTCCTCGGATTCAACCTGCCAAACAACCAGGCCTTGACCATCATTCAAAGCAGGCTTCTATTAGCAGTGGTCCCTTTCTCTTCATGTATAAAGAACAAATACCTGCTGTCAACTCCAATAATAATAATAAAAATCACACCCTGTGTGAAGTGGGCGGTGTCTTGCTAGCTAATCACAATACTGAATGGAGTCAACCAATCATGTACAAAAGATAAATACATTTATTGAAACACTCTTTATGATGGACGAAACCATAACTTGAAAAAAAACAAAATTTGGTTTTTTTCAAGTTATGGTTGCTTATATAGGGCTATGCACATGTGTCATGTGACACTGGCCAATCACAGTCCTGAATAGACTGTGATTGGCCAATCACAGCGCAGGATAATTCTACAAATTTCCTGGGCCCAGATCACAGCGCAGGAAAATGTACATTTTTCCAAATCTCACTTATAGGGGCGGTTTCACCGCCCAATAATGGATACATAACACGCCTGGATCAATCTATGCCGGCCTGCCTGTGCACTTGTATGCATAAATATATCCAGATATGAGGGCCGTACTCGTACTGCCCCCAGATAGCTGAGATAAGTCTCTGAGATAAGTGCTGAAGCAGGGTTTCCCAGTACCATGGGACGGCAGGTGCATCATTCCACAAGTAGCCTAGATATATTCCTGACCATGTACACCAGCTGTAGATAAACAAGGAAAGAGTGCTTCAAGAGGACTATTTAGACACCCTACTGTCAGCATTGCACGATAGCCCAGCCTGTTCAGCTGTCCCTCTTCTGTCAATCTGCAAGGCCGAAATTATTCAACTTTCAAAATGTGCGATGTACATTAGAAGATTAGAGGGAATTAACTAACCCTCAAATTGAGGGGATAGTACTAGACAAGGGCTTACTAAACTTACTAAACCCATTATCGTCTATACCTGCTAGTGCTAACATGCTATGTCTGAGCAATTATGTAGAAGTTTCTGGATATATAAGTTTAATGAAGAAAAATCTGAAGCAATGATGATCACAGGAATTTGGCCCAGACAGAGAGGTGAAATTCAGGGGAGGTTTTAGATACAAGGGGGTTACTTTGACAAATAACTCTTTATACACAGGCAAAACATCGCACTGTGAGCTTGTAGATCTGCTAGTTCTGCAAAATATCCCTGAATGAACTGTTTGGAAAACAACACCACGACACTGTAACTCCGGGGACGTTTATTTAGAAAGATGGTCTTCCGTTATATTGTACAGATTTTTTTTTAAGACAATCTGTAACATAAAAAGGTTGAAAAACATAGGCTCTAACAGCTTTCCTTTGTAATTGGAGAAAGATAAACACACTCTGCATAGACACCACTTTCACCTGATTTTACTCGAGACGTGACTCATCAAGTGTAAATTGACAATATGCAGAGTTTCAAGCTGTTTTGGATAATCCTAACACTTTTTAATCACGCTAAACACAAGATAAGATTGATGACAGACAAACTGCAGCCTCTGCAACACCGCCAACGTTATCAGCATAACAAAAACACTCCCAGATCACTTCAGTCATCAAAAATAAGGGGGAAAAAAGGAAATTAACTAGCCACAATACACTCAAGAGTCAAGACCATGTAATGCATTACATGTAATGCATTAATGAGCTAATAATTCTCAAACTCGTCATATAATCCATTCTGGTTAATTAGTTCTAGTGCCATGTTATTGGCACTATAACAAATTTGGTTTTCATTGGCTAGCTGGCTGGATGTGGCTATTGTGTCCACCAAGCACCCTGCTTGATTCTCTCATAATTGGGAACAACAGCATCTCTTCACGCTGCAGTAACTTCAGTAAGATACTGACAAATATAGACAAATGACAATGCTAACTCAGCTAGCCTGAGCTGAGCATAGAATCACCAATTAATGCCAAAACTCAATCACTTATCAACAAAAGAAAAAGGAGAACGGTTTTTGCTCCCAATTATGGATCTAGGACTTCATGTGGCCGGTCGGTCATCTATAACGCATCTATGACGCCATAGAGCAAAATGTCAGCCCAATCCGACTGCCTTTCATTTCCATTATAAAATGAAAAGTAATTATTGAATAATAGATCATATACATGAAAACAAATGCATGAAGATACTTCCTTCATCCTTGGCCTTCTGGCAGTGTGCACAAGAGATTTGGCATTGATGATCAGTAAAGCGGTTTGTGAGATTAGCCGTGAACAATCAAACACAGACAGACAGAACGACCCACAGACCCCGAATCACAGACACATTTTGAATGTCGTGCCTATACAGAGCCACACCATAAAAAACAAGACTGACCCGGGTACCGTGCATCACTAGTGCGTGCGTGTGTGTGTGTGTGTGTAAGAGAGGGGGAGAACATGTTGATAATATGTAATATTACAATGGCATATTTGTACGAGCAGAAACACATTGATGGAGAAATCTTGAAGAGAAGCAGGGAGCTGTTCTGGCCAGAAAGGTGCGTGGACACCCAGATCATGTCATTCCAACTCTGTGACTACCTCCGTTACAGGCTCAAAGGGGGCACAAAACCCCCACCTGTCTCTGTACCTACACAGAAAAAGGCAGCATGATTCCCGCCTTAGAAGGGGCTATTGATACAACTGTGTTTTTAGCCATCTTTAACCTGCTGTTTTGCACACAACAGCATCCACCAGGAGCAGACCAATTACAACTTACGGCCAAGCTTCTAAAAATGGAACAATTCCTCCCCCTCCTCGTAGCTTTTTCATTAAATCTTGGCACACCCGTGACCCCACACACACACACACCCCCAATCCCCTCAACCGCTGTCACCTGTCAGCTCTGTCTGTCTGTCTGTCAGTCAGTCTGCACTGGGACTGCAGAGAGTCCAAACCATGAGCCGAAGGCCATATGGCCATTTTCTTTTAAAGACCAAAGAAAGGCTTTCTTTGGATTGGGTTTGAGTAGAGAGCCCTGCCTGCCTGCCTGCCTTCACTCTGCTTTGAATCAAGGAATATAAAAAAAAACAGCAACGAACACGAACAACGACCCCATCTTTCTAATTCATACTGTAATTAACCAAGATCTCGGAGTTAGTGTATGATACTCTTACTGTAAGTGTCTGCTTACAGTCTCACAACTACAGTAGCCTATTTATGAGGGACATAACACCTTCATTTGTTGGGGGAAAGGTATAGCATAGGCTCACTCAATGTGCAACTAACGTAATCATGAAAGATACAGTACATAAAGATACAATGTAAAGCACTATATCTAGCAGGATATTATAGCTCTCATTCTTCTTCTATGCTCCAAGTACCCTTGTGCCAACATTCAAACCATGCTTGCACATGGATCACATCAACATCAGAATCAGTTTATTGGTAAACATATGTCACATAGAGGGATTAACTAGGTGCATACAACACAGGCCTGGCCAACAGAGCTAAGAGCCTGTCTGGAGGGAAGTGTAAATACATTATTTCATCAAGAGGAAATGACTTGGTAACGTTACCGCACTGATGCCACTGCAACAACACATCACAGTATATAGACCAAATTAAGAGCAAAACAGAGAGGGAGAGGAGCTTTGAAGTGAAATCCATGTACGCCTAATTGTACTGTTCCTATTTGCAGTTTTACGATGTGATTAGTTTTTTCCACCACCCAGACATTAGTCATGTACTGTAGCTAGAACTGGAAATGGCAGTACCACTCAGTGTGTGTGTGTGTGTGTGTGTGTGTGTGTGTGTGTGTGTGTGTGTGTGTGTGTGTGTTTCTTGTAAGGTTTGGCTAGTGTGCTGGCTGTATGGAAGTGGTAGTTGGAGGGAGCTTAATTAATTTAATTTATACTTAATTGACCATGCTGAAAATCAGATTATGTGAACATGATTCTGCCACCTGCCTAATATCTCAAAGTACTAGAAAGTTGTTGTATTGTTTGTATTGTATCTTGTATCCTTTATCACAAATTCCCCTGTAAACAAAACAAAGTCCCAGCAGCTAGGTCAATGTTATTTCAGACTTTTCTTCTCTTCTTAATGCCAACCACAGGGGTTGTTTATCATAGTTCACAGCTAGCCATGGATCAAGACTATCATAGCTGTATTTTATTGAGTCTGACTTTTACTTTTGTATCTATGATATGCAAATGTAAAAAAAATCGATTAAATACATCTATGATAGTCTTGATCCAAGGCTAGTTCACAGCAATCATCACAAACTCTACAATTACAGTCTGACAGTTAACTCCAAAATGAAATATTTACTCTCAAACACCAATTATTTTCATTTAGACCTTAAATGCCTGTCTACATCAAACCCAAACACCCTGAACGTCTCTGGATTTCAACCGTACTGTGAAAATGATGCCAAAAGGAATCTCTCTCACGTCTTGTGACGTTAGTCACATTATTATGAAGTAGGCCTGGGGACAAATAACGTCATTGCAACAAGTTAGCCTACATTCTCAACTCAAGCAGCAGTACAACAAATGTATCCAATAAAACAATTAAGCAGTGGTTTAAAGTAACTAAGTACATTTACTCAAGTACTGTACTGAAGTACAGTTGAGTTATGTTTTACTTTACTGGAGTATTCCCAATTTTCTGTACTTTTACTTCTATTCCACTACATCTCAGAGGCAAATATTGTACTTTTACTCCACTGAAATTATTTGAACACTTTAGAAAATTTGCGGATATAAATTAGTATATGATAAAACATACATTAACCACTTCAGCCCTATTTTATACATAGGCCATTTTCAAACATTTTAGAACTTTTACTTTTGATACTTTAAGTATATTTTGATGCGAATACTTTCGTACTTTTACTCAAGTAACATTTTGAACACAGGCCTTTTACTTGTAACAGAGTATTTTGATATTGTGGCATTGTTACTTTTACTTAAGTAAAATATCTGAGTACTTCTTCCACCACTGAGTACAACAATGTATCCCACAAACCATTAAGCTAAATGCTGTAAGACGAGTCCGTTTTGTCTATAAACCTTACTGTCACTCAGTAGAACAACGTATACGCTTTGTAAAACATAAAAAAAATAGCCATACTTATAAACATCATTGAAATAAATCCCTCAAAAGCCTACTAAACGGGCTCAAATGTTAGACACTGTGCTGCTTAGAGCAATGGAACATAATACATATTTTTTGACAAGTTCATTGGCTTGCTTATAAACTTTAGCTCAAACAAGCACATTACAGCGAGATAATAAGCAACTTTTCGTTTGATTTACCTTTCTCCGTCGTCTTTCTCATTGCTTTGGAATAATAATCCTTTATTGCGTTTATATCCGCGATAATGTGACTGACTGGAAATTCTGCTCGCCGTTTCCAAGCTCTTTGCTTGTTCTTCTCTTTTGCTTGAAATCAAGTCACAGCCCGTGTTGCCAGGTTTCGTGAGAGAAACAAGCAGCCAGGTCTAGAAAACAAGCCCAAAAAGGAAGCAACTTAGGCCAAATGAGCATTTTAAACCTATAATGCATGCATCGAAAATAGCCGATCTACAAGCTCGTAGATCTGCAATTTTCAAAAAATTATTGGGGAAAGGTGAAAAATGTGAAATATTTTTTGAAACATTCTAACAACATAAATTTGGTAAGGGAGTCTCTGGCACAAAACATTTTCAGATGGGTGTTAGGGACAAATACTAGCCATGGTTCACATGACGCTTGACAGTCATGTTTCAGGGCTAGGACAAATACATATTATTTTGGGGGTCCTTGCTTAGAGAACTACTTTTTTTACACAAGCCCAAATAAGCAACTACACTATAGAAACAAGCCCCAAAAAACACCACAACTACAAATATTTACAAGCAACTTTAGAGAAAAACAAGCCCAAAATAGCTTATAATAAGCAGACATGGCAACACTGGTCACAGCAGCCTCAGTACTTGTAGCATGCAGGCTAACCAGAGTATAGAAAAGAGAGTAACGACACGCTTTGATCTCGCCGCAAAGCGGGCTCCTATGGGCTATAGTTCCAAACATTGGAACTATGTCATTGAGATAGACAGAGCACTTCCGCATTCCATTCTTACAATGGGAGTCGACGCTAGTGTCAGAACTCTCTTTATGGCTCTGAGGCTAACAACGGACTGCAGAGCAGGCAGTGTTGCCATATATTGTGAGAGAGATAAGCAACCCGGTCTAGGAAAACAAGCCCAAAAGAAGCAACTTTAAAGGTGCATGAGCACATTAAACCTATATGCATCGGTTATTTGAAAATAGCCAATCTACAAGCTCACAGAGCTTGTAGATCTGCTGTTTTCAAAAACTTTTGCAATAAAATGTGGATATTTTTGAACATTCTAACAGCACAAATGCTCCCTAGGCACAAAATATATTCATGAAAATATTTGAGAACCACTGATTTAATAATAATTTTGTTTTACAAATAATTACATAAATTTTGTAAGCAAGCCTAAATAAGCAAGTACACTTTAGAAAACAGCCCAAAAACCGCAACCTACCAATTTTTACAAGCAACTTTGCAGAAAAAGAAGCCCAAAGTCGCTTATAATAAGCCGACATGGCAACGTTACAGAGCAGACGTTGCCGTTTCAGAGACAAAGATCAACACTGACTGAATGTTTAACTGAATCAGTGTGAAAACCCCGGGATTGGGAACATAGTGACCCTTATTAAAACGTTATCCTTACCTATACTTGCCATCTCATTGTCTATGGTGCTAATTAAAGATCAGTTGTCTTTGAAATGAAAGAGGATCAAAGGTACATCCTTTCCAAGAGAGAGGACTGATCATTGGCTTTTAGACCAGCTAGCTGCTGCTACTAGCCCGTCGCTACTTCCTTTCTCTTGCAGTGGTGGGAAAAGTATTCACATGTTTTACTTAAGTAAAAGTATCAATACTGCAATGTAAAAAGTCTGGTATTTCAAAATATACTTGAGTAAAGGTACAGAGGTATTGGTACCAAAAGTAGAGAAAGTACTCATTATGCAGAATGTCCCAGTTCACAAGTTTTCAAATGAAATAGAAAATAGCAGATCTACAAGCTCACAATGCCTTGTTTGGCATTGTGAGCTTGTAGATTGGCTATTCAAATGGCCGTTTAATATAGCCGATATTGAAGTTGAAGTGGGTAATGTATGTGTTGTAATAATAATCAAAATCTACAAAGTAACTTGTAACTAAAGTTTTCAAATAATTGTAGTGGAGTAAAAGTACAATATTTGTCTCTGAAATGTAGTGCAGTAAAGTAAAAGTAAAAGTAAAACATGGAAATACTCCTAATTACTACTAAATTGTACTTAAGTACAGTAAATGAACTAAGTTACTTTTCCACCACTGTTCTATGGCCAAATAATTGCAGCAGGCTGTGTGTGTGTGTGTGTGTGTGTGTGTGTGTGTGTGTGTGTGTGTCCGTGCGCGCGTGCGTGCATGCGCGCGTGGTGGAAGAAAAAAGAAAAGTTGACAAAAAGCCGCAAGCGATCTGCTACAAGGAGTTCACCCTGTTGCACCGGCTCATTTGTTGAAACACAGCGCTATCCAGTGGTGGAAAGTAACTAAGTACATTGAAGTAGGCTGCTGTACTTAAAGGGGTGGTGCCATGGTTTTGCACTTTTTCTGTTTTTCATGTGTCTATGAGGTTGATAGAACTTCATTAAGCCCCCTGGTGGTGTTTTTATGGTGTTTTATGTCTTCTCTGACTATTTTGAGTTTCTACCATGGAGGCTGAAACCTTGAGGGTCAAACGTGCCAATAGAGAAACAGCGCTTTAGTGACATAGTAAAAACATACCCTCCCCCTCATTATCATAACACAACAGGTGTGGGCATGAGGAGGAGGAGGGACTAGGACAGGTGGGTGGTGCTAAGGTGGTGGAGGAGGTGCTAAGGTGAGAACCAGGTATACTTAATGAACTGGAGGCGTGTCCACATAAAAACATAATTTTAACATTTTCTGTACACTTATTTGAAAAAAATCTTCCTCCTAGTATAACCATAATACCTGATGATTATGTTTTAGGGGGGGGGGGGGGAATCACTGAAAATCACAGCACCCCGTCTTTAAGTACAATGCTGAGGTACTTTTTACTTTACTGGAGTATTTCCAATTGTTCATACTTTTACTTTTACTCCACTTCATCTCAGAGGCAAGTATTGTACTTTTTGCTCCACTACAATTATTAGAACACTTTAGTTAGTTACTTTGTAGATTTTACACTAACCACTATATATTTCGTCCGTTTGAAAATAGATTCATAAGATTTTTAAAAAAGATTATGAATATGGCAGCCAAAAGGTTCAAGGTGTTTAAACGTCACACACAAATGCAGAGCCTACCTAGCCTACCAAAGTCCTGACGTCACTGCCCTCCCCCAAGGCGATATATATATATATATATATATGTATAATATATATATAATATATATATATATATATATAATATATATAATATATATAATATATATATATATATTATATATATATATATATATATATATATATATATATATATATATATATATATATATATATATATATATATATATATATATATATATATATATATACCATATAATAATAATAATAATATAATAACATTTATATAGCACCTTTCATGACATAAATGCAGTGCTTTACAGAGCAAAAAAAACACAAAACAAAGAAAAATGTATAAAATACACAATAAAACAGTGGCAAAAAACGATGGCATAAAATTAATGGCTAAAACGATACATAACAGGCAGTAAGGCAGTGAGCAAAACAGTAAAGACATGAATAACAACACAGATTTTAGAAGAGAAAAAAAAGAAAAATCTACTAAAAGCAAGAGTGAAGAAATATGTCTTGAGCTGTGTTTTAAAACACAGCAAAAAATATGAAATATATATCCTCCAAATTCCCTAAAAAACTATTCTCATTTTGAGCATTTATTTACAGAAAATCAAGTTCATATTAATTTCAACACGATAGTAATATTTTATTTGGAAAGAGTTACGAAAATAATATTTGGTGGAATAACCCTGATTTCTTTAACTGGATAGGCCTACAGTATTACTAGCACTATTTTTGCCATCCAGCTGATCCTATTGCAAGACATAAGTGCTGACCACAGCAGTGTTTTTTTATGCTTTTCCCTGTTAAATAAGATTTGTATCAATTAATCAGTACCTCATTAAAGCGGCACTATGTGAATAAAATGTAATTTTGTCCAATCTGTATGGTAGAGTATGTTAATACAATATGATTTATACAATAGGGGGATTTTGTATCCCTTCTCTTCTATTGAGACATTTAGATCCTGTATCTAGGTGAGACATGGTCTGACACGATCCTGTTTCTGATTTGACACACATTTTGATGTGAAGGTGTGGTATCTGAAAACCACAGACTTAAAGGTTCTACTGCACTTTTGTAGTTGCCAACAACGCCATATTGTAGTTAGTTTGATGTTCCAGTGGTGTGTATGAAGGGTTGTAGAATGAATTTGAGGCATCACTCCAGTCAGTGAGGTTTCTTGCTTCCAGTTTATTTCAGAGTACAAACAGCTTTCTATGGACCCTGAGGTCCCTCCAACAGCCTCACGGCCTTGGAGTAGCACACACAGTTAGATACCTTTCAGTCTATCTTTATAGCATTGACCACATTCAGAAACAGAGGAGGTACATGTGTGGGTGTGTCAGCCCCGAAATGTGAGACCCCACCCCCTGCCCAACACTTTTCAACTGTATGGGGCAGGAAGGGGGGATGGAGACACACGCATAGACCCACTGTCTCCCAGGTAAAACAAAAGGCAATGCTAATTGTACCCCACACCCGGCTAGGGCCAACAGCCACCTCTCTGAATACGCTCCCCTGTCTGTAGGCTACTTGTGAAGTATGGCTTAAATGTGTATATTATGTTATGAAATATACAGCAAAGGTCAAGATTCAATTTATCCCCTGAGCAAGAAGGCAGGCTCTATTAGCTCAAAGGTAAAAATGTCAGCACTTGCGCAGCAACCGGGGTTCAAATCCGGGGTAGAAGAGGAAAGTTACAGCTTCAAGTAGAATCAGATGAGGTAGTGTTGGAATTCAGCAGAGAATGGAATGGCTGTCGTACATGTATGCAGAGATGAACATTTTACAGTGGTCTCTCTCTCTCTAAATATATATATACTGTATATATATATATATATATATATATATATATAGTATCCACCACAGTGGATCATCTGTTTCATTTTTTGCATCTTTTGCATTTTCCTCACAGTGACTCCCACCTGCAACGCCTCTCTCATCGCATCGTAATCCTCCTCTTAGGCCTTCCTTTTCTCCTCTTGCCTGGCAGTTCCAGCGTCTTTATCCTAATGTACCCCTCATCCCTCCTCCGCACATTTACAAACCATCTCAACCCCACCTCTCTGGCTTTATCACCAAACCTGTACAGCATATAATATAGTACATATATCAATGTGTGCCAATTTAAAGTAAAATCCTGATTAAACTAGTGAAGAAACATAACACACGTAACATCTGTTTCCATACAGGTGTACTGCATGATACAATAAAGCAATTAATCTATCGTATTATTGTATCAATCATGACCTTGATTTTGGATGAAGATGGCAAGAGGAAAAGATTTAAGTGACTATGAAAAATGGTTTCAATGAGCATAAAGCAGAGATGCAGAGCATCTTATCTGCCATCTGCTTCAGTGTCTCCTTTTATCCAGCAGGTGCTGACTCCTCACCAATTATGCATGAGGCCAATAAAGGTTACACTTCCAACATATCAGATAGTGTGCCCAGATGTAGCCCATTGAACTCATTCGGCTGCAATGATTTTTGTTATCAGATGATGATCAGCTTATATTGTAGCAAGTGTTGTAGTTTCACCTCATGTAGTTTAAATACACTTTGAAGTGGTCTAACTAAATTCCAATTTGCATAGCGATTCAAAATCCTAAATAAGTAATCCTTTTGCCATTTTGGGTGTAATTAATTACTGGAACAACAAACAATTTGGGGCCTTAATATAAAAAAGAAATTATTTTGTAATCATTGGTTCTCTATTGTTATTCGAACCCATTTGAACAACACCCTATTTTTCTTTCAGCTTTTCTTTCAGCTATGCATGCCAGATAGATGGATGGATATGTGGATGGATGGATGGATGGATGGATGGATGGATGGATGGATGGATGGATGGATACCTTTAGTGATCCTGCAGGGGAATATCAATTGCCAAGAGGATGCACAGCAATTAAGCGTTACAAAGTTACAGAGTAAGGAAAGTACTGTTGGATACAGCAATAGGTAAGAAATAACAATAAGAAGCACCATCAATAATGAACATACAGTATACAGTATACTATCCTGCACTATGCAGAAAAACAACAACAACACAAGGTCCTCACAGTATCCCGCCCAAAACAAACAAAAAGTGTTGGTGTCAACCGTGCAACCAGTACAATCAGTACAATGTAAAAGAAAAGTGACAGTGTCAACAGTGCAATCAGATCTGTATATATGTGTATATGATAATTGCTATTAATAACCAGTGGGTTGAAGTTTTCCAGGAAGCGACACAACAACGTCTTCATGCAGGAAACAGTGTTTATTGTATTGTTCACATATAAACGTCTCAAACCCCCTAGAAAGCCTTATTTCCCAGGGTTCCATAACCAAAATGGACATCAACATAAATGGCTAAATGAGACATAACACAACAACATTAATTGCAATAAACCTATAACCCATTTTCCAATTCAGTAACACCTGCAATAACCCCACAATAAACAATAATATGTCAGAGTGTGCACACCGTGGCATGTTGGGAAATGATTCTTTATCAAATGGCACACCCTGGGATGCCACACAGCTCCCACCTGGGGGGTATAACTGTCAGTAAGGTCTGAGGAAGAGCCTCCCGGCTCGAAACATTACCAATAAAAATACCCACGAGGGGAGCAGCATTCTGGTGTGCGGATTTTATTGTTATTTAGAAGAAAACTGTCCCCACTCCCCAGTGACTGAAGCATACGACTCCTCTCCTCGGTTCCCTTCTGTGCTGGTGAGGGTGTCCGATGGAGAACCACCTTACAGCCCCCTACCAGTTGTACAGTACCCTATAGACAAGTTTACGCAGTTTCATGAGCACTGTGCTTGGCCCAGTACATTTGCTGCTAAGTTTTGGTGAGACACCCTTTTTCCAAGAGGGGTGGAACACCTGCAGCAAAGTCTTCTACTGTGCATTGGAAATCACAGGCCCGTTTCTGGCAGACCACAGCCTTGGCGTGTGCACTTCCCGGGTCAAATTGTGTGTCTCTCATAGTCTCTCCTATAGAGAGCCTGTCGCTCTGAGGATTCTCCAGAGGTAGTCCTTTTTTACAGGACTAGAAGCACTTCCTTTTTTACTTTCAGCCTCGACAGACCTCCTGGAACATATCAGCCTTGAAGTCACGTGGAGCTCATCAGGGGTACCAAAACAACTCAAGGGCCCAGAATGTCGACCCCCACATGTTCCTAGACTGCTGGTAAAAGGGTTTGGAAATGTAATTATAGCAAAAATACACCAAAAACAAAACTTACGGCCTGGACGGCTGGCGTAGCGGTCCGGGCACCTAGGCTCCAATGTAACCTGACAGCGCATCACAGGTTCGAATCCCGTTCCCGACGATCTTTGCTGCATGTCACTCCCCATCTCTCTCTCCCTGTTTCCTGTCTGTCTCTACTGAAAACTATAAATAAAGGCCAAAAAGTCCCCCACAAGAAAACGTATTTTCACCAGAATATTGAAAATAACCTCCAGTCTGCATCCTGAGGTGTCAACAACACCCACGACTGTTGACAACGCCCTTACTCTGAAAATCAAACATCAGACATTTCCGTACTCTGATCACAAAGAGGTGCAAAACCAATGACCCTGCATGTTCCAGGGGGGCCTCCTCCGGCTACAGGCTGTGCAGTGGTCTCAGGCGGACACAGTGCTGAAATCGTCATAGCATTTTGAAGACCCAGAAGTGTCCTCCCGCATCAAGCCACAGGCAGCTTTTTGCTAGCCCGATAAACCATCCGGGTCACGTGAATTCACAATATCATGTGTCTTTTGCAGACCGGTCTGGCCCCAAATGCTGGGTGGGCGTTTTGAAGAAACCAAAAAGCGGAAGAGCCAATCAGTGTCTGCACTCAGGGCCTTGTGATTGACAGACGCTGATTAGCTCTTCCACTTTTTGGTTTCATGCAAAAAGCCCACCCAGCGCTTGGGGCCAGACCGGTCTGCAGAAGGCAAATGATAATGTGAATTCACACGACAGGGATCAATGGTTTACCAGGCTAACGTTTTGCTTCACAGGCAGCAAATTATGTCAAGAGACTGTTCCAATAGATCCTGCAGCTGATGGCTCTGTGCGGGAGGGATGTCCTTTGCTCTTCAGGAAGAGCTCCCACATGGTTGTATGGGTGTCCTCTGATGTGCCCTGTTCTGAGGGTGTCAATACTGGTTGCTGGCTGATCGTCTGTGACATTGAACCCGTTGTTGTTCTACATCGCACTCTGAATGGCTGAGTGAGTGTGCAGGCTGTGCAAGATCTCATTTTCAAGGGAGCCTTGTCCAGAATCATACTTCGGTCCCCTAATAGTAAATGTCTACAATAGCAAAAGGAGATGAGATAGAAATTAGCAGAGAAATTAGTTTTAAGATGCAGGCTATTAGTAATGAACTGCACACCTAGTACCGATTGCACAGGGAAGACGCGCCATTGTGTCTTGCTTCGTGGATATATCATGGTGACTCAATATTTTTGTATTCTTAGGTTTGTTTTCTTGAACACAATGTTAAGATATTTAGATAGCGTATTTTTAAACAGATGCTAGGTTCATAGTTTACCTGGTATCCTATAGTTTCAATGTATTGTTATTGCAATAGCCCATATTGAAATAACATGTACCTGTAGGTATGTGATTACCTTGCTTACTGTAGACCTAAGTCTCTCTGGATAAGAGCTCAGGCCTATTAAATGCCTATTGTAATTGATTGTATTGACTGTTTATGGGTGCCTTGTATGCGGAATGTGTGCACTTTTTTTTGCAATAAAATGAATTTAGTGGCATTCTTTGTTGGCATTGAAATATACTGTATTTAGTTTCCTTTTTGTATTACATTGTCAATTTTACTATGTGGCTTTAGTTTACCAAACTTTGTTTCTTCTGAGGGTAACTTTGCTGTAGCTCAGCTTCTTTCAGTGTGTATGGCAAGTCATTGGTTTCGCACCTCTTTGTGGTCAGAGTACGCCGTACGGTAATGTTTGATGTATGATTTTCAGAGTAAGGGCGTTGTCAACAGTTGTGGGTGTTGTTGACACCTCAGGATGCAGGCTGGAGGTTATTTTCTATATTCTTGTAAAAGGAAGTTTTGTTTTTGTTGTGTTTTTTTACTCTAATTACATTTCCACACCCTTTTACCAGCAGTCTGCTGCATCTTACCGTAAATCTCTTATCAAGACATGTCAGCGTTTTCAGAGCTACAGACTATAAGAAAAAGAGAAGTTGTGTAAAAAAAAAAAATCTCGAGTGGTTTCATGAGGGGTGCCCATGATTGTTATACCTCACCTAGTATACCTAGTACCGTTTGTAGGTCAAATACTGTAAGTCTAATTATATATATAATTATAGAATACAGTATAATTGAAAACAATGCATTTGTATTATTTCATCACTGTCATTTTAAAAGTGGAGTGAATATGCACATGGCACTGTACACTTACTGCATATGCAATACCAGGGAACCTTCCGATGTCCTTCAAGTTGAATTTCACTTCATATTCTGTAAATGTAGTATGACGTTTTATGCAAAATGGAGAGCACATCATTTATTGAATTGAAGGTACAGCTAGAGTTATAGAGGGACCTAAAGACACAATAACTGGGCATTGACCAAGATAGGGTGATGGATATCAACTTACCTCTAATCACTTTAGAATCCACAGAACAGAAACACCTTTTGCTGACCTTTGATAAGTGATTATTAGTATGCAGCAATAGAAATAGAAATGACTTGCAGTTAGAATTCTGCTGTTTTTTCCCCCAATCTGAATTCTGCAGATTGAGTTTGATGGAAAACCACAGCTTCTGCTTTCTGCCAGATGGATTTGTGCCCACATGTTTCAGGTTAACTCATATAGGAAAATAGATTTAGCGAAGGTGATAAAATGGTCTCGAGCCAGTTATCTACCGACGCTGTTACCACAGCTGCATGACGAGGTGTACTGTACTTATCTGCGTCTGCAGGGAGGGACCCCTCTCCATCTGATTGGGGGTTCCTGTTTTTCTCTTGCTTTCTTCTAAGAAATATTGAGAAAAAATAAATGACCGTCATTGCAATATTTTGTAATAATGCCTGGTAGTGTGCCAGTGTTCAGTGTGAATATCCTGCACGTTGCAACACCAAAACATCCTAGTGTCATGTTATTTCAACATCACTACTACACTACTATGTGTATCATGTGAGTGTTTTGAAATGTTCTTTCCTGTATGTCATCAAGGCCCATGGCCCATTTCGAACAATAGCATCCAATTTGAGGATATTGCATTGGCAGTGAAAGTTAGCTCATACTGTATGTAGGCTATGCTGTATATTAAGGTGTGTGTGTGTGTGTGTGTGTGTGTGTGTGTGTGTGTGTGTGTGTGTGTGTGTGTGTGTGTGTGTGTGTGTGTGTGTGTGTGTGTGTGTGTGTGTGTGTGTGCGCGTGCGTGCGTGCGTGTGCGTGTGTGTGTGTTTGCGCGCGTGAGTGTGAGTGTGGTGAGTGTGTGTGTGTGTGTGTGTGTGTGTGTGTGTGTGTGTGTGTGTGTGTGTGTGTGTGTGTGTGTGTGTGTGTGTGTGTGTGTGTGTGCATGCGTGCGTGTGCGTGTCTTGGGTGTGGTATGTGAACCTTCAAAACAACAGAGGCTTACTTCCCCATCAAATAAGAGCACCAAGAAACTCAGTGCTCAGTGATGCAATTACATCTCTTCAGCATCACCTCCAGCAGACAACAGTAAGTAAGCACTACGTTGTCACTTTATTCTGCACCATTTTGATGTCACAGAATGGATTCTATTCTATATTAAGCTGTTATTAATTAGGTATAATAGCTTTTCATCAATATTTAAGTTTCATCAGTTGGTTATAATAGCATGTCTGCTTCTGCTCAAGCCTTAATTGGTCTGTTAGTACCAAGTGTGAATAAAGATGAAGGTAGATACTGCAATCTTAAATTTTCAAAAGGAAAAAATAACCAGCATCTAAATATATCAGCATCTAAATTGAAAAAGAGTGTTTTACATAAAGATTTAAGAAGAAAAATGCAGAAAACGACTATAGAAATATTTTTGTTATTATAATATTTCTGTCACAATTGCCAAAATAGTATTTCAGTCACAAGTGCTGACTCTGTGATTTAAAATGGCAATCTTTTCTGTTTGTTGATGAAATTATGCATAATCTATTTCCTTCACATGCTGATTTAAATGCCCTCTGCACTGCAGCTGTTTACTTCTCTTATCGTAACCACAGACCACAGTGCTTGGGGGAGAGTATAGTGGCACAGGGGAGATTTAAATGATGCCTTTTAAACTGACTGATGCGCACTATACTAACAGGAAATAGGCAGCAATTAGTCATCTGGAAAATAATGAATATTACTTTGATTTTTTTTTTACAGTTATAATCATCATTGTCTTATCATCATGTATTCGTATTTATACTATATTGGTATTTTTGTATTTTTCAGGTGTGAGTTCTATGTGGTAGGAGTGTGCTAGCCTGTTTGAGAACAGGAGTTCCACATTCATTCCCCTGCAGCTCATCACAGCTAGTTCTGCTGAGCCTCTGTCCAGTGAAGTCCAGCTTTTGCCTGCTTGACCCACACTAGACCATCCACTGTTGCCCCGTCCACCCGAGCCGAGCTCAGGTCTGCCCAGTTCAGCGTAGCACTGTGTTCCCACACCCAGCTTGGCCAACTAACTATGGATAGCTTCTTGTCTCTCAGTTCCTCTGCCTCCTGTCCACACCTGTACCTTTGGTCCAGTGATGACAATAACACCGTCAACGGTGTCAACAATGTGATCATGCAGCACTACAACCACACTGGTCGTCTACTGAACCGCGGCCAACAGAAGAACCACATCAGTGTCACCACAATAATCGCCCTAATCATCAGTATATTCATCGTTCTGGAGAACCTCCTGGTCCTTTTGGCTGTCCTCTCTCGCATCCGCCACAGCCGGCGCTGGATCTTTGTCTGCATTGCCAACATCACCCTCAGTGACCTCCTCGCTGGTGCTGCCTATGTGGTCAACATCTCCCTGTCTGGCAACCAGACATTTCGCCTAACCCCCTCTGTCTGGCTGTTCAGGGAAGGATTGCTGTTCGTGGCCCTGGCGGCGTCCATATTCAGTTTGCTGCTGATCGCTGTGGAGCGTTACGCCACCATGATGAAGCCAATGCCCCTAAAGCCAGCCAGGAAGACGTATCGGATCTATCTCTTGGTGTTACTCTGCTGGCTCCTGGCTCTGGTCATGGGCTTTCTCCCCATGTTAGGGTGGAACTGTGTGTGCAGCCTGGAGGAATGCTCCACCCTCCTCCCTCTATACTCCAAAAGCTACATCCTCTTTACCCTCATCATTTTCTTCATCATCCTACTGACAATCGGGGTGCTCTACGGTGCCATCTTCTGCCACGTGCACAGAAGCACAGAACTGGGACACAAGAACAACAACAAGCGCTCTCTTGCACTCCTCAAAACTGTGATCTCCATCGTAGGGGTTTTTGTACTTTGCTGGGGACCTCTCTTCCTGCTCCTGCTGGTGGACTTCTTCTGCGTCTCCCGTCAGTGTGGTCCTCTGTTCATTGCAGACTATTTCATATCCTTGGCGGTACTCAACTCTGGCCTGAATCCGATCATATACGCCCTGGGCAGCAGTGAGCTGAGGAAAGCTATCGCTGGACTGCTGTGTTGCTGCTGCCTGAAGGCAGGCTTGTGCCGCCCAGACGCATTCCAGTCAAAGGACACCAGCAGCACATCGGGGAGCAGGAGGGACAGCCTGAGGAACAGTTTTAACAAGATCAGGAACCTGAGTGTGGCGTCGCCACCTTCAACGCCATGCAAGGCCCACAAAACCAGCAAGAAGCACAGGCTTAGCTCTACCACCACCTGCCTTTCAGTTTCGAGTGGTTAGACCACAACCATGACCCCACCCAAGCTAACAGGTCTAACGGTTTTTCCTCAGAGTTTTGAAGTGAATGAGTCATTGTCATGAGATAATTAGTGATTATTACCGCACGCTGGTGTAGCGGGCCCATACTCTGTACAGATGTGTAGAGGAACTTAAAACATGTGTTGTAGATTAAAATGAAAGGTATTAGAAAAATAAATATGATAGATTTATCAGAGAAGTTATGAGTGGCATGGTCATGGTGTATTGGTGACTTTAGTTTAGATTATGCATGTTCATCATCTAGTATGTTGTGTATGGTTGTTTCCAATTGAGTCTTACTACTAAGTTGTTATACTGTTTAAAATGCTGTACATTTTATAAATTGTGTCTATCAAAACAGATTCAGAGTTATTTTATATAAATACTATATACAGTATGAATGATCACAGATATGTTTGTTTCAAGAGAGTTTTATTTTTGTGAAATGCATGAAAATATAAATAAATATATTTTTACTTTAACAATAAACACATGTTGTTTTTCATAACTAGATTACTTGACTGATGTGATGTGATATGAAGTAAACTACCATCACTCTCCTCTGGAGGGAGACATGCAATCAAAGGCTTGGGCTGACTCCTGCATGTAGGGAAGAAAAGATTAAAATGTTACCCTGGCCAAAATGCACCTCTGCACTCTTGTTGAATGAATAACCTTTAAATATAATCAAATACAGGTCAGTGCTGGATGTCCTACAGTACATCTCACCCCATAATATTGTACATGTTCTAATTCTGTCACGGACAAATGTTTTGCTCATCAGTTGAGTACAGTAACTGAGAAGGAATCAATTGAGTACACAATAGAATCCTCAGTGTTTATTTAACTTTGAGCATGTACAAATGTAGCCAAAAATATCAGTACGGTTACATTTTGTATGTTGTACACTCTATAGTTACAGATGGATAAATAGTGTCTGACTCAGAATGACTATTCACTGTAATTTTATTGGAAAACTTACCTTTCGACAGGCATAGTATTTTCACACTATGACAGGCCCCATGAGCAAATAGACATAAATGTGTGACAGTGCCTGAGGAACAGTAGAGAGAGGGCTGGTGGCTTATAAATTGCCTGTAGGATAGATAGAAGTCTCAGCAGGTATTCTTCACCCCAAAGCTATATCGTCTATCGTACTTAATATACGTCCACAGACGTCTGTTTAAGTACAGACGAGCAAATAGACATTAATTTGTGACATTTCCGGAGGAACGGTAGTGAGAGGGCCGATGACTTATTGATAAATATGACAGGGCAGATAAATAAGTCTCAGCAGGTATTTTTCACCCCAAAGCTCTAGTCTATCGTCTACTACTGAACTAAAACGTCAGTAGGCCTACACTGGAAGAACCTGTTTTGACGTGAGATGAGAATATGTTCAACATATTACAGGTATTTTCCCAGAGCAACCCCAGCTGTATACATTTCTCAAGAAGCAACCACATTAAGCAAAGTCGGGTCTTTGGGTTCAGGTTCACATTTCACCTCATTAAATAGAAACATTAACCCTGAGCGGTATTCTGCTGTTGATCAACTGTGAAAATGTTCCCAGAACATTTTTGGATGTAGAACATGAGATACCAAATATTGTGTTAGTCATTTAATCTGAGATCTCAACATCTCTTTTAATCTTTTCAATTGCAACATTTGAATGTCAACCAATTGGCAATGGTGTCCTCTATGAGGCAACTATGAGCAACTGCAAAATAGGAACAAACTGTAATAGTCCTAGTTGGTCCATATGTCATTACCTATCAATAATGGGTAAATATGTATGTATTTTGTATATCACACACTAAATAAGAAATAATGCAAATGAGATCCAGATGGAGGGAATTACTCACTGTATGTTTATATGTTACAATGAGTTTATGGTTGTGCGACTTGTGCGTATGCATGTCTGTTTGTGTATGTGTGCGCTTGTGTCTGTCCGTGTGTGTCTTTACAATATATCACAACCATATAGGCCCATGCTGGCATTAGGAGAGAAAAAATAATGGAGTATAAAATGGGGAGTGAATTTCAAATACTTTCTTATCTTCTTTCTTTATCAAGAACTTGCTGTGTAGTTTTTGAACTGCTTTGGTAGATGATAAGATGATTACGTATAGCCTACCAGGCTTGTATAGACAAGGATGCCAGTATGTCAATTGATACCATCTTCACGGTTTCCTTTAGTGACTCAGTGGTGGACAGTAAAGTACATTTACTTGAGTACTGTATCATGTACTTTTGAATACTTAAATATTTTTAAAGCAAGTACTCCGGTGCTTTAACTCAAGTACAGTGACTGAGCGATTTTAACTTGCAGCTGAGTAATATTTGGCCAGGAGTATACTTTGACTCAAGTACTGGGATCGAGTACTTTGTCCACCACTGCTCAGTATGCAGACAAGGGAGAGGCGACAGGGAAAGGAAACTATACCAATGACTCCATGTTCTGGAAGCCATTCAAGCAGGCATTCCTCCTCTCTCTATGACGTGTGTGAGTTGCACGGGCTCGTCTGTGTGAAAGGGAAATGAGGCGTTAAGTGAGAGGAGAAGAATGCCATCTTCATCTTCTTAGCCACCCGCACTGCAGGTGAGGTGATCATTGTGTCACACAAGCATGAAAACAGATCATTACTATAAACTACAATGTGCACACACGCACACGCACACACACACACACACACACACACATGCACACGCACACGCACACGCACACGCACACGCACACACACACACACACACACACACACACACACACACACACACACACACACACACACACACACACACACACACACACACACACACACACACACACCTGCTGTACCTGTATGGACATGGTGATTCTACAGGTAGCTGAAAAAGTACACAATAGTGTATGTGTGCCTCTGTGTCTAGAGTCTTACGTCAGAGTTTCGCAATATATTTTAAAACACCAAATCGGTCCCTGCAGGCAGTTTGTGAGGTTTCTCAAAAGCCATCAGAGGCCCCATCTTGGCCACTCAGTTCCTCTTTTTCTTTGTGGTTATCGAACCAAACAAGCCATTGCTGGTTTATCGGTTCCCGCATTTGGGCACTTGTTTATGTGTGTGAATGAGTATTATGTACACCTTCTGTGTGTGTCTGTGAATTCCCACTCCCTCACACACACATTCCTCCATTTTTACGGTTAAGAATAGGGGATAAGCCTCCTTCGTCTCAGGTCTTGGCTTGGTTCCAAGTCCGGTGCCTTATGAAAAAGCAACAGCAGATTCCAGGCTTTATTAGCTGTGGGCTCCGATACGTTTGTTGTATCATATTTGACATGTCAGGGGCTGATCTCCACTCCCTGTCTCTCTCTATCTGTCTACCATTCCAGCCCCCACCCCGTCTCTTTCTCTCTCTCTGATACAACAAGAAGGCCCCTTTCTCTACTCTAATTAAGGTGCGCTGGTCGGTAATGGCGGTTGCGTGCAGACGTAGCCATGCCCTCTCTCTAATTACCTAACTGTCTTTGCCTCCAGGTGTTCAGCAGACAGCTAATGATGTACTGTCTGAGCAGAGGCGAAGGCAGAGGGTTAACTGTAGTGTTAGGACTGGAGCTCAAGGCTGAGCTGACGGAACCTTCAAGGGACTGAGGCCAGGATTGGGGCTCAAGTTGAGGCTGAAAAGTGAAGGAACAATGTGCAACCTGAATTATACAGTAAGCTGCAACATTCAGTCAGTCAGTCAGTCAGTCAGTCAGTCAGCCAGCCAACCAGCCAGTCAGTCAGTCAGTCAGCCAGCCAGCCAGCCAGCCAGTCAGCCAGCCAGCCAGCCAGCCAGCCAGATAGACAGCCAGTCAGCCAGTCAGCCAGTCAGTCAGACAGACAGACAGACAGACAGACAGACAGACAGACAGACAGACAGACAGACAGACAGACAGACAGACAGACAGACAGACAGACAGACAGCCAGCCAACCAGCCAGTCAGTCAGTCAGTCAGCCAGCCAGCCAGCCAGCCAGTCAGCCAGCCAGCCAGACAATCACTCATTAACTCACACACTGTGTGACACATCTCTTCTCCTTCCTATCATTGTACAGGCCCAGCAGATTCAGATGTGCTAGTGTTTACCATAACTGAGTGTCACAGAGCACTAATCCTCTCCACCATACATGTACCTGTAGGTCACAAGTTGGGGAAAACATGTAAACACAGATGCATTACAAGGAAGGATGAGGATGTGGCTGTGGGGCATACAGGTACCTGGAATGTTTAGCAATGTCATGTGTCAAACACTTGTACATGCTTTGACACCTGGCAGTGCATTTTACAACCTTTGTTTGTCAACAATCTGTAGTAGAATCTATACTGATAGTTGAAAAGAGTGACTCATTTGCTGACATTTTAGTTTGACTTTGAATAGTATTTTGGATTTGGAGCCATTTTCGAGACAACAAACAACACACAGAACCTAATAATAGAACCTAACCATGGAGGAACATGGATTTTGGTGATATATTTGAAGCTTTTGTTTTGTGCATAATTTCCCATGTGGTAGGGCCTGCCCTGTCCACTTTACAGGACAGGAAAGCAGACAGTGGTGCTTTGTGTGTGTGTGTGTGTGTGTGTGTGTGTGTGTGTGTGTGTGTGTGTGTGTGTGTGTGTGCGCGCGCACTCGCACACGTGCGTGTGTCGAGTGTGTGAGCATAATCAGCATATTATGTGAGTGAACATGTGCACAGTTGTACAGTATGTGTTCAGACAGTGTGAGGTAATGGAGAGATCGACAGCCAGGTATCTGTGAGGTCAGAAGTTATCTGCTTTTTCTCAGGAAAACAGGGGATGATTTCATAGGCTGGCAAGCCATGGACATCAGACGGTTCTTTCTTTGTATTAAGCCCAGAGGATATGCCCCCACACAAACCCTCTCTAAGAAAATAGCCCGTGTATTTGGCTGCCTTACAGTGTCTACATTCAGCCATCAATAAAGCCTGTGTATATACTCGGTGTTGTGGATACTATTATGGCCAATCATCAATCACAGCTCTCACCTTTTTCCTTTGGGCAGCTGACATCATGCTCTTTGCCAACACACAGAACAAAGAGGACGAAGGGTGTAGTCGCTGCTTGTCCACACGCACAAATCAAATATTTGCATTCAGGACCATTTTCTGCTCCATGTGTCTGCGTCTTTTGCACCTGGATTCTTGCCTGCTAGCTGGAAACCCAAGTTCTGTTGTTCCTGGGTAGACTGTGTGCCTTTTCAAACACAGATGGGCTTTGATTAACATTTATGTTTGTCTACAGCTGAACATGTGCGCGCGCAGTTACACATAACATCAACATACAAAAGTATCTATTACCTACACACCATACACTCTGCACACGCACGCACGCACGCACGCACGCACGCACGCACGCACGCACGCACGCACGCACGCACGCACGCACGCACGCACGCACGCACGCACACACGCACGCACACACGCACGCACACACACACACACACCCACACACACACATTAAGCAGAGGACAGGCAGTGGGAATAAAACAGGTGGAAAGAAAAAAGGGAGGATGAGAAAATCAGCTGTTTCCTCTTCTCTTTTTTGATACGAGGGAGTTCTGTCCACTTACTGTCTTAAAGTGTTTTTTGATATAGTTGCCTGTATATTTTTATTGAGACAGAATGCAGTAGCAAACCTGAGCGTGCTGTGGACTAGATGAGAGAGGAAAGAAAATGTCGGGGTTGATGACATACATGATATATACAGTATAAACATATGTACATATATATATACAGTATATGTACGTATGTATGTATGTATGTATGTATGTATGTATGTGTGTATACTGTATATACTGTACATATATGCATACTTACAGGTGATTACACAAAGGACCTCTGTCATTTCTCCTTTCTTTTAGAGTAAAGCAAACAATTACTAAACACAGCAAACCTTGTTTTCTTCCTGGATTGGCTCCTGTCCAACTGCAACGACTTTGCTCTTAACCTTGGGAATGTAGGTGGTCATGTTTTCTTTTCTTTCTTTAATCCCCCTTCTCATTCTTCCCCTGCTTTGGCTTGAACACCATATCCACTTAACTAATTGTGTTGTGAAAGATGTTCCAAGGGTGGTGATGTGGCACTGGTTTCCAAAAGTTTCCTAAGCGAGGACACACATTTTGTGAGGACAAACATTTTCTCTGCTGTGCAACTTTCAGGGTCTTCTTTTATGTCTGTTGTTTATGTTATCTTTAACTTTGAATCCCTTACTTCCAAGAATATGATGAAAACAAATTGCATTTTATATCATTGGCATTCCTATGAATAATGATAATACAGTATAAAACACAGATTTGTTGGAGCAAAGGTATTTTCTTCCCCTGTAATTGTAGCTTTGGCAAGTATCAAGCATAGAGTAAGCCAGCAATTTTTTTGGGGTAAGAGCTTTTTTATTAATGAAGTCCATAAGCTCTGTATGACTTAGTTCAGGGGGTTTCAACTGATTGTGAACCAGGGACCACCATCCTCCTGACTAAGAATCAACCTGGCGATCACTGTTGTGTCTGGTGGGGATATGGGTTAAGCATGGAATTTTTCTTGAGTTGCTGACTCGAGTCTGTCTTTTATTGGCCGTAGTGGTAGACAGGGACAGAGTCTCTTATCATTTTCTGGCTCCAACCTTGCGCTGTACTTATTCTTCAGGTATGTCTATCCGAAGTGCGCCTTGGATCGCCTTTTAAAACACCATTCTGTTTGCTGCTGCTTTTAACTATCATTTTGTTATTTCCCCCCTTTCTGATCGCCTTTTAAAACACCTATATTTAATATTATATATATTTTTATTCTACTCGTTTATTTAAAGGACCCCAATGGAAACAAGCCATAGTACTATATACAATACTATGCAAATAAACGAGTAGAAATCGAAAATAAAAATATGTACAGTTACAGTAAACAGTTCAATTAAACTTCCATTCATAGGAAAATCATCCAGAAGACAAAGGGGGGAAATAACTGTTAAAAGCAGCAGCAAACAGAATGGTGTTTTAAAAGGCGATCTAAAAGAACTAACTAATATTATGAAATATAATAATTGCATTGTAATCGCTATAGATAGATAGCCTGCAGCAAACAGAATGGTGTTTTAAAGGCGATCTAAAAGGCACTTATAAATATTATAAAAGGTACGAATAGAGTGCGGTGTGATTCGAAAGCACGAGTCAGGGACCACATGTCCGCAATACCTCCACGGACCACCTTTTGAAAACCCCTGAGTAGTGAATGGTGCACAATAATAAATAACTGTAGTTATGAATGCGTTGATACACTTTTCTATAAAACATATATATATATATATAATTACACTCAAGGATTACATTAACAATTACAGCATACACTTCAATTTGTCGACGATGAAACAGTTCTTATAAACAGTTCTGTTTTACTTGACAATTACGATTGGACTGAAACATATGAATCCAATAAAGCATATTCCTGCTGAAAGTCAGTGTTCAACTGTAATATGCGCTTGACTTCTCGTGAGACATTGGCATGAACTTAGCATTTCAAAGAGCCTGTCACTCTCTCCGTCTGCATCTCATCTGTGAGGTTGTTGTCGAGTGGGTTCGGTTGCAGCCAGGGTCGTGACCTTAGGTTCAGTGGACCTGCGGCAGCAGTAGCTCCAACACAGGCCCATGGTTTTTCTCACAACTTGTCATTTACACGCTATAGAGCAGCAGGAATGGACCGGACTCAGGCTTTGTTCCCCAGCTGTTCCCGTTCAGCCCCAAAACACAATTACCCAGGCCAGCACACAGCTACGGGCCAGAACCACATATACCCTGATTGAATAGCGGAGGGGTAACAAAAGCAGATCAAGCCCAATAAAGCAGCCACATCATGAAATCTGGTCAGCCTTTGAGGCCTGAAGATAAAAGGGACCCTGACATCGCTATGGAGACTAAAACGAGAGACGAGGCCGGAGTTGGAGGCTTTGGTCTGGGTAACCCGTTTATGGCTGTGTAATTTTGTGTGTGCGCTTTGTGTATGTTTTTTTGATGGGGGCTGGAGAGTGTGTGGTGTATGTTTATGATTTCAGCATATGTGGCAGGAGGCCCAGCCAACTGGGTGTAACAAGTGTGTAACTCTAGAAGGGAGCTGGATCATTGACCCTCCACAGTTAGCTGGAAATCCTTGTTTCAGTCAAGAAAGACACAGTAGAATCTTCAGTGTTAATTTTTACTTTTGCGACTCTGAGAATGTAAAAATGGTTTTAGGTCAGTGATTCTCAACCTGTGGGCCGGGGACCACTGGTGGGCCACGAGGGTATTGCAAGTGGCCCCCCAAATAAAGACTTTAATGATAATATAATATAAAAGAATAATGTAAAAAAAAACTATGTCATGGTGTTTTTTCTATAAAACCTTGTCATACCAATAAATAGGAACTATACTATGTATAAGTATACTATGTTAGTTCCATTCATCCAAGCTGGAACACAACACAATCAATTGATTGACCATAAAAATGCACCCGGCCCGCCCATCTCCCCCATAACATGTTAAGTGGTCAGGTGGGTGGGCCGCAAACGCCTTTGAGATGGTTGAGAACCACTGGTTTAGGTGATAATTATATTCAACCCATTTCAGAAAAGAAAAAACATGAAAGATTTTTTTTCTCAGTCACATTTCAGTTTTATTCTGCTAGTTATGATTGCATTGGTTGATACATTACATATGGTCTTGTTACACACACAACAGCAGAATAATTATGAATCAGAATAAATTAGTTGGATACATTTTCATGAATAAACATGAATGATGTGCATTCAGTTACATTCAGCTGATACAATGTTACATCAGGGGTCCTTAATCCTGATCTTCAGGGACCTCTTTCGCTGCTATTTCACTTAAAGGTAGGGTAATTGATTTTCTTTGGTTAAAATAAGTGTTAAATAGCTCTATATTCTGATAGTACTCATTGCTATAGAGTGTTTGTTCAGTAAAAGGAGTCTCCTTGTCTCTCCAGCTCTTTATAAAACAGAAAATACATTTTCGTTTCAGTTTCAGTTTCATTTCCAATTTTATCCAATCAGGATAGAGAACTCAATCAGGATATAGATTAAACAAGTGAAATTGGAAGGGATGACACTAAGAAATGAGCAGGCAAAATTGGAACTGGAACACATAAAATGAAGCTTAAAAATGGGTACTTTCTCCTGATTGGATGAGATTTTGACACCTACCGGAAAAGGTATTTTCTGTTTATTAAAGAGCTGGAGAGACGGGGAGACTCCTGTTACTGAACAAACACTCTATAGCAATGATTACTATCAGAATATAGTGCTTTAACCTTTAAACAAAATACTTTTTGTTTTAACCAAAAAATATCACTTACCCTACCTTTAACTGAACCAGGAATTTAATTTCACGAATTAGCAGATCTACGTGCTCACAATGCCACGTGATGTGACGCGTTGTGGGCTACTTTTAAAGTTAAAATGATAATTATAATTGTAATAAATTAAATTAATGACAAAAATAGGGACACCAGGTTGAAAGTGGAGTTGTGAAAGTGGAGTTGTGAGCTTGTAGATCGGCTAATTTTGGTGTGCGACATGCATCACAACCAAGTATAGATCAGGTATTACACTGTCATCAGGTCAATAGTTAGAATAGAACCTCCAGGTAGAGTCTATTTCTAATACAATGGTAATGCCACGGCGCCATCCACAATCAATGGGGCTGCTGGATAAGAGCAGATTCATTGTCTGGGCTAACAAGCTTTCATTTCCCTATGGGTATAAACTCCTTAAGATGAAACTCTTTCCTTTCTGAGGCTGTGATTTATACCTACAGTAGAGACAGGGAGAGGGGGGGGGGGATGAAAGGACATTGTGCACATTCCCAATCACTGATAATGGGGGCAGCCAGGGTGACATCAATTACACAGACATAGCAGACATTTCACTGGGATTACCTCACAATGAGCCCCAGTCCCTCTCAGTCTGGCCTTTGATAGCTCAAAGAGAACGGGTGAGAAACAGAGGAAGAGAGTAAAAAAGAGCAACCTTGTCAAGGGAGGAACATGAGGCTGAAATAAACATGAAGGCTAAACAGAACAACAACAAGGGCTGCATCAGTATGCAACAGTATTCACACTGTCCGCCACTCAGTATCTCAGGGTCTGCTGTACCTATAAAATGATAATTATGTTCAGGAAAATCCATAATTTGAATTAATGAAGGGACTAACTCTAGCTGCTCTGTCTCGGATTAACTGCAGATTTCAGTGCCGATGTCTGACAGGTAGGAATGCTCAAGTTTAATTCCATCAGGGACAATCATGGCGGGAGCCAAGGACCACCACATACCCCCCGCCCCCAAGGCTCTCTTTAAGGGGGTGTGGCTAATTGAACAACAGTGCAGAGCAGCGAAAACGCTAAGACTGCGCTGTGTGCTGATTGGATGATGATGAGGTGATGCAGAACAAAGATTCAACTTGTTAGTGGGCTCCACTCCTGTTCCTGCTGAACTGAGCCAGTTTTTAGATTAAACACTGATACCAGTTCAGTAGGCACGGGAGGTTACAGCCCCCTCACGACTTCATATGGGAAAGTGCAGCCTGGGTATCATTATATAGATATATAGATATAGTCCACCATTAAGTCCATGTTCTTGTTTGTTGGCAAGGGCTGGCAAGCTGGTGCTGAGTTAAGTGAAGTGGACAAGAAATGGGCATGTCCGGACAGATCTGCATTCTTGAAATCCCAATAGATGCAATGGTACATTCAAGTCCACATCGGAACTGGGTCTAATTGCATCGCTCACTGAGAAAGCATTCAAATACCTTAGTATGCATGATGGTTCTTGCCAGGTGCAATGGTGCATAGCAACATATCAGTTGCTAAAATAAGTATTGTTAGTAGCACTACACTCTGTACAGTCAGTGACCTTATTCAGTGTATTAGCCTGATATATCAATGTTCTTAATATATTTAATGGAAATCTCCCGTCTAGGATGTAACAATACAACATTTAAATGTGCATGGCATGGCATGGCAATGTCAGGTTGTTAGCGATTGTAAAGTATTATCAAGTCATACAAAACATATAAAGTGCTGGTCCCACTATGTCCATTTATCTGTTTCAGGAAAGCCCAACACCTAAATTAATCACAAACTATGAAGGTTTTGAAGGTTTTCAGGTGTTGTTTGTTCCTGGTGTGATTCATGCTATGTGATCTGAAGCTGTAGAGTCCGGAACACAGAATACATCCAACCCACACCAACTCCTGCACCGAACCATAATTCTCATTCATTAACTCCCACGCTTGTACTGAATTTCTTCCTCTCATTCTCCCTCCCAATATCCCTCTCTCTCTCTCTCTCTCTCTCTCTCTCTCTCTCTCTCTCTCTCTCTCTCTCTCTCTCTCTCTCTCTCTCCTTTCCTCCCTCCCTCGCTCCCCTTTCTTCATATCCAAAGATCATCAAGTTCTTTCCATTCACCGGAACAAATCCCCCTCCGCCGAAATCAACTATTTCACCTCAGGCACTGAACTTAGCCACTGTGAACAACACATAGCAGGGATCAATGCTCACCAATTAGCTAAGCTCTGTGCCTTTAGCAAGTGGCTGGCTGGATTTGGAGGGAACAAAGACTTGCGCTAGACCTTTACGTGACTACTCGGTGGTAACATTGGTGGTTTCAAAATCTGCGGCGCTCCAGATTCAAAAGTTCATTTCGCCTTTGGCAGGGTTCATTTCATTCTGTGCTTCAGAGTACATGCTGCCACTCACTGAGGGATCCGTGCCTACATTTCAAGCAGCAGCAAATCCTTGGGTCATGCAGCCGTAGGCCAATTTGGATCAAATTTGAATTTCAAGTAATAATTTCAGGCAGCCATGCTTTTAGCTGCAGTTAGAGGTGTTAAAACAGTGTCAAGGGAAACACAACATGTTTGGTGTTTTACTCTTCAGAAACTAATTCCACAGCAGTAATCTCTTGTAATCCTGTGTGAGACCTTTTTAAGCAACTGAACATTAAAACATCTCTGGTCAATATGTCCATTATTTCTTTCACTGACTCCATGGTAACATCCAGTGTCTTGTATCAATTTTCTGTCTCAACATGAGGGGAAAAGCAGAGCGGCCGAGAGATGCTGCAAACAACACATGCCAGAACTGCCAAGGAATGTAAGGATGCACCTGGATCACCTGGTGAGCTGTGAAGGAGTGGAAATCCCTGGCAATGTGATTTTTGTTTCTCTTTGTGCATCAAATCACGGTGCCAGGAACCCTCCCCACCACAGCCAGGTTGGTGGCTAGATCCCCTCTGCCCTCATTCACCCTCCTCACCTTCTCCACCCTTCTACCGTATGTTCCACATGCTTCATCCTGCAGCTGTTGGACACCTGTGACCTGAGAGAAAGAGATAGAGAGAGAAAGAGAGGGAGAGAGGGAGGGAGGGGGCACATAGTTTTACAAGTTGTAATTCTATAACAGAACCGTTGGAACCCACGTCTCTGACAGACTCAAACCCTCATCCCTCATACTTGCAGTCTGAGGAACACTTGAATGCTTTGAAGGAGCCATCAGAGCTGGGACTGATTTGATCAATTACAATGAACCTCAAACCACTCTTTCTGTACAAGCCTGGAATGTAAGACAATACATCTGACCTCGGTAGGAAAAAAAGAAAGTTATGAAGTTTGCGCGGACATGAGGAATGACTATGCAGTGTTCTGCGCTGCCTGGGCCGTGCGTCAGCAGGATGCAGCAGATGTGAAGTCTGGTCGGAATATGCAGACCCAGCTGCCTGCTCAGCCTTGCTTGTTTAAAGTGACTCAGAGACAAAAACACTGGCTCTGTTTGGAATGGCGGGGGCCGCAAACACTGTCTGGTGCTACTGGACATCAATAGTCATGGTATAAAGTGCCAGTGTAGGAAAACTGAATATCAAGCATATGGCCCAAGAGGGGCAATGCACGAAGGGATACCCGCCTCTATCCACTTTAAATAATCAAAGTAGAATATGATAAATGATTGCGGTTCTGCTCCGACTCTCTCACCTCAAACAAGGGCTTTCCACTCATCAAACAGGTCAATGTGGAAATATTTGATCTCTGTTCCCATTCTAAATCATTCCCAAAGCTCTTGAAGTCATTGGGTGGATCTGGGTGAGGGAAGACGTACAAAAACAAACTCCCACACTCTTTACAACTTCCCCCTCGCTGCATTAGAATGTCATCATGTATTATTATCTATTGTTGTTGTTTATGCTGTTTTGCAAGGAAAATTCCAGGGCCACCCTGGTGGGAAGGGGATAATGACAGGATTGTTGAGCGGTGAGGAGGAGGAGGAGGAGGGTAGAGTTGAGTCTCAAAATTCTCTCCTTGATCCCTTTGCATTATGTTCTCATTGCCTCTCATTCCCTCCTAACCGGATTATCAAAACCATTGACGGACCAGATCTGAACTTCCTGCCATCTGACCTTCTCCTCCCATTAAGAGCCAAGAGATGGAAAGAAAATCCTTCGGTAATTCACCCATTTTAAAGACTGTCTAACCAGACCAAGGAAAAGACTATCATTCTGACTATGATCCTCGTTTACAGCATCTTGATAATTACACATCATTTTCCTGAGGACTATCCTTCAGTGCCACAGGGCTACACTTAAAGGTCCATAAAGGAATTACAATATCCGCTTACAGGAACCCCATTGCGTCCATACATTGTTTTTATGTAAGGACAGAGTGTCTTCCACAAGCCTGACTAGCAGCATGCCTTTGGCTCTGCGTGGTGTTTATAAGTCTGTGCACAGTCACAGCACATGGTGTACAACTTAGCGAAGTGGTGCGGAATCCTTTCCAGACAGGGAAATATGTCCATCGTGTCAAACAGCGTGAATGTGAACACTCTGTCTAGCCCTCCCTACCCTGGAATCATGAATACAAAATGTTGTCCAAGTCTGAAAGGTGGAACTAAAGGTTGAGCTTCACCGCACTGGCTGTAGGGGAACGGAATGAGCGATTGTGTTTGTGTGTGGGTGTGTGAAAACACACATAAAGCTGTGTCTTAACGTGTGTATGTTTAAGACAGAAAGAAAGTGTCAATGTGTGACAGTTGACTCAAAGGGAGTTGTCTGAGTTAAGGTTTGTTTGGTAGGAGTGTAGGCTTAATATAGGAAATGTTTCGTTTGTGATATCATTCTCCACTAATGCTCACGGTGAGTCAACACTGTCAAGTTGACTGAATGGCGCATTAAGTGTACAGATTCTTGACACGTGGGCCAAAAAAGAGAGAGAGTGGCATATAAGGTCAGTTCTGGCCAATATATCAGCTATTATTTGACTTTTTTGACAACATCGGTATTGGCAATTATGCAGCCGATGCGTCTGAATTTCTTTCCCACTTTCAACAAGTGTCCCTATTTTGGGCATATTATATAGGCTAATAAAAATAGCTGATATTCCATTGTTTGAAAAACAAAAGACGAAGGTTTTTCAAATTGATTAGAATTGATTTCGCACTTTTTTTGTTTTGTTTTGTTTTACAAGATATCGGTCAAAACATCTGTAATCGGTGGGCTAGGAATCGGGATCTGGCATCGATGGGGCTCTACGTTGTAGAAATTCATTTGCTGGAAGAGATAAGTCAAATATTATTTGAAAACCCAAGTAAAGGGGACAACGGTAGCCTGCAAAAACGTGATTGGCATAACTATAGTAATGTATGTGAAGGATGTGGTATGTAAGACATACATACATACAAACATACATACATACATACATACATACATGGAATCTTTCATCTAAAATCACCTCACACAATGCTGTAGTCAAACTCTAAAGTTGGCTAAGTGGTGTGATTTTGGGTGATTGTAAATCCCATACTAATGTATTTGATTACATTCCCTGAACTACAAAGAATGCATTCAAGAGTTTTTTTTTTCATATGCCAATACTTTCTAGAATTCCTAACCTGAATCTCTACTTGCTGTCCACCATAAACTATGCTTTTTGTCAATAGAAACATGAATGGCACTGGAAGCTGAAGTGATTACTGTTCATTTAATACACGTAAATTGTTTATCTGTAAAATAGATTCTTGTCTGTACGTTAAATGTAACTTACTTCCTAGTGTAGACAATAATGTTCCTATCCGATTAAAATTTCTATTCTGGTCTATCAGTTGGTAGTGATTTCTGTGTAGCCATAGCAACTAAACAGAACACTTGGTCTAGTTTGTTTGTGGTTTGTGAAAGCATGAGATCAGACCACTAGTTTGTGTGAGGCCAAACGGACATAATTCACAACCATTTGTAAGTTCTTATTGTGCACAAGGCAGAAGGCGTGAATAAGTCACCATATTTAGAAAGCACAATGTCTACAGTGTCAAACCAAGCGACCCCATTCATATAGTCTTGACAATTTGCTCATAGGCGCAAAGCTGAAGGTGTGGACAAGGACCATCAGTGGGACATAAAACTGGGCATTGAGTGTTGGGTGCCAGTGTCCCCCCCCAAAAAAAAGGGATGTAATGTACAGAATTAGACCGGAAGATTTACATAACATACTGTACTTAGACATACATTCACTGATGTGCAAAGTAACAAAGTACATTTACTTAAGTACTGTACTTAAGTAAAATGTTGAGGTATTTGTACTTTACTTGAGTATTTCCAATTTCCAATACTTTTACTTCTACTCCACTACATCTCTGATCCAAATATTGTACATTTACTTGACTACATTTATTTGACAACTTTAGTTTCTAGTTACTTTGTACATTTAGATTTTTATTACTAAACAGACATTAGCCACTTCAGCCCTATATATATTTCGGCCATTTGAAAATAGCCAATCTACGAGATCACAATGCGTCACATCTTGTAGATCTGCTATTTTCAAAAGATTTGTATACATTTTAAAACTTGTGAAATCAAATGCGACATTCTGCATAATGAGTACCTTCTACTTTTGGTACTTTAAGTACATTTTGATACCAATACTTTTGTTCTTTTACTCAAGTCAATTTTGAATTCTGGACTTTTACTTGTATTAGAGTATTTCTACATTGCAGTATTGATACTTTTACTTAAGTAAAACATTTGAGTACTTTTTCCACCACTACGATGTGTGAAGTTCCATTAAGCATATTTTCGTCCTCTACAGCAATCCTGTTTGCTATGGGACTGAATAGTTTACTCAGGGGATGCTGGCATGTACTGTATGTGATGGTGGTAGTGATGACTGCAGGTGTTAGTTTCACAGCTGACCACAGCTCTGCTGTGCTGATGCCACTATGCATGTCGCACACCGGTGCCACCATGATTTGTCATCCCGCTCTCACAAAAGGCAAGCAAAGTATAGTGGAGAGAAGGAAAGCCAGGATGCTTTGCGTGTGCACAGAGAACAACTTCCACTTCTTAATGAAATGCTAGTCTATAAACTCTTGCATGCTGGTTTATGGATTCTGCTTCTCCAATCTGTTTCATGTGCAAAGCAGATGCCATGCAAAGTGCAAAGCTCCTCTGAATTGTAAAGCATTGCTATTCTTGCTTGACAGAGTGGAGCGTGGGATCAATCCAGGGACCATTTAACACAGAGATTGATTCTGAAATTTAATACAAAATCCCAGGCTATTGCAATTAGCCAAAATGGCACTGACCTCCAAGTTGTGTATGTAAATGGTAAATGGTGCATTCATATAGCACCTCTATCCAAAGCCCTTTGCAATGTGCAATTATATTCACCCATTCACACACATTCACACAACGATGGCGAAGGCATTCAAGCGTCCAATGAATGCACCAACCTGCTCATAGGGAGCAGTTAAGGGTTCAGGCCTCAGGGTCTTTCTCAAGGACACTTGAGAAAGGCCAGGGATCGAACCGGGGAACCGTCCGATTCCCAAGTGGCCACTCCACCAACTGAGCTACTGCTCAAGCACATAGTGTTGTGCTTGTTCATCCCCAGAGATACTCTGTAGCAGATGTTCCCAAACGCTGTGCCAAGGCACACTGGTCCAGGTGTCCCTTGGGACACCTTTTGTGACAACCACACACTATTATTGCAATAGTATACAACTATACACAAAGTTATGAATCATTTTCCAGTTTGCTATATCAGTACTTTGTGCAGCACAGTTTCTACATCAAAGGCAAATTCTATACCCTAAAAAACATATTTCAACCTGATATTATTTGGTGCATGTCATTATAGACAAAATTCTAATATTTATTTTTATTTATTATCACACATTTTCAAAAATAGCAAAAAAATAGTTTGCTATATATCTACATAGCTACAAGCTCACAACCTGTCGCAATGCAACACAGTGGGAGCTTGTAGATCAACTATTTTCGCTATACAGGTGTGCCTTGAGATTTGGACTTGCCTTGGGCACAAAAGATTGAAAACCACTGCTCTAATAACCATTTGGCTGAGACATGGGTACTGATGGAGTGGCTGAAATCCGACTCCAAGAGATACAGCACCTGGGGCGGCCATAGCTGAGTGGTTAGTGAGCCCGCCTGGGGAGCCAGAGGCCCTGGTTGTCCCAGGTCCGACTCGAGGCCAGGCCAGCAATGTGTCGATGTGTGTCCCTGAGTAAGACTCTTAACCCCTAATTGCTCCCCGAGCGCTGCACAATGGCTGCTCACTGCTCCTAGTGGTTTTAGGATGGGTAAATGCAAAGGATTTTTCACATATATGCAAATATACTGTGACAAAAAAACACCCCTTATATTATATATTATTACAGCAGAGATACATGTTTCAACTAGATGGCGGGGCACGCCTCTTTACACACAGGTAACCCAAAAGCCCCATGGGCATTAAGAAGTCATCAGCAGCGCTGGTTAGATCTGGGCTTCATCATGCAGCCCATTAGGCCACTCATTATAGATAAACCCCAACTCAAGTCTCACAGACAAAGTGCCCAGTTTTCAAACGGGAGTTTTTTCCCCACATGTTCTATCAAGTATAATCCACTTTGCATCGTGTTAATGCAATTTGGCGGGGTGTAATTTCATGCAAAATCAATCATTACGAATCTTTTTTTGAAAATGAAGCGGAACAAGACATTTGAGTCTAACCGGATTTAATTGCCGAGTCGCATATCAAAAGAACGACTTGTTTAATGGGTTTGAATGTGCAGTAAGCTTTGTACAAGCATTGACACACCTCTTGTAGAAACACTAGAGGTATAAAGGTAAAAGATTTGATCTAGCTCTCCACACTGACAGGAACATGATCGATCATAATGCATGAGGGGAAATGGCACGATTGCATAAAAGCCTGGTGCACACTATCTCTGAATCTGATAGTGGTAGCTATCCCGGCTATTAGCTAATAGCTGCTGCAACCCTGATAACATTCTGAGTGGAGGAGAGAGAGAGAGAGAAAGAGAGAACAGAGAAGAGAGAGAGAGAGAAATCTCAGAGCGTGACTGGGAAACAAGGGAAAGTGCAAGAGAAAAAGAGATCCGTAGATTGCGAAAGAGAAAGCGAGGCAGTGAAAGAGAGGTGAAATCAAGCAGAAAAAACTGATAGAGATGGTACAGTATGTGTGTTAGAGAGATGAGTGAAGGAGAGAGTGTTCAAGTGAGCTAGTCATCAGACACAGACATACACATTACTACTGCTGGGTTCATTTGAGGACACCAGGATGCACTAGAGCTGCTATGGACAGAGCAAACTGATTTACTCAACTAGACTCACACCAAACCACCTGTTTTTTTATGACACACCTTATATAATCACACCCCAGTGACTCAAGACAACACCCATCAAATCAAAGGTCTCTTGAGTCCTATGAATATATGACCCGGTCCTCTCCTCGTATCCTTTTCCGTCATCTGCATTGACGCAAATATGGTTATGTGTACTGTAGTGTGTTGTCATATCGATGGCAGTACTGCAGATGCCTGTGCTTGCACCTTTCCAGCTGTTTCCCATTCAAGCAGACAAAGGAAAAGGAGCAGAGGAGATGGGAGAGGCAGCCACGGCAGACTTTTGAGATGCATCCGTCACCATGGCGTGTGAGAAGGCCAGGAGGAGTTGGCGTGTTCGGATCGTGACCTCTGTAACCGGCAGGCTCCCTCCCACTCCAAGCATGCAATCTCTCCACATACTGAGGCCTGTTTTTCCACCACACATGGCTCCAATTGGAGGCTGCTGCTGCTGTTTCTGCTGCTCCGAAAAATAACACCCTTGACAAACCTGATTATGAAATCAATGATGGGCATGAACATATGGTATTGAGCTGACACTGTCACCACAGTTGGCTATTTCTAAAAGATTTCTGTCTAGTGTTGACTTAAATGTGGATTCATAGTGTTCACGTGATGTGTTTTGCCATACAGTATGGCGCAGTGCTACAGCTCATTGGCCATGGTTGTCATTTCATGATAATCACCTGCTATTTGATTACAATCACCTGTTGTTTGCCACCGACATGTCTGCCATCGAATACTATGAATAGAAAAGAGAGCTTGTTTGAATAAGTACGCCATTGGTTGAACATGTCCTTGAAGTCTTTATAATAGCTTGTGTGCACATGTGCATGCATGTGCTAGTGCGCTTCTGTGTGTGTGTGTGTGTGTGTGTGTGTGTGTGTGTGTGTGTGTGTGTGTGTGTGTGTGTGTGTGTGTGTGTGTGTGTGTGTGTGTGTGTTTTAGAAGGCATGTGTTTAAACTCTTGCCCCAGCACCAACAAGGAAAGCTGTTTACTACTTGGTTCATCGTAAAAAAGTAAACATGCGTCAGTCGGGTGCTATCAAAGGCCCCTTCATTTGGTCCGTGGCTAAGACGGCTTGGATGTGTGCTGTAATTGCCTCGGCTCAGACAGCAATTCTCTGTGGTCTGGCTGCAAGAGCCCAGGGAAGCCATACTGTCCTGTACACTTAAACACTGTAGTTGATCTGAAGAGAGCAAAAGAACACACAAAGTGCAGAGAAACCGGGGGACACACCTGAGGCTGGAGCCATTTGAATGTACACAGACACAGAGATACAGATAGAAAGAAGGATACATAATAACTAACTTACATACACGCACAGTGATCCATATTGATGGAAAAGACATCAACAGGCAAACCCAAATAACAAACATCTGTTCATTGTTCCATGACAACGCCCCAAATCACATCTGACACAGTTATTATTGGATATGCAGTCTACAACCTTCTTTCAATATAATGTCAACGGTCAAAAGAGGATTCAACTTCCCCTCACAGTGGTCTTAGGTTCTCTGTATTAACCAGTGCATTTAAAGGTAGGGTAAGTGATTTTCTTTGGTTAAAATAAGTGTTAAATAGCTCTATATTCTGACTGTACTCATTGCTATAGAGTGTTTGTTCAGTAAAAGGAGTCTCCTTGTCTCTCCAGCTCTTTATAAAACAGAAAATGCATTTTCGTTTCAGTTTCAGTTTCATTTCCAATTTTATCCAATCAGGATAGAGAACTCAATCAGGATATAGATTAAACAAGTGACATTGGAAATGATGACACTAAGAAATGAGAAGGCAAAATTGGAACTGGAACACTATAAAAATGAAGCTTAAGAATGGGTACTTTCTCCTGATTGGCTGAGATTTTGACACCTACCGGAAAATGTATTTTCTGTTTATTAAAGAGCTGGAGAGACGGGGAGACTCCTGTTACTGAACAAACACTCTATAGCAATGATTACTATCAGAATATAGTGCCTTTAACCTTTTAACAAAATACTTTTTGTTTTAACCAAAAAATATCACTTACCCTACCTTTAACTGTGAAACCGTATTTAAGCATGTATAATACTAGTACATATAATATTAAAAAACTGTGATTATATTTTAGTCAGTAGGCAACTGGTTACTATCAATATTACTGTATACTGTACTTGCAACATTATTCAGCGTTTAATGCTGACACAGTATTAATACACACTGGAGGACATTACTGTAGAAGGCCATTATTAAGTTACCATGTTACCATTTTAACTTGTGACATGCATAGGAAACCATCATGTCCCTTATGAAATCACATTGGTATATAAACTGTTACACAGTGGTCATTCTCATATAAGTGACATGCAGCATGTGCCATGATTATTGTGCCTAAAATAAATGTTTCTTCAAAGTTATAACCTGACCTTGTCTCGTTGCCTTATCCATGGGAACAAGTCTGAATGGCTGACTTAGCAGACCCAGATAAAGCCTTGGAGCATAGTCAAATATTTGAACTATTTCTCTAAAAATGTCCTGAGTGCTTGACTTCAGGGTTAGTTTATCAAATCAAAACTCCCTTTCCAAAACAGTGGTGAGATTATGGAATTCTAGGACCCCCCACAACAATAATGAGCTTGCTAAGAATAGGCGTCGGCGAGGTCCCCACATGGAACAGCGCACAGGTGTGTGCGAATTACTAACTGTAATTCCTTCTCACATAGTCAAAATCACACGTATCGTATAGCTTCACATTTAACTGGATTTAGATAATATTGCATGATACAGCATGCCACAGTATGTTACACCTAGAGTGTGTCGAAGTAGAATCTCTCTTGAAATCTATTAGTATTAAAGTGTAAAATGTTAGGCCATAAAAGTAACCACTTACTATAGAGGCACATTTTAAAGTACCACTGTCAAAACATGTACACTGAAATACAGCGTTCACTAATCTGGATTTTTTTTTGTCTGTCTCGCTCTGATCTGATCTGAGCGAGACAGGCATCCAGGGAAACAGTGAGAGACAATACAAAGAATATTAAAGACAGAGAAAGAGCAAGGTTTTTAGGAGTCATGACTTGTGACACTCACCCTGGCCCCAGATCCAGGAGGCTATTTGTTCCTTGGGAGGTGTGAGTCAGCTTGGAGTTCAGATGAGGATATGGAAGAGTTGATCCAGGAGGACCCGACTGAGCGACCAACACTTACTGGCTGGTTTGCTGGCTGGGCGAAAAAAAGGTCTGGCTGCCCATCTGATTGATTATCTGCGCGCTACCTGACTGTCTGACTTGTTGACTGACTGGTTGGCAAACTGACTGTCCGACTTTTACAGAGCAAAGTAAAGGCCCGTACACACTGCAGGAGATTGGGTCCGATATTGCTGTCGCCGACATTTTTTGGCGCTCGCCGAGAAAACCTCCCGATCTGACGCAGATCGGCCTTTGATCTGCGAGATAATGCTCGCTCTGTGTGAAAGGTTCCGCGAGACGATGTGGCCGCGATTATCCGCTCTGCGACGGCTTTCCGACCGTTTTCAGATAACTACCATGTTAGATATTCAGCTCTGTCCCAGACAGGAGATCGGACAGTATCATACATTATGAAAGGGTCTGCGAGGAGATCCACGCTACAGCCAATGAGAGCACATTACAGCCACCGTGGCCAGGGGAGCGTCGCTGGATCTGACCACAACAAACAGTCCCTACCGCAATATTACCGTCCAGTCCTGTATTAAGTTAACATTATAAAACAAAATGAGAGAGTGAGCGAGCCTGGTGGGCTGTTTATTTTAGAGGAATTGTACAGAGAGAGAGAGAGAGAGAGAGAGAGAGAGAGACAGACAGACAGACAGAGAGTGAGAGCAAGAGCGAGCTCTGTGTGTGTGTGTGTGTGTGTGTGTGTGTGTGTGTGTGCAGAATGTGCACGCTGTTATGAACAGCGTTGCCAGATGTTGCGAGAGAAATAAGCAACCAGGTCTATGAAAACAAGCCCAAGAAAAGGCCACTTGAGCACTTTAAACCTATTTACAAATACATTGGATATTTGAAAATAGCCGATCTACAAGCTCACAACGCGTCGCAGCTACTTTCAAATACAAATCTTGAGAAAATTGTGGAATATTTTCCAAATCCACACAAATCTTGTATGGGGGTCTATTATGGCACAACATATTTACAGAAGGGGGGTCTGCGGACAAATACATATTATGTGTTGTTTAAACCACTGGTTTAAACAACATTAGGAAACAAGGCCAAATAAGCAACTACACAAATAAGCCCAAAAAATGCACCCCGCAACAACCAATATTTACAAGCAACTCTACAGAAAAACAAGCCCAAAGTCGCTTATAATAAGCGGACATGGCAACGCTGTCACTGACGGCTTCTGCGCACTTGACTGCGAGAGAGGGAGAGAGAGAGAGAGGGAGAGAGAGAGAGAGAGAGAGAAAGAGCGAGAGAGGGGGGAGAGGGAGAGGGAGAGAGGCATATCACGGGATACGTCGATTAAAATGAATTGGAATAAACTCAAATGTATGTATTGGGTCTGACTCTGGAGATAGCATCCTAGTGAACTATCCTACAGTGTGTCAGCCCTTGTCGGGGATCAATCCTGTTGTGAAGACCACAACGATATTATGACAGCCGATTTCAAGAAATAAACTCCTGCAGTGTGTAATGCTTAACGATCAGATAACCCCCCGAGCACTTTAAGGTCCTGCAATGTGTACCTGCCTTACCGCTGTGCCAACTGGGCCATTTCACATCAAGAAACTATCGGCAGCACCGCAATCCTCAGTGCCAGGGGGCTCCCTGAGAAGTACTGTCACCAGAGCCATCCTGTCCTGTCCTGTCCTGTCCTGTCCTGAGCTCTCTTGGGTGGTTCCCATAGCTCAACAGTAGAGAGGAGGGAAGGCTGAATATCTGTTCCCCTGTTCCCACAGCTCACCAGGAGGAGAGGAGTGGAGGCTGCTCTGTTCCCATAGAGGTCAGATGTGGAGTTAACACACCCAGCCAGCTGGCTGGTAACTGCTGCCTGCCTGCTACCGGAGTTCTCTCTCTCTCTCTCTCTCTCTCTCTCTCCCTCTCTCTCTCTCTCTCTCTCTCTCTCTCTCTCTCTGTCCTCCCTGTAAACCTGATAAATCACTCTGGAGACACACGCAGCGTCCTACTCAGCCAGTCGCAGCCCAGGGACAGAGAGATAGAAGGGAGAGAAGGACAGGGAGAGACTTTCAGCGGGTTGTCCCAAGAGATCCACTGTCCATATAAGAGTGTGGAAGCAGCGCTGCCAGTTCTCCCTCTCCTTCCTTCACTCATACTCCCTCCCTCCTTTCTCTCCTCCCTCGTTCCCTCTCCTCTTTCATCCCCTTCTCTTGT
>NC_137607.1:49977910-50027910 GCF_963280865.1 Gymnoscopelus braueri | reverse complement strand
GTTCGAGAACCACTGACCTAGAAGAGCAGTGCTTTCTCCTTGTATTGCATTAAAGCCTAATTTATACTTGTTGCATGCCGAAAATTAATCTCTCAAGACAGTTTTAGCTAACAGCAGAGTCTGTAAGCACTACTACCTTCAACATGTAATGTTGTTGTTAGTACGAATACAGAAGCACCCAGGTGGAATTGGACTAAGAAAGGGGAGGAGCCAAACTCGAGTTCCTGTTTTACACAAAAAAGGAGGTGGTGCCCCCAGAGGCAAAACAAAGGGATTCTTTTTTTATTTTTTTTACCGAATGGGTTCACACTACCCAGATTGGCCAAAAATAGACAATCCACAAGCTTGCAGTGCGCTGCAGAGTAGTCTATAAATTAAGCATAAGCCTACTCAAACACAGTGTTCATTTTTACATCAATCTTAGATTTTGTTTCAGTCATAGGTTTTTGAATAAAATTCCATTTATTTTAAGTCATATTTTAGTCATCTGATGTTTTGTTTTGTTTTAGTCTAGTTTTAGTTGACAACATTTCATTTGATTTTAGTCAACTAAATCTACAGCTGATTTAGTCGTCTAAAATGTAAAAGGTTAAAAGGTAGGGTAAGTGATATTTTTGGTTAAAACAAAAAGTGTTTTGTTAAAAGGTTAAAGCACTATATTCTGATAGCAATCATTGCTATAGGGCGTTAGTTCAGTAACAGGGGTCTCTCCAGCTCTAATAAATAGAAAATCCATTTTCAGGTGAGTACATTTTCTTTTTCTGCTTACTAAACAGCTGGAGAAACAGGGTGACTCCTGTTACTGAACAAACACTCTATAGCTATTAGCAATGAGTACTATCAGAATGTAAAGCTATTTAACACTTATTTAACAAAAGATAACACACCTTTAAAGTGTAATGCAATGTTTTAAATGATTCTCAAATGTACATTCATCTTTTTAGTTATATATTTGTTTCAATTTGAGGCCAGAGAAACTTTACATTCATTCAGCATGCCTATCAACCTTTTACTTTACAAACTAAGATAAGCAACTCTGTGTCATTCACATCTCTAATCAGTACAGGACAGGTCAGTGGTGGTTTCGATTCTTTTAGCTTGCGTGGTATTTCAAGTTTCATGAATTAATAGATAGATTAAAGTTAAGTAAAAAATAAATAAATACATAAATGAAACATTATGTGAAAGAAAATGCATGGCCTACTGGCAGAATGCACAAGAAATTGCTGATCGGTCCAGTAGTTTGCGCGATTAGCCCCAGAAACACAGACAGACTCAGACCCATTTCTAGACGGCTCACCTCCTACAGAGCCCCAGCCACATTATCCTTCTCACAACTTGGGTCAGTTAGTCACTGCATTTCTCTGAACAGCAGTGGTTTTCAAACTGTTTGTGCCCAAGGCGCACCAATGAGCAAGTTAAAATCTAACACTGTTTGGGAACCACTGCTGTAGTGTATGCCGTTCCAACTTCACACTCTTACTTTACTCATGGCAGCATGATTTCTTCATTTCCTGTGTGAGCAGATGAATCTGAGTTTGATCTGAGGCATGTGTGTCATCTGTACAGTGTGAGAGCGAATGCTTCTTGGTAGCTTCAAAGCCAGGAGATTTTGAGCTCTCTGAATCAAAGGGTGTCCTCAATATCTTGAATACAGAGAGAGAGAGAGAGAGAGAGAGAGAGAGAGAGAGAGAGAGAGAGAGAGAGAGAGAGAGAGAGAGAGAGAGGTTCTCGCTGAGGTGGTCAGATGATGCCTTTCATGGTCAGTTGATGCCTTTCAAAAAGTGTGTTCAGCCACACAGATGTTTTGCGTTTTAACACCCTGAGCTGATAAAGTGTGAGCAGCTGTATTGATAAGCTGTGACTGACAGGAGGAAAAGGAGAGAGAGAGAGAGAGAGAGAGAGAGAGAGAGAGAGAGAGAGAGAGAGAGAGAGAGAGAGAGAGAGAGAGAGAAAGCACGTTCGGGGGGGTTATGCGAGAAGAAAGTCTCATTCCATATAAATCTCAGTGCAAGCATAAACAGGAGCAGAAGGGAACCATTCGCTCCCTCCTGCATGCCTCAGACCAGATTACTTCCTGAAGGTTCGCTAGCATTTCAATCATGCTGCCCCCCCCCCCTTCCTTTTCTCTCTTTTGCTCACTCCTTTGCAATTGCTTGACTGGGCCTCCGTTATTTATATTCATAACAAACAATGTATTTATGAGGATGGGAGGATGGGAGGGCGAGAATAGTATAGAACAGAGGAGGCTCTGTGGCTCAGAAGCAAACTAGTTTTAATACTACCTCATCAACAACAATGGAAACTGCTGTGGTGGGTTATTGGCACACCAGGGACCTCCGTTATAAGCCTCAATTGACAGGATGGATGGAACACACCAAAGCCTCTCACAGTCACTTCAACCCTTGGCCTTATCCTTCCAGCATCCTGACCAATTACAAACCAGATGTGACTAAAGCCCCAGGATCAGGCCTCGCTGATTGGAGCAGATCAGCATCACAGGTTTTGACTTGGATCTCCTGGTTTGGGCTCTGTGACGGGGGTCTGATGTCTGTGAGGTCTGTAGGGGGAACTTAATGGGGGTCCATCTGTGTTGAGGTTTCATTCAGAAACACCAGGATTATAAATATTGTACACACACCATCCTGCATGTCTACAATGTAATAATGCATCATTATATTTTTACCTCCATCACCAAGGTTTTTAGACGACTGACAAACTATTTCAGATGTGGTGGGGAGTGTTGATAGGACTGTATGCCTCCATGTACAGTAAAGTGTATATATATCCAATGCTATGACAGCAATTGCATCAAAAAAGCTTAGAATTTGCATGTTTGCACGTTATAATAAACATAAGCTTCTGGATTCATCTAAAATGCTTTGACATCGTTCTTCCAATCGTCGTCTGAGTGGCCCAAACCTGGTCTACACTTGGCCGACTATCAGTCAGTAATCAGCCCAATCAGGCCCGGCAAACAACCAAAACAAACAGTAGGCGGGTGAGCGATGGTTGGACAGCACTCCTCTAGGGCGGACATGACCTCAGGACAAGGTGGCCTCATGACTAATTGGTGTTTAAGCTCGATCACAGTCAGCACACTTCCTACTCCTGTGGGCCTGCTAAATGGCTCCATTCTCTCTGTCTGCCCCCTCCTCTCTCTCTTAGTCTTCTCTCTCTTTTCTGTCTCTCTCCCTCCCTCCCGCCCTCCCTCCAGGCCCCCCTAGCCACCCGTCTGTCTGTCTGGTCTGGAGGGAGGCACCGTGGGAGTTTAATTGCCTCGTATTTCCACGAAGCCAAGTTCATTACATTAACAGCTCTGGCCCACGCCGCATTCTTCTAACCTGCCGCAATTTGTTTTTGTATTTATTAGGCTGTCAGAGGAGGCAGTTTCCCGCTCAACTCAGAGGGAGAGAGCGAGCGTGGCTGGGTGAGGGAGAAGGTCAGAGCAGGCTCTCAGGCACAGGCGCCCATTGTGATCTACTAGCCAGGCGGATGAAAACATGACAGGGAGGCACACAGGCGTGGAATGCAAGGCCTTCTGTGTCGGGGAGAAATCAGGGTCACTCTGAGGGGGGGGGGGCGGGGTGGGGCGGTGACGGAGAGACATTAGGAGAGGAGGAAGGTCAACGGAGAGGTGTCGAGTCAAACCGTAAATATAACTTTGGGATTAGATGGAGGATATCATTTTACACAATTTTAAATTAACGGTCTCCTTCACAGGCTCATGTAACACATAACCTGCTAGCTGAATAATAATAGTTCAACGTAGAACATCTTAACAGGTCAGAGACCCTACAGTAATTAATTGCACACGTTAGTGTTGCATGTTTTGATACCTGGCTTCGACGGATAAGAAGGTCAAGTAATAACTCAAAAGGTAATAGGTATTCTACAAATGGTGTACAGACTGTAATTAGAATAGAATATGCCTCATATCACCCCACTGACCATGGCAGATAGATACATAGACAGAGAGACACAGAGGAGTGTGTGCCAGAAGCTAGTGGGACATCAGACAACATTTATAGAATGGATATTTCCATTCATAGCAATGCTGTGCTTCCATGTCACATAGAAAAATGCAGTATATAATCGAGCCATGAGGGTCTCTGTGGTGTGTTTGTTTTATATAAAGATACATTGGTTTTATGGCATCTTAACTAGCAAAAGAGGTGGCTCTTAACATGAAAGAATGACACGTCTGACCTATCTATACAGTTATAGCTATGTCCAGAACAGAGGTTTCCTTTCAGAGAAGTTGAGGGAACACAGTGAACATCCTTTCCTATCATATTGCACAGCAGATTACCACATCACATCCTTTGCCCTTACAACCCTGGGTATCTCCATTTATTTCTTTATGTTCCTCTCACTCTACAGTATGTACATTCCCTGATGTGGCACATGCAACTCTCCATTTCACAACCTTATTGCTCAGCTACATTCTCTTTCAATGAAATAGGCTTCTGAGAAAACAGGACATTTGTGAAACTTCAAAAAGAATGACAGAAATAGAACAGCTGTGGTGAAAAAGGACATTTACTTTCTGCACATGGAGATGAGGTGAATCCAGTTGGCCAACAGTCTGTATTGCAAAAGTGTGAGGCCACCACAAATCCCTGGCTAAGGTTATTCAAGAAGAACTAGTATCTTTACTCATCAATGCTGACGGTACCGTACGATGATACTAAACTAAACTACTATAAATTAAATCTATAACATCAAGCCATGTCCGGCATAAAATGGATCAACTTGATTCCTCACTGCAGGAATCATGGGGAAAAGGGTGAAGACAAAAATCAGACAAGAGACAAAGAAGTATTGTAAAATGCTGAGGAGTATTAAAAATAGGCAGGGAGAATGAAATAGATATGGAAGGAGAAAGAATAGACAGAAAGATAGATGGAGTGAGCAGAAGAGAGAGAGATAGAGAGAGAGAGAGAGAGAGAGAGAGAGAGAGAGAGAGAGAGAGAGAGAGAGAGAGAGAGAGAGAGAGAGAGAGATATGGCCAGTCCACGGGACATATGAGTGAGCAGCTCTGAAAGTGGATATGAAGGCGGATGAGCCACGCCAACCTCCTCTGACCACATTAACAAAACCTAATGGAACGGCTGGCTCCAAGAGGCCTCGTCATCCATTATCTGACTGTTGCTCCAACCAAATAGGCTCCCTGTCTAGCTGGCTGCCTGCAGCTCACCATCATACACTGTTCTTCTCTTCATCTCATTTCTAGTGGCCTTAATGAAAATGATGGCTAAACTAATTGCTTAGTAGGTACAGTAGCAAAGACAACAATGCCTGTATTTTAGTGCTCAAGACCTTTTGTGAATGTACCTACTGTACCCATTGCAATTCCCAGCACACACCCTGTTACTCTTCCGCAAAACATCTGGGCTGACTGCAGATTTTTATTTTCCCCCTTTAATCCGTCATTATACCAATTCCCTATTTTCCCTACACTTGTGTAGTCCCCATCACTGCTAAGTGCTAACCCCTACATTTGGCCATGTGGGAGGGTAGACGAGCACGTGTCTACTCTGATACACATTCATTTGCCACTTCTTTTCATCTAAACAGTGAGGAGTTTCGCCAGGAGTGCGTAACGCGTGCAGAGGAACATGCTATCCAACCTAGTTCTTCTCCATGCTGAACAGGTGCCCTGACCAACCTGTTGGAGTCACTAGTGCTGCGACAGAGATCGCCTTCATTGCTCGGCTTCATCTTTGAACACGGCCAATTGTCTTCGCTGGAGCGCCCGGCCAAGCACCGTGGCATCGTGGAGGATTCAAACCCATAGTCTCTGCGATGGTGGGCAGGAACTATGCCAATGCTCCAACCGAGTGCCCCTGACAGCTGAATTGTTTTCTAGGCATCTGTGTACCTTCACACTATATGGCAAATTATGCAACAGCAAATACGCAGTGATATTCGTCTGACAGCATGTGAACTTGAATGCAATTCAATATTTGCCATTTTAGTATTGCTTTGTATTATTACTTTACTTAATTAACTGTACATTTCTGTGTTCATTTTACTCTGAAAGTGTAAAATGAACCCATAAGAGTGTATAAGGAGTCTCAGAGCTGACTCAGGATTTTACAGTGTATCGACATTTTGACAATGATGGATTACGCTGATGGAACCAAAATATGAAAGAGAACCAGTGGTATCCTTTAAGGACCCCAATATGCTCAGCGGTTGAGCAACCTGCCAGTGTGGTGAGAAAATGACAGCATCCTCTGAGAATGAGAGAGAGCAAGAAAGAGAAGGGAAACACAGAGACACACTACAAATTGCTTACTTTACTGTGAGCTAGCTAATCTCCCGTTAATCCATGGTACTTACCCACACACACTGACTGAATCTTTTGTGTGGCCACACAGAGGAAGTGTTTTTCTGTGGTCTGGGGTCAGGGGCAAAGGCTGGACTGATTCAGAACATTCCCAGGAGCAGTGGAAAGAAACGGGGACAGAGTGAACAGCCCGCACATTGTGTGTGTGTGTGTGTGTGTGTGTGTGTGTGTGTGTGTGTGTGTGTGTGTGTGTGTGTGTGTGTGTGTGTGTGTGTGTGTGTGTGTGTGTGTGTGTGTGTGTGTGTGTGTGTGTGTGTGTGTGTGTGTGTAAAAAGGCAAGTGTGCATCAGTTTTTGAATAGCGCACTGTTTACTGTAAAGTACGTGGACATTCCCTCTGTCATACAATAATGTTTTATGTATTTGCACAAGGCCTTGTCTTCACATTATTGAGCCACCGGATGGTCCGGTGATAATAGGATGTTTCTGATATTTGAATTAGCCTCTATTGGCAATGTGACAGCTCACCAATTAACAAACCTTAGGTGAGGTGCTAGAGCTGAAGAAAAACTAAATAAACTCAAAACTGCAAAAATCTAATTTTATTGAAAAAAGCTCACACTAAAATTAGATTTTTGCACAGGTTTGAGTGTGGGAATGCTGTTTTTTTTCTCATTTGAGTTAGACTATGACATGATGAGTGCTGCAGGGCAATGCAACATGGTATAAACAAAACATTATTTCCTACTAATGTGTTATTGGCTTTTTTCATTTTGCCATTGATATAATCACAATGTTTTCTAGCGTTTTGAGATACGTTTGTAGCGGTTGAAGAATATCTTCAACATTACCAAATACCAGGCCGTCTGAGAATATCTCCAATTGATAATAACTGTCCAATAATGCAAAATCATTACCACGAGTTTGTATGGTCGTACCTAATTGGTTTTCCTCCTTTGTTTGCCTCCTGCTCTCTCATAGGCCCGGGCAAGGATTACTCACACAACGGAAATAATGACGCCAAGGTCCATTAAGTGGGATGGCAGGACATCATATCAGCATTAATCTCCCACTTAGCTGAGCAGCCCACAGAGGGGAGAGAGCTGGGGGCAGAGAGAGAGAGAGAGAGAGAGAGAGAGAGAGAGAGAGAGAGAGAGAGAGAGAGAGAGAGAGAGAGAGAGAGAGAGAGAGAGAGAGAGAGAGAGACAGACAGACAGACAGACAGACAGACAGACAGACAGAGACAGACAGAGAAAGACAGAGAGAGAGAGAGATATGATATGATATGAACATATGACATCAGCTCTAGCCGTGGTCTTTCCTCAGATTTAGAGCCGAGTTCGAACATTTCTGAGATGGTTATACTGTCTGTAATGTATTAACAACAATGGGGTATTTAATGGACACAACACTTCTGTTGCTTTCAACAACTTCAATCTAAAGCAACAATTTATACCAGTTGTATATAATACATCAACTTAAACTAGGATTTGAAGATTTCTGGGGTGCTAACTCAAAATGAAAATATGTTGATGTGTAGACTATGATTAAGATATATAAAGAATACCCTACATATAATCAGTGGTGAAAGTAACTAAGTACATTTACCTCAAGTACTGTACTTAAGTACAATTTTGAGGTCATTTTACTTTACTGGAGTATTTCCAGTTTTCAGTACTTTTACTTATTGTTGTACTTTTATTATTATTGTACTTTTTACTCCACTACAATTATTTGAAAACTTTAGATACTAGTTACTTTGTAGATTTTGATTATTATTACAAAACATACATTAACCACTTCAGCCCTGTATACAGTACTTTTCGGCCATTTGAAAATAGCCGATCTACAAGCTCACAATACATTGCGATGCGACACATTGTGATCTTGTAGATCTGCTATTTTCAAAAGATTTTTATACATTTGAAAACTTGTGAAATGGGGACAATGTGCATAATGAGTACTTTCTACTTTGGGTACTTTAAGTACATTTTCATACCAATACTTTTGTACTTTTACTAAATTTTGAATTCCGGACTTTTACTTGTACCAGAGTATTTCTACATTGCAGTATTGATTGATTGACTTTTTCCACCACTGCTGCACTGCATAATAGTACCCTGACCTCTTACCTTTCTTACCCACGGTGTGGTAATATCTGTTATACAGCGCCATCTGCTGTTGAAATTGCATTCTGGTCTGGTCTTGTCTGCTGTTGGAAATGCATTCTGGTCTACAGCGCCATCTGCTGTTGGAAATGCATTCTGGTCTACAGCGCCATCTGCTGTTGGAAATGCATGGCCAGTAAATAGCTGTCCCAGATAGCTCCTGAAGGACCACAGATACGAGATAATTCCTATGGATAATTCCATTGTATTCATTCAGTTTAAAATATTTCAAAGGGGTCGTCATTTAACTAAACAAAATACAAATGAGAGGAAATGAAACAATGCCCTTCATTAAGTACCATGCATTGCACGCGTGTGTCTCAAGCGCTTCAATACATATCGATAAATAAGCCCGTGTGTTGCAAGCTGAGGTAACCAAGTAATTTGCCTGCTCAAAAAGGCGTTTGTCAGTTGGTGCCAGTGTTGCCATGTCTGCTTTTTATAAGCGACTTTGGGCTTGTTTTGCTTGTAAATATTGGTTAGTAAGTGTAGTTGCATGGGCTTGTTTCCAATGTTGTTGTTTTTTATTATGGTTGAAACCTAGCTGTGTAGTATACAATACAACCCTCGTAGACGTATTTATGATTCTGACGTCTTCAATCTACGAGAGTTGTAGGGTTCACGCCCCATGGAGACCTGGACTTTCTGCACTATGCCCCGTAGACACTCCAAACATGTACAAATGTGAAAATAAAGGTGCTTAACCCCAAGCCCCAAATGTTAACTGGCTCTACGGGGTAGTAGTTTAATGTAATAATCAATATATTTCAATGAAGAAGTGTTTTAATGCCGTCTGTGGCCGAACGCCATTTTTTCACCCTCGTTTACTTCCTGTTTACATTTAGTGTAATTCCGGGTTCCACCAGATGCGCCCCGTCACTACCCGTCACTACCGCCCATTGGGCACTTCCGACAGAATCGGCCACAGATGGCATTAAAACACTTCTTTATTGAAAGATATGGATTATTACATTAAACTACTACTCCGTAGAGCCAGTTAACATTTGCGGCTTGGGGTTAACTACCTTTATTTTCACATTTGTACATGTTTGGAGTGTCTACGGGGCATAGTGCAGAAAGTCCAGGTCTCCATGGGGCGTGAACCCTACAACTCTCGTAGATTGAAGACGTCAGAATCATAAATACGTCTACGAGGGTTGTATACTACAGTTAGTTGAAACCAGTGGTTCTAAAAAAAAAAAATCATGTCAAGGACCCCCAAATTGGAATGGAAATATTTTGTTCCAGGGACACCCATACCAGATTTGTGGATTGTGTTGTTAGAATCATGTTCCACATTTTGTAGAAGAGGAGGGGGGGGGATAACAGATCTACAAGCTCACAACGTGTTGCATCGCGACGCGTTTGGGCTTGTAGATCAGCTAATTTTAAAAAGCCAATGTAATGTTTAAAGGGCGAAGGGCTTGCTTCTTCTGGGCTTGTTTCTCTCTCTCAAAACCTGGCAACCCTAAGTCGGTGCGGTTTCTAGTGGTTTCTAGCGTTGACTACAACCAGCTAGCAAACAGTAGCTAACCTTCCTGTCAGCTTCCTTCCTGGTTGTTGGAGACAGACAGCGACTCAAATAAATACCATTTCTCTCTGATTTGTCGCGCAACACAACCGCCAACATGTTCGAGGAGGCGAGCGAGATGTTCGACAACATGTTCAAAACGTCCTTTCCGCTCACTTTCATTGTGTTCATCCCCGCGGTGCTCATCCTGGTGTCCGCGCCGCTGCCAACCGAAGCCGCACATGAGTTCACCGTGTACCGCATGCAGCAGTACGACCTGCAGGGGCAGCCCTACGGTGAGTGAGGATAGCAGGTCTAAGATGCTCACGGTGCATCGCTATGCGGCGCATTGAGAGCTTGTAGATCGGTTATTTGGATGCATCATCATGGCATGTAGTAGCTTAGCCCTGCTTCGCGAGTTCTCTCTAACGCCGTAACACTGCCGTGCGAGGTCTGCCGACTTAAGTAAAACAAATAAACAACTGTTTTGCTGGTCACCGAAACAAAGGCTGCTTTGTGTTGTTGAAAGTCTATTCTCCAGGGTGGGAAGCCTGTCAGCCCACCACCTTCTCTGTATAATACACTTTTTGGGCAGAAAATAAAATATGTACACCAGATGGAATTTGTGTAATGCACTCCACTGCGCCCTCTACAGATCTGGTCAATATAAGTTAACCATTGACCAGATCTGTAGAGGGAGCAGTGGAATAAATAAAACAATTTCCATCTGGCGGACATATTTTATGTTTTGCCCAAAAAGTGTATTGTACAGGGAAGGTGGGGTGCTGAGAGGCCTCCCACCCTGGAGAATAGACTTTCAACAACACAAAACAGCCTTTGTTTCGGTGAGTAGCAAAATAGTTTAGTTTATTTTTTTTTACTAAAGACAGACCTCGCACGACAGTGGAATTTTCGGTCTATGAGCAGAACAGCACGCTTGGCAGGGCGTTAGGGAGAACTCGCTAAGGCTCTCGACCAGGGCTAGTAGTAGCTGTCCCAATGACAGCTCGCCGTGTTAGCGTGGCTAGCAGAGTTAGCATGGTTAGCCCAATGCTTTCTGTCCTACTGCAGCAGTCAGTCCCTCATTGATGGCTCTGGTCCATACCGTTGGGAGTTCTCCTTCTCCTAATGGCAATGCTATGGACCAGAGCGACCTCATTGACAGAATCAAACCATTCACCTTTAATCAATCTCATTACTGACTCCTCCCTCATTGATACCAGTGTGTGAGATTTTTATTTCTGGTCAGTGGTGGTAGCAACACTACAATCATAACTTTCTTCTCAGTATGTGGGTTTTTAAATCTCACATTTATTTATGAACGAGAATGAATGGGATCTAATAGCATTTTGTATAGGCTTCAAAACCCAACCCTGCCCTTACTTTATGCTTGGCATCATTGGATTGGAGTTCAGCCGGACAGTCCACTCCAATTTGAACATAAGTAGATGGTCTCTATATGTTGGCAAAATGGTATTAGTTGACTTAAGACGTTATGTTTGCAAATACATTTATAGAATAATATTTTTGTTGTCTCTAGGAACCAGGAATGCCATACTGAACACAGAGGCACGTTCAGTGGAGGCGGAGGTGTTAAGTCGCCGCTGTGTTATCATGCGGCTGATGGACTTCTCCTATGACAAGTACCAGAAAGCCCTGCGCCAGTCAGCTGGAGCTGTGGTCATCATCCTGCCTAAGAACATGTCTGCTATGCCTCAGGACATAGTGCAGGTATAAGAACACGTCTGCTATGCCTCAGGACATAGTGCAGGTATAAGAACATGTCTGCTATGCCTCAGGACATAGTGCAGGTATAAGAACATGTCTGCTATGCCTCAGGACATAGTGCAGGTATAAGAACACGTCTGCTATGCCTCAGGACATAGTGCAGGTATAAGAACACGTCTGCTATGCCTCAGGACATAGTGCAGGTATAAGAACACGTCTGCTATGCCTCAGTACATAGTGCAGGTATAAGAACATGTCTGCTATACCTCAGGACATAGTGCAGGTATAAGAACACGTCTGCTATGCCTCAGGACATAGTGCAGGTATAAGAACATGTCTGCTATGCCTCAGGACATAGTGCAGGTATAAGAACACGTCTGCTATGCCTCAGGACATAGTGCAGGTATAAGAACATGTCTGCTATGCCTCAGGACATAGTGCAGGTATAAGAACACGTCTGCTATGCCCCAGGACATAGTGCAGGTATAAGAACACGTCTGCTATGCCTCAGGACATAGTGCAGGTATAAGAACACGTCTGCTATGCCTCAGGACATAGTGCAGGTATAAGAACATGTCTGCTATGCCTCAGGACATAGTGCAGGTATAAGAACACGTCTGCTATGCCTCAGGACATAGTGCAGGTATAAGAACACATCTGCTATGCCTCAGTACATAGTGCAGGTATAAGAACACATCTGCTATGCCTCAGTACATAGTGCAGGTATAAGAACATCTCTGCTATGCCCTAGGACATAGTGCAGGTATTCGCCTCCAGTGGCGGCATAAATGACCATCTTAAGAACATGTCTGCTATGCATCAGGACATAGTGCAGGTATTCGCCTCCAGTGGCATCATAAATGACCATCTTAAGAACATGTCTGCTATGCATCAGGACATAGTGCAGGTATTTGCCTCCAGTGGCATCATAAATGACCATCTAGCATACAAAAGTATAGCCCTAGTCCGTTGCAGAGATTATGACTAAGTATTGAGTTACCACCTACAGAACAACCACTGCTCGCATTGGGCCGCAAAATTACTCAAATTACAGTTGGATTCATGACGTGCGCACCGGCAATTTTTTTTTCTTAGCACCTTGTGTATGTTAGTAAATGATTACAATAATAATAATGGCTTGAATGTATATAGTGCCTTTCATAAACCCAAGAACGCTTTACATAAAAACAATGAACAAACGACAAACAAACAAAACAACAAACAACTATTTGCCATAAGCGAGAATAGGTGTCTTTTCAAGGCAGCCTTAAAAGAGTCCACTGTGGGAGCATGGTGAATCTCCATTGGAAGACAGTTCCTAAGGGTTGGGGCTGCCACACTTCAGGCTCTGTCCCCAAAGGTTTGCTTGCTTGTTAGGGGATAGAGAGGAGGTCTAAGTCTGTGGACCACAGGTTGTGTGACAGTACGTTTTTGGAGGAGGCCTGAGAGGTTCTGTGGAGCCAGGGCGTTCAGACATTTGTAGGTGAGGAGGAAGAGTTTGTAATAGATGCGGAACTTAACAGGAAGCCAGTGCAACTGTTCACGGGTGGGGGTGATGTGCTGCGATGGCTTGGTGCGGGTGAGAGCTCAACCACACTTCCATGTACAAAATCATGAGCACAATGCAGTTGCGTGCGGGGAAGATATGATAACGCCTGTGCAAGACGCAAAAATAAGTTACACATAGCGCTGGTCATGGAAAATAGGGCAATGGGTTTCCGTTACTAATACTGTATATTTTTTTAATTATGGAAGAAATTATTACAATTTAAAGTGGTTGGTACATTTAACTTACCATTCTTTGTAAAACATTTGCAAGCATTTGGTGGATGGTCTGGTGTTAATTTCCCCCACTGTTTTATAATGCAGGAGGTCTCGTGTGAACCTGGACTGTCAGGAAAACATGCTTTGAGCATTGCTCTACTTTCGAACAGTGATTTATGTACAAACTCAAATGAATCCGCAGATGCCATCTCTTATCAGCTGTGCCACACTTAAAACAAGAACAGGCAAAACCAGACTTCTAAGGTTCAAAGAGGCAAACGTGAAAAAAGTTTGAATGTTTTCATTCCTTTTTTTTATTGGTGTCATAATCCCTTACGTTTGCCAAGTACAAATAATTCAAAGGAAATTGTTTCAGAGACACAATGGCCTCATTGATACTAGCGCAATATGATGCAAAGGAACCGAAAGACACATTTGTCTAATACTTGTCTCATACTCAATTTTGTATGATTAAATGGTGAACTACCATTTATTTTATACATGTTTATTGATTGAAACATATTTGCTGTGTACTATTTGTCAAACTACCCTCTTGTATTGTTCCTTTCTACTGTAGCAGTTCATGGAGCTGGAGCCAGAGATGTTGTCCACCGAGACAATCGTCCCTGTCTACTTTGCCATGGAGGATGATGAGCTGCTGTCCATCTACAGCCAGACCCTGACGTCGTCCTCCTCCCAGGACTCATCCTCTGCAGCTGAGGGTAAGTTCCATAGATTAAATCTTTATTTAAAACCCATTAAGACCTAAGTGGAGAGAAGTACTGTGATATACAGTCATAGGAAGAATAAATATCACAGAAAACTAGAAAAATGTGCTCCTCGGAGCGCAGGTCTCGCCAGGCCGGGTAGCTTATTGTGGGCCAGCTTTTTGGACTTAGCCAATCAGGATGAAATATGAAGAATCTGAAGAGTAATATAAAAAAGAATCTCCCTCCTGGTGGCGCTATAACAGGCTTGTATGAACAATTTGGGGCAGAGGTTCTGCTCTGGCCTCCAGGGAGTGTGCGTGCACAGTTTCTCGCCGATCGGTCCAACAGTGCCTGAGATAAGCTGTTCACAGATAGACGGACACACTGACGAAAACAGTCTCGGCCACGTCTTCGGCCTAGCGGAGACGATGACAGAAAGCAGTAAGCAGAAATACATGCAATCAAAATCTAATGTGACTAAACATCACAGATGTACACCGATATCGTTGCAGTCCAGTCAACTGTACAGTAATGGTATCCTACGGTGTTACTGCTGAATAGAATACACCGGTGGTTCTGTGGGGACTTCCGTGTCTACTCTGCATAAAGCATAGAGGCGCTCTTTGGGTGGCGATGAGAAGTGAAACCATTTTCACCCGTTTGTGTACATAGTTATTATTTCAGTATATAGAGGACAGTATATTTGTGAGAAATATCATGTATATTTACAGCAAGAAGATTCATAGGGCACTGGCAAATGATAAAGTCATATCCTATCCTTCCACACTTTTAATATTAATATGTGCTGTGTGTTCTGCCTTCTTATAGTGCTGATTCATACGGCCACAGCCAATGGCTTTCAGATGGTGACCAGCGGAGCTCAGAGCAAAGCTGTCAGTGACTGGGCCATCACCAGCCTGGAGGTGAGAATCCTACCTCCAGGGCATGCAATCTGAAATGCCATAACCTTGAGAAAACATTATTTTACTCCGCTAAGTACTTACGGGGTGCTAAGTATTTTGCCAAATATTTTAGAGAGAATAAAATCAACAGAACTACTGAGGTGTCCGCTGAAATGTGTGTTGACCTAAGCAGGGTGTTAAACCCAGGGGGAATAAATGGGTTTTAGTCATGCTGCAGGGGATTAGGAGACAGACAGTGGATTTCCTCTGAGGCCTGGGGGCAGGCGGTTACTCTTGACTGTAGACCAGAACATTGCATAGTAAAGGTTTTAATAGTCTACATGGTCCCATAAGTTTAGGCTTAAGTCACTGCTGTAAGCTCTCTATTCTTGACTTCATTTACTGCTTGGTCTCATGTGCCACATGCTTGACTTAGAACAGAGGGCACAGTAATTGAATTAAAATTGAATGCCTGCTGAACCCTAACTAAATTAATCATGTTACAAGTTTTCTAATCAATCCAAAGTCTCTTTTCTTACTGTATCGCATGGATATGTAAATGAACCACCTCAACAAGAACAAGTGCATGAAGGCAAGGCCTATAGAATGTTTTCCACACATAGATGCACATATTTGCGTGTACTACAAATGCTTAATAGAAATTGTTTTATTACTATAAATGGAATGTGTCTCCAAAGACGGCATCCTAATCATGTCTTGAAAGAGACCCTAATGAAGCAGCTATGTACCCTTTTTTTTGCATAAAGCAAAGTGCGCCATCTGCTGTTGTAGTGCAGTAACAGCACTCTCTTTACTGAGCGTTATGGCATAGCAATTAAAGCTATAGAATCAACCACCTCTGCTGTAGGGTCTAGCATTTAAAACCTTTACCCTATAACTTGTCTAATGAGGGTCTCTTATTTCTCTCAGGGTCGTCTGGCTGGGGTTGGCGGGGAGGACCTGCCCACCATTGTCCTTGTGGCTCACTATGACTCCTTCGGTGTGGCTCCAGTACGTGTTTTGGTTTTGGAAATGTTCTAGGAATGTTCTAACTGAAGAAATACTTAACTAGCCTACTAGTTGAAGGAGTTTGTCAAATAGTCTGTTCAGGGTTGTTGTTTTTTCTTAATGCAAATGAATGCAAAGAATTATCCTAAGTAATATTTATTTGAAGAAGTAATGCTTATTTTAGTAACTTGTACAGACAAAACATTTAATTAATATACAAATAGTGGTATTTATTTTATTTACTTGAGACACCAATGATGTGTTTATTAATAAAACAATCCCAGTTGACCAAGATCTCGTAGACCTGATATAGCCTAACTAATTTAGGGGGGAAACCAAAACTTGTCCCAATTCAAATGTATTCATAACTGACCGTTATTTCCCACAATATCCCATTACTGTGTGGTGGAGGCATGAGGTTACAATATGAAAGTTGACATCCTGCATATGTTGTCATCTCCAGTGGCTTTCCTATGGAGCAGACTCTAATGGCAGTGGAGTGTCCATGTTGCTCGAGCTGGCTCGTCTCTTCTCTAGACTATACACATATAAGAGAACACATGCTGGGTGAGTAGTAAACCACTTAGCAAGTTAATTTATTTGTGGTGGCTAATGGTCAAGAAAGACCTCTATATCTACTGTACACTCATATCTCTGCCCATTGGCCTCCAGTCATCCTGGGAGATTGGGGATGCTCTTTCTCCCCCTCTACATTGTATAGACCGATTATTTGTTTACCAACATTGAGACTGGACGCACAGGTGATTGTTTCATGCAATCAATTCCCAACGTATTGTTTCGGGGTGCGCTGGTTTCAGTTCATTCAACCTCCTCTTGTGTGTTGGCTAGGGAGTCGCGTCCTTGCGAGACATGACATGACAGAATGGGTTTCATTTGGTGCCGGCCTGCGCGCGCATACTGGTTCTTATCAGTGTGACGTCGTCTGTTAAGGGGTCTTTAGGGAAAAAAGGAGGAGGACCCCTGGGAGACCATTGAAGTGTATATAGGGTTTAAGTGGTTAAGCACCATACCTAATCTATTGTCGCTGTCGGGTGGAAACCTTGTATATGTCCAAAACTAGTCTGTTACTTTTCAGGTAATGGAAAAAAGAACCTGCGTTCCAATGGATCCAATTATCTATTCACAAGCTCTTGTTAATCCTTTTAATTGGTTATAAAACGCCAGACCTAACTACTTTCACGTTTACAAAAATAGTAAATCTAACAGCAAAAATAGCAGATCTACAAGCTCACATGTTTCAATGTAATACATTGTGAGCCTGTAGATCGGTTATTTTTGCTACTTTTGTGTGACACTGTAGTATGAAGAAGTAGGGCATTAATCAACTTAAAAACCTAAGTTGAAGTATGTAGATACAAGATTTATGCCCGACAGCAATGTTGGCTATCATACCAATAATGACTGTGCACTAGAGCCCTCTGCTGGATGTGATGTGGAATGCCACTTTAGATTCACTTGAACTGAGGAGTTGCACACACATCAATCTCTTCACTGAAGCTTGAAAATATTTCTAAAAAGAAGTGAATGCCAACTTTGGGGGTTCTATCGCACACTGCACATAAAGATGAAGTCTATCTATGCTACCCTGTAGTTGTTATGGACGGCATCCAAACCCTTTCACAGAGCTTCATTAACTATGCACTACTGACAGGAACTCCATTGACTGCCACTTACAGTGGTCAATAATGTGGGACAGATGCCTTTTTGTTTCCGTTGTAACCTACTTAGCTGGATGGAAACAGTTCTTTTAACTATTGCAAGTGGCAGCTGAAAGAGGTGTGTGTGTGTGTGTGTGTGTGTGTGTGCGCGCAACGTGATCCTAGCGGTATAGTTGTGATGTGAAGTCCGCCGTCCACTTGAGTGAGAATTATTATCAAAACTCTAACATTTGTAGTGATCATTCTTGGTGTGGATGACCCTTTACTCTAGATTTGACTAATAATGTGTCCCTCCTGTGTGTTTAGGTTCAACCTGCTGTTCTTTGTGTCTGGAGGAGGGAAGTTCAACTACCAGGGTACCAAACGTTGGCTGGAGGACAACCTGGACCACACAGGTACTGTTGCGGGTTGTCAGCTGCCTGCTATACATTTGCTCAAACAGAATAGAGATGGAGTGGACACTGGACATTGTTGGATTTGTAATTTATCAATCAATCACACAGCATGCAGGGCTCAGCTGGTCTTCTATATAAAACACAAACAATGCCTCATCTCTGCTTTTCACCCTTCATGCATGTTTCCTTATTTGTGCCCATCATCATTGTGTCTCTTATCTCCCTCTCCAGACTCCAGCCTGCTCCAGGACAATGTGGCGTTTGTGTTGTGCCTGGACACTCTGGGGAATGATGATTCTCTCCACCTCCATGTGTCCAAGCCTCCAAAAGAGGGAACCCCTCAGTATACCCTGCTCAAGGAGCTGGAGACGGTAAGAACCAGGAGACATGCTGCCCCTCAGAAACCATAGACTATGTTGGACTAATGATTCTCCTTTGCAAAACAAAAAGCTACCCTTTTTCAATTGACCGTATTCAAACGGAGGCCCTTTTTCTCTCATGTCATACCTGGAGGGTGGGAGGTATGACATAAGAGGAGACTGGCTGCTGTGTGGTCAATGGGGAACAATCGTGTCCCAACTATAATCCAACTTAACTTGATTTGGTGTAATGACTTCACACAGAGGTAAACGTCCTCCTTCTATTGCCTTCTCCCCTCCCCATCCCTCCCTGTGGTCCCAGGTGGTAGACAGCCATTACCCGGAGGTGAAGTTCTCCATGGTTCACAAGAAGATAAACCTGGCTGACGACACACTGGCCTGGGAGCATGAGCGCTTCGGGATCCGCCGGCTGCCGGCCTTCACTCTCTCTCACCTGTCCTCGCACCGCCTGGCTCAGCGTTCCAGCATCATGGACGTGCGGTCAGTGTCCCTCTCCTCTCGCCACGGAGCGGGAGAGCCCCCTGCTGGGTGGGTTCATTACTGCAAGTCTCCGAATCGACGACAAAAAAACAACTCGTGTCCATCATAGTCACCATCACCATCTTGTTGTTCATTGTCGTGGATTGTTGTAGTTGGTCGTTACAGCTTCATCCAGTTCGTCCAACCTTTGGCGACCCCACCTATTCCCAACCCTGTCTTGTCGCGCCATCCAAATCAATCCCCATTGTACACTTGGACAAGCTGCTGTCACAGCTGTCTGTCTGTGAGTGTATTCGTGAACCATTTATCTGTTTTGTGTGATATGGAGCCTACTAGGTCAGGCTATTTAATGGTTGTTCAGTGTTGTTTTCCCTGGCATGCTTTGTGTGTTTTTGAGGCTGCCAATTTCACAGAGTTGTTTGCAGGTTATGATTCTCTGTACCCTTCCAGGTTATTTAAATATGGGAGCTCAGTAGTCATTCTCTCTTCCCCTTCTGACCGTGCTGGCTTTCTGACTGCCTTCTGTTCTGTCGAGTTGTTTGTCCACAGGTCTAACGGTATGTGTGGCCTTATGGTCTTTGTGTTTGCAGGCCTCATGTTGACTTGAAGAAGCTGAGCAGGAACACAAAAGTGGTCGCAGAAGCCCTGGCTAGAGTCATCTACAACCTTACTGAGAAGGTACAACACTCCTCTCTCTCTCTTTCAGTTCTCGCAATTTCAGTTCCTTGACTTTCTGTTACATCTGTAATGAATTCCTAAATTCTGTCTATACCTACTCTTGTGTTCTGCCTGTCTGCACAGGGTGCCCCAGGGGATCTGCAGATCTTCACTGAACAAATGGTACGCTCCTAAACTTTTCTTGCAGGCACAAGTCTGGCAGTGTCCTTGTTGAGATTTGTTGCTATATAGTTGAGGCATAGTTTTCTGTTGATGACTCACACATGGCTAATACTGGAAATTCTCTCTTCCGGTGTGGACTATATTCTATGTACCTCATGCTAATTTGTGACTGTTCTTATTTGTTTGTCTGTGTCATGATCACTGTAGCAAGTACAAGAGGAACAGCTATCATCAGTGGTGGACTGGCTGACAGCCCAGCCCAGAGCCGCCCAACTGGTGGACAAGGACAGCAGTGTGGTGTCCACCCTTGAGTATCACTTAGGACGCTACCTCAAGGATGTCAAGAGGCACTACGTCAAAGCTGACAAAAGGTAAAGTGGTCAAAACATACATACTTATTAGACCCTCCAGAAAAACGCTGGCTAAAATCCTTTATTATGCGGGCTAAAATCCTAGATTTTGCGATGAAATATGCAGGGTTTTTATGTGATTTTATGTGGTGAAATTGCGTGACGTTGCAAAATATGCGGAAATATATGCGATGCGATACGCATATTATGCGATGCTATGCGATGCGCATACCCTTTTTGAAAAAAATGTACCCCCGCATAATCATGCGCGTAATCGCATATTATGCTCATAATCGCTTTTTCTGGAGGGTCTACTATATGCACACCCTTTTTAAATTTGAACATAATAGTTACTATGAATCCTGATGTCCTTACAGAGTAGAAGTTTGATGTGAAATCAGGTTTGACATAGCTAGTCGTCATTTGTTCACAGTCTGAGACTCACTTGTGCAATGTAAAACAAAGTTGATTCTATAGCATAGACTAGAGAAACAAGTTCATGTTTGTCTACCTCATAGGTTATGGTAGCAATAATGATGCATCAACCCAATCACACCCAAATGAATGCTGAGATGCTAGAGCTCGGAAATACATTCAAAATAATTCTAGATGGTAGTCCAGCTCAACGTTTATGGAGACGCAGTAATGCAGTGGTGCGTTTTAGACTGCTCCAGATGATATCGCTCTGACAGCTGCTTCCTTTCTCTCCTCCTCAGGGACCCAGAGTTTGTCTTCTATGACCAGCTCAAACAGACTATGAATGCTTATAGGTAAGGGATAATGGGCTGCATTTTATTGGCTGTTGGGTGGAATCCTCATATGTCCAAAAGTAGCAAAAATACAAGCTCAGAACATGCCACAGTGTGTTTTGAGCTTGTAGATCGTCTATTTTTGCTACTTTTGTGTGATGCTAGTATGAGGAAGTAGGGCATTAATTTACAAACAAGTTGAAATATGGAGATTTCTGCCCAACAGCAACGATTCATATCTTCAGAGAGACGTTCCTCCTCTGAGCTTTAGTTTACCTGAGTTTACCTTTTTCTTTTTTGATTTTCCCATATCAGAGTGAAGCCTGCCATCTTTGACCTCCTGCTGGCTGTCTGTATTGCAGCCTACTTAGGAGTGATGTATGTGGCCATTCAGGTGGGTCAAGTCACAGGTTTCATCTTCATCAATATATATATATATATATATATATATATATATAGCACAACCTGGAGTGTAATACTGCTATCCTTTTAATGGTAGGGCCAGCGGGAATATACATATTATATAGATATTTATTTAGTGACTCAGACATATTGGTCAGAATGTCCGGACTGTGTGAGGGCCGCTACTCGTCCCGAACCTCTAGTTATACAAAAGTCCCATACAAAAAGTTCCATTACAATTTATGAAATGATTCATTATAAACTGAAGAAAATGTAAACAAACTGTTATAAACAGTGGCTGGTGGTAGTTTCTAGGTTGCAGGTAACAAACAAGGTGGATCCATTCAGTGTGCTATACTGGGAGATATTGGCATTGCCTCTCAGTCATATACCGGTTTATGTATAATTGGTACTCCTTAGTTGGTTAATTGGTAATGTTGCCTCTGTCTTTTCCAGAACTTTGGTGTCCTCTACAGTATTGTCCGCAGAATCACCCAGCCCAAGACAAAGACTCACTAAGCTCCACCCATTTCCTCTTCTCATCTAGACTCCACCCCTTTTCTTCAAGTCATCAACAAACACTAGCCAATAAGAACACAAGGGCTGGACCAAGCAGCTCTATTTGTGAAGTTTTCCATACAACAATATGCCCCCCCCCCGCCTCAACCCGAAGAAAACTGATGTCAGATCCTTTCTTGCTGCCAACTTTTAGTCATCCAGCCTTTGGTCTCAGTGGCCAAAATAGTTGGGATTTGTTCCTATGTCTTCTGTCCCCATGAACAAACATTTCACCGGTCATTATTCATCACAAATCCAACCCGTAACTTCCTTTTATTTTATTTATGTCCAATCTAATCTGTGGATCATTGAGTAGAGGATGGATCTAAGCCAGACCAGTGGTTCTCAAACCTTTTAATGTCAATGAGCCCCCATAACTCTAGAGTGAACGGGTCCATTTGGTTCCATTAGTACACTCTCAGATTAAAGACCCGTAAGGGCCCATTTGGAACCCTCTCAAGGAACCAGTAGGGTCCCTGGACCCCACTTTGAGAACCACTGGTCCCAGGTGGTGGATGTTTTTTTTTTGTCTGATCTTTTTGGGCGTTCCATGTTGCTAACCAAGTGGCTGAAACCTACAGTATCCAAGGCTCTGGGATCTACACTGTTTAAAGTAGGTTGTGAGGGCTAACCCATTACTGTACCCACTGATCACTCTGCCTTCCTCTCAAAGTGTTTATTCTGCCAAACTAATGTGGAGGGGTCAGTTGTCTTCAAAGGCAGCTAGGAGGAAGACTTGACTGTACAGGAATTACTCTGGAATGAATAAATATATATGTGTGTGTGTTTATATACATACGATATATATATATATATATCTCAGATATATGGTATATTAGAGTTCTATTAGCCAGCCCGGTTGACTTAAAAATTTCCTCTAACAGAAGAATTGTTTACGTGAAGGATGGCTTGTCTAAAATTAAATGTGAAATACAATACTGTATATGCCATTGCCTTTTTAGTGAAATTAGCAAGACCTGAAACAATGTCTTTGCTGCTCTATCTGTGAATCCTCCTATTACTCATTCAGTACAATGATTACAGTTTTAGAAAATAAAATGGGTCAAGGGAGGAAATGAACAATAGCTGCCATAAATGCAGTTGTAAATTGTGGTTGTGGTCAAGTAGTTGGTCTACTTTGTTACCCACTTTGACAGGTAACAAACCATCTTTTGGAGAACCTGCTTCCACAATCTTGGTGACTTGTAAAATAGTGGAAGTGAAATTTGCAACTTCCAGCCACTGGCACAAAAAGGCTAATTTCCTGCCCTACAAACGGATGTCACATTGATTGTTTTGTCTGCCTTTTTTTCCCGGTTGTCACTTATATATTTACTGTTGCCATTTGTGTGACATTTTGTCTCGTTTTGAATTGTTCATTTTTTTTTTTTTTGTGAATTCACAGTAAATGATCTCGTTGAAATCCACTAAATCTGCACTCTTCACAGTAATCTTATGGAACCAAGGTGGTTAACACTCAAGTAAAATGAACTGCATACAGTGCGGTCAAAAGGTCACATTCCACAATTGGTCCTTGGCCATATCTGTATGTGTGTGCAACACATGACAGAGTGCCACATCACGTTACAGAATGAACTCTTTTATCAATAGACCTTCAGAAAGTCAAGTGCTGTGACCCGTTTTTAGCAACACATTCATCAAGTCTACGTTGCAGTATACAGCACACTGAGCACAGTATATATACGAAAAACTGCATCAGCCACAATGCACAATTGTGTTGGTTTTAAATAAACACATTTCATTGGGAGAAGTCACATTTTAAAGACGTGTACCCTAGCATCCCTATTCTGGGCATGTCTTGAATGCTGAACATTCGGCAAAAACAGACGTGAGCTTGTATATCAGCTATTTTCAGTGTAGAGATTTGGTATGGGGGAAGTATGGACCCTTGGGGGAAGGTCAACAGATTAAATAAGGTATAGTGATTTAGGGCATTGGTGTTGATAGGAAAGGAGTGTGCCGGTACATGTATACTGCAATGTGGCCTTGATCAAGTCTCTGCCCTGCCTTTTGCGAAGACTGAGTGATGTTTGTTTTCTGTGCTTATTACATATAGTGCAGCATGACTGGTGTCCCCCTCTACAACAATGGAAACTGAAAATAATTGGTTAATTTAATTGTGGTAAATATCTATGAATTTTAATTTATTGAAGCAGACAATGCTTATCTGTGCACTGAATTGAAACTCTTCTTTCTAGGACATTCGTTGTCTGTCTTAGCAGTTTTTCCACCACATACACTCAATCCTTGCATTGAAAATTACATCAGTTATAACACAAAATAAAATTATTTGTCAAAGAAATCTGCATCACCCATTCCTTTTTCCTTAATTTGAAATGTTTATTTTATGGGGGGAAATTATACAATAACACTGGTTCAATGGAGTTATTAAAATTATTATAAAAGAGTAAGTACCTGTCTTATCAAGTGGTCAGATTCAGAATCTGGTCAAATTGAAACTAAATTGGGGATGGGGGTGGGGGGGCTGATATACTTAACAGTGTGTATCATTGGTCCAAATAAAACATGTATTCTGAAAATACACTTTGAACAGAGATTGACATACATCATGATTTGTCCCCTCAAAGAAAGTCATAACAATTCCCACAGATTCTCTACACTTTACTACTTCTTTAGCCTAATAATGAACAATAAAAATAATAGTAATAAATTACAGTGCAATTTGTAAGAAATACCTGCGGAGCAACTGCCCCTCATATTCACTACAACCTCTTCTTCATCACCAGGTCCCAGAAACACATAGGTTTGTGAATTAAGTTGGCACATTCTAAAAGCATTAATACATCACCCAAACTCAACTCAATGTAAATGCATTGTCATAATGAGCTTCATCTGCCAAATGTTTCCCAAGTAGCATCTACCCTAACCCAGGATGAACTGAACCTTAAGCCAACATTGTATTGAATGCTTAAGAAAGACATGCCAAATCTGCACTGAAAGGAAACTAGGCGGCTAAATACTCTTTAATATTTTTCCCTTTATAACACAAATCGTATTTCTTTTCTTTTTTCAAGGGGGCATAATGAAACAGATTTCAGAGTGGTTTTATCCTTGATTCACATTGTCAGTAGTGCTGTCTGTAGTGTAGACAGACTGGGAGAGAGCTGGGCAGAGGTGGAGGGAAAGAACACTTATAAGCCTTTTGTAGACAGTACAGCGGAAAATTCACTAGGCCACGGTGAACCCCAGGAACCAGTTCTACCTAACAGAGATCATAGTTGTGGTGGGTTTACAGCAAACTCTGCTCCCCATTGGAATTACCAGTTAGCAACTAATTGGAACCAGTTCGGCAATAAAAAAGAAAAGAAAAGAAAAGAAATCTCTGTATTGAGAGTTTAGGTCAAAACATTGATAAACTAGCTTCACAGGAGATATATCTTCGGGGTGGAGGTAGAGGAGATGAACTGAACAGTGCAGGTCATCCACATTAGAATGACATGCAGCAAAAGTTGGCTTTCCTCCACCTAGAGGTTAAAATCAGAATGCAATGGCTCTGAAAAAAAGCTATTTGATGCCTTTGGATGATATAGAATCTGTCTAAATAAATTATAGAACATTAATAAAACATAGCATGATGTGGTACAGCACACACATAACATATGTATAGGCTCTACAGTACCCCACATAACCTGAACATTAGCTACTTCTTATCAAGTAATGCGGAATGAGAGCAATGAAAAAGGGGAACAGGTTTAGGACTAAACCCAGACAACTGTGATCTATAAAAACAACCCTATCGTCTCCACCAACTCCTACACAGCAGAACAAAAGGGACACACACATAATGATTGGAATACAAACAGTGTTCTCAGAGGGAAAACAGCAGCAATTCCAAAACTCATCAACAAAGATGAAACGTAAGATCAGCAGCGATGATGACGTTGAATGTAAATAAAATCATGAGCTAGTTTGTAATCCCCAGACAGCTAAAACATGTTACAGAGCTCTCCCGGCTATAGTTAGCAGGCCTTAAGGGGATGTGGAAGACGAGGCCATGTACTGGACAGTTTGGGATGCATCATCTGCTGAACAATAATAACATCTGTGGCCTACTCCAGCAGAACAAGCATGCCGTTCATCAAAACAAGAACTTGAATTTGATCGAGAAGGTAGAGGACGGATACAACCCTTATTCATATTTCATGGTTTTCAGCCAAGGGGACTCCTGCAGAGCTGTAGCATAGGCCTACATACATTCACTGAAACACAGAAACCATACCTCACACTCAGGGTTCGATTTGTTAAAAAAAAAAAACAGAGGAGAGGGACATTTTCTTAACCATTAGGCCTACTTAACTTTGATTCTGCCAAAGCGGCGGATTCTGCCAATGCTTTTCAATGAGAACGGAGCGTTTTTTTTTTTTTTGCGGAAATCCGCGAATGGCAACAAACTGCTCCATTCCCATTGAAAAGCATTGTCCAAGTTCAGTGTGACTGCACCCTTAAGCCCTATATTATTCATATGGCAATTAGTGAAAATAGCTGATCTACAAGCTCATACAACGCATCGTGACGCATTGTGAGTCTGCAGATCTGCCACAGTATTTTCGCTATTGAATAATAATATTTTTTTTGACATATTATGACAATTTGCCCAAAATAGGGACAGCAAGCTGCGAGCTTGTACGTCTGCTATTTTTGAACATTTTTGAAGAATCTTGAAAGTGTCTGAAAAATGTTGTTTAGAAGGCATTTGTAGAATCGGCCTCAGGTCTTAATGAGTTTAATTCAGTCTGACCAGAAGCAGAGATCAAAATGAATGACCAGAGGGGGTTGGTATCAAAAGCAGAGGCATGGATGTCCTAGCCTGGTAAAGCCCCTCCCTCCGGAATTCTCATTTCCATTTGATTTCACTCCTGAAATAAAATACAAATGAGATTTCTGGAGGGAGGGTTTACCAGGCTATGGATGTCCCGCATTCCTCCAGCAAATCGAACCCTGCTCACACATTAAGGTCAGAGGAGGCAGGTCCATTCTTGGAAGTGTGCGCGCATGCACGCACAAACACACAATATGTCCAGTTATCTCTGCAGCTTCAGGTGAGTTCACTTTGAAGATAAGTTATGCACATTGATAAAGAGGTTAAGATTACATTGATAGTAGTTTTCTTCTTTGTCATTTGTTTTTAAAACAACTTCATAGCGTATTTCCAAAACCATTCCAATGCCATGCATTCCACAATACCATAATGTGTGCATATGTCTTTTTTCTTTTCTTCTTTTTTTTTAATCATACTTCATTGTTTTGTTTTTTTATTATCTCTATATAAATCCAGGGCCATTGTTAAAATTTGACTGTGAACCTGACTGCCGCCACCACCCACAAATTGTTTTTGGATATTATTCACATTCATATAAAAAAAGAAGAAATCATGAGGATGATACCGAAACCCAATCAATCAATCAAACTGTCATCATTAAACCAGCAATCAGCTTGTATGCCTTCATATCAGTGCTTCAACAGATGTTATACAAGACACAAACAAACATAAAATGTTAAATTGCAGTAAATATTTCCAACGCCTATTCCACCGCCTATTCCATCACAAGAGAGAAGAAAAAGAAAACAAAAACATCTTTGGAAAAAAAACAAAAAAAAAATGAGCTGAAATTAAACAAAATGTGAAATGTTTCCCATGAAATGACCAGCAATGCACTTTATGTCCTTCACATTACAAAAGACTTTCTGTCAGCGCTCAGAGCACAGAGACACCCTTCCACCCCACGGACACAGTGGGGGGTCGCTTCGTGGTTCACAGCCATCGACCTGTGCGATGATATGGAAAATCAATACGAGTTGAGTTGGTCAAACGACACCAGGGAGCGAGAGACCACGGCAGAGCTGTTTTTGAATGATGCACCTTCCCTTTCTTTACAGCCGGGTCTTCAAACCTCACATCTGGAGTCAAAGAGGATGATGAAAGCAACCAAAATAAAAAAAAATATTGCGTGGTCGGTGTTACACAAACACTGGTGGTCAATCAATCCTGTGGAGTCAGGACAGAGAGAGAGAACTTTGAACATTGCTCACCCCTCCAGCACGGGGTCATTATCGGTATTGTAGGTCTAGACTGGATGAGCACTTTAACCCCTGTACGTGTTGTCCAGGGCCATGATGATGATGATTGTGATGATGAGTATCTACACACCCTGGAGAACTGTACATAACTCTGGTCTGCACGTGACCAACTCCCCACTCTGTCTTGCCTCTATGTGATCTACCAGATGTGATGATGCTAACAATAAGACTGTAAGGTCACCTGAAATAACATTCACAGTGCTAAAAAAAAAAAAAAAAAACACAATCAAAACCAACGTGATGACAGAAAAAGAATCAAACCGAATGAAACAAAACAAAAAAGATTGCGTCCTAAATAATTTTTCGTCCTTTTTCTGTTTCATGGAGCTCTGCTCTCAGCCAGGTTTGAGCGCGAGCCATACCAGATGAGCCTCCTCTTGCTTGTATTTGTACTCAAGTGCCAGGTGGTGGCGATGGGGAGGTCATTATAGATGTTTCTCCTTGGTGAGGCCATTCTGCACGTGCTTCCTGCAGCAGAGAGAGAAGAGGTAAAGACATGGGGGAAACCCGCAATGAGTATGAATGATTGACCGCCCCACGGATGGAGAAGGAAGGGAATTGAGCGAAAAGAGGAAATCCAAAGAAGAGGAAAGAATTAATCAATAGGCATAGAAAAGCAACAAGGGTGAGCAATGGAGTGACAGAGCAAAGCACATGAAGAATTCATGAGGATTGACTTGCAAAAATCTATAACACAAGGAAATGACAGCACTCACAACTTTACCCACGTAACCCAAGTCACTAACAGCAAAGTATTACCGTATACCTTCAGAGCAAAACAAATGTGTTAACTTTCATTCATCAGGTCTTGGTTGAGCATTATTACTTTGTGGTATGCTTAGTTGGAATCCATTATTTTCGGCGAGCGTCAGACGTCAATGTATACGGCTTTACTGTATGTTTCTATCACCTGACACACATGGCTGATGTGTCTGGGCATACGTCTTCCTCTGGTCAGAGCATGCATGTTGCTTGGTGATTAACAGATGTGTGGCAGGCACAGAGACTATCATCAGAGCTCAAGGCCAGGAAGATAAGAAGTGGGGGAGGTTAACACTAATCACATCTCCATATGGACATGGGGCTCTTTGATCCTATCTACCTATCTGGCCAACTTACACAATAATCCTCATGGCAGAGCTGCTCCTTCTGCCTCGTGTGTGTGTGTGTGTGTGTGTGTGTGTGTGTGTGTGTGTGTGTGTGTGTGTGTGTGTGTGTGTGTGTGTGTGTGTGTGTGTGTGTGTGTGTGTGTGTGTGTGTGTGTGTGTGTGTGTGCGTGCGTGCATGCAACAGTGTGCGCACGTGTTTGTTTGTTTGTGTGTGTGTGTGTGTGTGTGTGTGTGAGTGAGGGATTGAGAGTGCATGTGTGTTTGTTTGTCAGACCAGAGTCAAAGATTTACATGCCAAAAAGTTTCAGTGATTCTACTTGGGGGACAGATTTAATGAACTTTAGTTACTTTAGTTATTTTAATTTAAAAACAACGAAGGCTACCATGATAATCAGAAGAACATGACACAAGTTAGCCACACTGAGGGAATAGGTAGCTCCATAGATAAAGAAACACTCATAGTTGATTGATTGATGTTATTTGATCAATTAAAACACAATAGATTGCATGTAATACCTCATTTATATCTACACAGAAAGCTTACTCCGCTGTCAGTATGTGTGAGAATGTGTGAAGATGTCCTAGTTTCGTGATTCCTGAAGTTAAAGATAAAGACGCTATCACTAATCAAGTTTGGCATGTTCTGGTTTAAAGCTTACGGCAGCAGTGTGGCTGATATAATGGCACCTTTGGAACTATAAATGACACATTTAGGCAGGGATAATTATAATGATCACACTCATGGTGCTAAATGATGCATTGGCTATGCCATTGTCCCTACTTTATTATGATGCTTTATCTAGTACCTGTAGCTGATAACAGGAAATCCAGAAAAAATATTTTTTGTGCCATAAAGACAGAATGACAACGTCTCAATTTTGAGTCGGAGAGCAAGGTGATCACTGAATGTTTTTAACGGACACGGACATGTGTGTCACTTACAAAGATGTATGAGACACTCTGTCAATGCATGTCCCTGTGTTAATGGACTCACCCATGGGTGGAGTTTTGATGTCCTGCATCATTGTTGTCTTCCGGCTGAGGCCGTTTAAGCAGACCTGCTGCTGCCTTGGAGCCCTCCTCCTCTTCATACTCCCGAACATCATTCACCTCCTTCATCTTCAGAACCTTCACCACAAACAACACGATGAACTACAGGGGAGGAGAGGAGAGGAGAGGAGATTATTTTTCAAGCCAGCATTTGTGGAGCATTAGCAAGAAATCAAACTGTGACGATCAAAACGGTTTCTGAGTTAATCATTTTTGTTTAAAAGTCCAGCCAGTCTAATGCAGTGTGCTGTTTACCAAGTACTGTGCACTTCCAATGGAAAGACTCAGTGCCAAAATAAAAGAGAGGGAAAACAATTTTATTAATATATGGCAGCCGCTGATAGATTACTTGCCCAAGGATTTATCTACTCTGATTTATAAAGGAAGTGACTCATTGGATTGGAAAGCCCCGGTCGTACTCTTCCAATTTGCCTTCTGATGTGCCCATGTGTGTTGAGTACTTTTTATGAATCTTTGACTGTATGTGTATCAATAATTACTTGGTCATTGTAGTGTGCTGCTTGCCCTTCCTTCCTTTTGTTTTTGATTAGTTTTTGTTTTCTTCGTATTCTGTGCCTTTAATTTATACGTTATTTGGTTACATTTATGTCATACCTTTCTGTGAAAAATGGGAAAATTCAATAAAAATTGTATTATAAAAAAAAGAGAGATTGTACTGTGTGTGTGTGTGTGTGTGTGTGTGTGTGTGTGTGTGTGTGTGTGTGTGTGTGTGTGTGTGTGTGTGTGTGTGTGTGTGTGTGTGTGTGTGTGTGTGTGTGTGTGTGCGTGGGCGTGTCCTCACCAAGAACCAATAGATGTTCATTAAGAGCAGAGCCAGGAGCAGGGCGTTGAAGAAGAAGTAGAAGGGGATGTTGGGGACAGACCGGAGGCTGGACACCCAGGTGGCATATAGCACCTTCAGTGGGAACCAGTATAGACGGAACCAGAACCTAGCAGAGAGAGAGAGAGAGAGAGAGAGAGAGAGAGAGAGAGAGAGAGAGAGAGAGAGAGAGAGAGAGAGAGAGAGAGAGAGAGAGAGAGAGAGAGAGAGAGAGAGAGAGAGAGAGAGAGAGAGAGAGAGAAAAAGAGGGGGGGGGTGAGAGGCTTAAACGTTTGGTATAAATCTTAGCTTGTCTTCACTGAGACATCAAAGCTGTGGAGGAAATAAAGAGAAAGACAAGTGCAGCGGCTAAAAGCAATATTTTGGGAGAATCGTTCACTTGGTGATACAAGCGTGAAACTTGGTACAGATCATCTTTAGAGGTCATTTATCGATTTTTTTAATCGAGCCACTTGAAAATCAAAGATGGCGGCCATTTATTTAAAGATAGCTGCCAAAATGTGTCTGATTTTAGCTTTTCAGCATATTTTTGCCTATGCTTTTGTGATGTCAATCACCAAAACACCAAATAGAGCTCCCCTAGTATACTTCTGAACATTTGCAACATTATTCTTTAGTTTTTTCTAAACTGTTTTTAATGTTTTACAATTAAAAAAACAAGATATAGGCTAAATCGGGGATTAAACCAATAGAAATTAAAAAGAAAATCTCAAGATTTCTGAACATGTAGTTATTTTTAACTGCTGTGGGTGGAGGAGGGATTTGTGAGGGTTAATTGGTCAGCAGGTGTTTCCAACTATCTAATTAAGCTCTCCTCTATATATGTGCAGGCTGTGACTGCCTTCAGTTTCTGACACACAACAGAGTGAGAGCGAGCGCTTAGCAAGTTGAGCTGCCAGTGACTAGTCTTCTACCAAACCAGGGCTCTGGGCTCTGGTTTGCCCCCCCCCCCGGGTCCCTGGGTGGCTGCCCGGGCAAACTGCGGCCGAAAAACCCGGGAAAAAGTGTGAAAATCGCACTGTGTTTGCAGGCCCCGCGAGGTCGGGGGCTCTGGCCTCTCCCCTGCGTGAAATTTCGCGTGGTCGGAAAGTGGCCACTGGTGCCAGCGGGTAGCTATGGAGCATGCCCGGAACCGGGGCATGTTCCTGGGGCAGTGTCGGCGCCGCGAGAGGCCCCAAATCCTGGAGGATTCGGAAAAAAGCCAGGATTTCTTCAGAGTCCAGAGCTCCCAGGAAGCTCTGGGCTCAGGGCCTCTCCCCTGCGTGAAATTTCGCGCGGTCGGAGAGTGGCCACTGGTGCCAGCGGGTAGCTATGGAGCATGCCCGGAACCGGGGCATGTTCCTGGGGCAGTGTCGGGGCCGCGAGGGGTCCCCTGTCCTGGATCTCCGCGTCGTACCTCCCTGTCACCTGCCCGTAGCCCAGGAGGCGTCTGGCTCACGCCTGCCTCCCTCCTTTGAAAAAGGCTCCCTGGCGAGACGCCGACTCGCTCCAGACCGTACCTATGGAGCTTGGCCGTGGCGATGCCCAGCGCGAGGCTCCGTCTCGGGTGGCGGCGCGGGCCCGCTCCTCCTGGATCTCCGCGTTGTACCTCCCTGTCCCCTCCCCGTGGCCCAGGAGGCGTAGGGCTGGTCCCTGCCTCCCTCCTGTGAAAAAGTCTCCCGGGCGAGGCGCCGACTTGTTCCAGAACGTACCTATGGAGCCTGGCCGTCGCGAAGCCCGGGGCGAGGCTCCGTCTCGGGGCGGCCCGGGTGCCCGAGCGGGGCGCCCTGGTGGTGGTGGCCGTGGGTCCCTCTCCCCCCTCCCCGCGAGGGGGGAGAGAACCATGAAATTGGAGGCCTCTTCCCAGCGGGCTTATGGGAAGAGAGAGGCCTCCGCTCGGGCACGGCCGGGCGGACGGGCGCCCTGGAGGTCCTCGTGGAGCCCAGGGAGACCTGGGCTCTGCCATGGCCCCCTCCTTTGAAATTCTCTCCCGGGAGTTTCGCCAACTCTTCCCATCCCGGTTGTATGGAACCAGCGCGCGGACGCCGACGGACGGGACGACGGCAGGCCCAAGAGAGGCCTCCGGTCGGACGCGGTCGGGTGGCCTGGCACCCTGGAAGTCCTCGTGTAGCCCACGAGGACCTGGGCTCTGCCATGGCCCCCTCCTTTGAAATTCTCTCCCGGGAGTTTCGCCAACTTTTCCCAGCCCGGATATATGGACCAGCGTGCGGACGCTGGGGACACGGACGGCAGGCCTGCCCGAACGCAGGGCCCGCCGTCGGCCACGGTGGCCACTCTAGTCATGCACTGTGATCCACGGGAACCATGCCGCCCGCAAGGGCCGTGGAACCCGCTACTTTTCCCTGATAGAATGGCACTCGTAGCCCGCCTCTTGCAAGGGCCCCGCCGGCACCTTCGTGTGCTTCGGTGGACGCTGCTTGCAGCCTGTGGGCCCGACCAGGCGCGGAGGGACCACGTGCGGAGAGGCCTCGGTGGCCTGTCCAACGCACTCCTCCGCGGCCGACCCCGGCCTAGCGAGACCGAGACGCACCGTCTGCCCTAGTTGCCTTGACACGGACCGCCTGAGGGCCCCCGCTGCGGGGCTCGGCGAGGAGATCCGCACGCAGCTGGGGCGCACGGGCGCGCTCCGGAGACTCCGTTTCTCAGGTAGAAACTAGTGGTTTCCAGAATGTCCCGTTGTACCTCCCTGTCCCGTTGTACCTTCCCATGTCCCGTTCTACCAAACCAGATCTTTCAGGCTCTTTTTGAATAATACATTAGACATATTCTAGACACTTAAGGAAAAAAAAAAAAAAAAGAAGGAAATGTATGTATATAGATATTAAAAACTGAAAAAAATGAAAAAACACTAAAAAAAAATAGAAAAAAAAGAAAAGACACCCCCCCCCCAAAAAACAAAACAAAAAACTAAACAAAAAAACAAACAAAAAAAACAGGGTGCAACAGATATCGTGATAGCGGCCATTATGGGAAAAAATGGACGCCATATTGGATTTTTGAGTGGCTCGATTAAAAAAGTCAAAGAGTTGACCTAAAGGAATGTTCATGCCAATTTTCACGCTTGTATCACAAAGTGAACGATTGTTCCTACTATCTGCTCTACTAGAGGAACATATTGAGACAATGACAGAGACAGAGAGAGAGAATGAAAGAGCAAGAGGCAAAGAAGAGCAAGAGTCAAAGAGTGTGTCTGATAGAGAGAAATGGAGAAAGAAAGGAAGTACAGCCCTCGCTGTGGTCAAGCACTCAATGCCACACATCACTTAGCAGTTCATCAACAGCAGGGAGAGAGTTGAACAGTCACAGCCAGCAAACAGGGCTGGATGACTTTTTTTGCGTCCCACATTTTTGTGTTTTCTAGATAGGACCATTGCGCTGGACACACCCTCACAGCACAAGTTAACACCATGCGCATGGTGCACAGTTCCACCCTTAAAATAGGGCCCAAAGGGGCAAAGAGATGAAAGAGAAGAACAATTAGAGACAGATGGGGAAAAGAGAAGGACTTGATAGAGAGAATCAGAGATACGGAGGAGTGTACTGTGCCTCACCAGGTGATGCTGAAGCTAACAGAGCCCGTGTTGGACAGGATGTCATTGAGGAGGTAGTAGCTTCCTCCTCTGGACTTCAGGTAGATGTTGAGCTTGCTGAACTCCAGCTGGATGTCGCTGATGTCATGCAGGAACAATACAAGAACACCTACGTTGTGATATCTGAGGAGAGATGTAAATCATATTATAGAGTATTTTTAAACGGACAAAAATAACAACAGTGAACATTCTTTCTAATCCATTAGCATTACGCATGAAATTTGCAGAGCAAGTTCCGCCAGGAAACTCTTTGCAGTTGCTTCTATTCTCAACCATTCACATACACACTTCACTAATAGAGTGCCCCAATTACTGTAAATGGGGAAGTTTCCAATGCTCATTTTGAGGGTTTAGAGCACAAAGGGTGTATGTGACATTTTTGGGTAAACTTGACTTTTATATATAATTTGATATAATTTGAAACGTCTCTATGAGCTCTATCAGATGGTAAAAGAATATGGTCATTATAGTTTTAATTTTTTTAAATGAAGGCATGGTCAGTATCATGGTCAATATCATGGTTAGTATCCTTGTCAGTATCATGGTCAGTATCATGGTCAATATCATGGTCAGTATCATGATCAGTATCATGACAGTATCATGGTCAGTATCATGACAGTATCATGACAGTATAATGGTCAGTATCATGTCAGTATCATGTCAGTATCATGGTCAATATCATGATCAGTATCATGGTCAATATCATGATCAGTATCATGGTCAATATCATGGTCAGTATCATGTCAATATCATGGTCAGTATCATATCAGTATCATGACAGTATCATGGTCAGTATCATGTCAGTATCATGGTCAATATCATGATCAGTATCATGGTCACATTGGTCAGTATCATGTCAGTATCATAGTCGGTATCATGGTCGGTATCATGTCAGTAGCAGTCCAAGAGGTGCACGCACATCCACAAGCAGGCTATTTCGTGCTGGATCAAATAGGTAACACTGTAGAAAAAGAGAAGGTCCGCACACCGTCTTAAAGCTCCCAAAATATTTATTTAATAAGCGGTAAAAACACAACGTTTCGTCCTCTGCAGCCTTCGTCAAGAGTACTCCTGACAAAGGCCGCAGAGGCCGAAACGTTGTGTTTTTACAGCTTATTAAATCAATATTTTTGGAAGCTTTAAGACAGTGTGCGGACCCTCTCCTTTTCTGCAGTATCATGTCAGTATCGTGGTCAGTATCGTGGTCAATATCATGGTCAATATCATGTCAGTACCATGGTCAGTATCTTGTCAGTATCTTGTCAGTATCATGTCAGTATCATAGTCAGTATCATGTCAGTATCATGTCAGTATCATGGTCAGAATAATGTCAGTATCATGTTAGTATTATGGTCAATATCATGTCAGTATCATGTCAGTATGACCACATCTGTATAAATGTCCATTCCGTTTTCACAGATACCAAATTTTAAAAAGCCTTGTTGACAATAACAGAACTATGGTGTAATGCTCATCCTTTATTGTAGGATGGTACACACAGCCAGTCTACATGGGCACAGTTGATGCCAAGGGTCATCCACCAAACACTATTACTGCTCAGTGGCCTTCCTAAATAACGTATGGACCTAATATTGAAGCATTGTAGAGAAGTGATAGTACATATAGAAGAGCACAGCACTAAATACAGGAAATGTTCTAAAAGATGTGGTCAGCTGATGTGTTGTAAGATGGCCGTGGCTCGGCCCACATCCCAGTATCTGTACATACTCTTATACTGAATCCCTCTTAACTCATTCACTGCCAGGCTATTTCAAGCTTGTTGATCCATATGCCAAAGGCATTATGGATCAAACGGAGAAAAAAAAATTATCCGTTTACATTTTAACATTGAAGTGGATGGAGCATTAACTTTTTGAAAATCGTTTTCTCCTAGTTCCTTTGAGATTAAAAAGAAAAAAAAATAACAAAAAAAAATTTTTTAGGTGACGTCAAAAGACGTCATTGGCACTAATGGCACACTGAAAACGGCCGTCAAAAGACGTCATTGGCACTATATGAGTTAAGCTGTGTATATACGTTGTTTCTTCTACTGATCACAAACCTGTACTGTATGCCTGCCTATAAGCATGTAGTTAGTACTGCATCTGGCATCATCATGTTTTCTATGTATTCCTATTCCAATCCTATCTTTCCTGCTTCTGTATCAGTTATGACTCACATGCTATCTTCTGGTCACATCATGTGGTTTGTGCAAAAGGTACATATTCTCTGTGTGTGCTAAATAAACTTTAGAACATGTCGTGTGATGCTGCCTTGGTGACTCTTGTGTTCTCCGAGCTCATGCTTGCTCACAGTTGAGTAATTCAACTGAATGACCAGTCACTACCTTAATAGAGGAGAGCTTTTAGGATCACAACAGAGGCTTCACTATCACAACACTATGTTTCAAAGACAGTCATAACTTTCGCTGGAAAGTTTAGTTTGCTGAATGACAAAGAAAAACTTGTCTCAGTCCATCTCCTGTCGATTACTGTGCATTTCGGGCGTAATTTGATTATAGCAAGTAAGAACACTGTGGCGTTTCACATCACCGCCTTATCAGGTTTCCTGTTCAGTCTTGCTGGATACCTTTGGTTCGGTATCGCACATTCTCCATGAATTGCCCTTCTTTGCACAGAAGCACATAGCTGTAATTGCATCCATCAATTTGCATAACGCTGTAATGATTTAACCAAACTGACCATATGCTGCTTTCCCATATGCTGCTTTCCCTAACCACACATTTGGCACATTGCAGTCAGGTGGCATTGCAGTGAAAGTGTGTGATGTTATTTGTAGTTGTCATGAAAGCCATTCAAAATCCATTTCACTCATCTAAAACCCATGCCAGAAACGTTGAACTCAAGCACCAAACAAACAGACCATACCTGAAGGCATAGGAGAAGCTGATGAGTGCCAGAGTGATGACGTGGTGCACCACCATGACTGTGGAGTCTTTTCTCCAAGAGTCCATGTAGACTGTAGCATAGATGGAGTGTCCATAGAAGCTTCCCTGGATCAGGTAGGCTATGGCGATGTCTGTAGGTACGGACATACCACTCTTCCAGTCTGTAGGGGAGAAGGGCAGGAGACGTGTGGATATTAGGGCCCTGATATGAAAGAACTTTTCATGTAATAAAGTGACCAGGGGGAAAGCTAAGATCCCTAGCTAGCTACTTTCATCCATGAAAAGGAATTCAGTCATGGGGGGGAAAGAAGTGGCGGGACGAGGGCCGATTAAATATGGAGTCTAGGATGAAAGTTTTTGGCATTTGATGCTTTTTATTTATAGTACAGTGAAGAATGACAGGAAAGCTAGGGCAGCGAGAGGGAGGGATGACATGCAACCCTGATCTGACTCAAAACAGAGATGCTGCGGTTTAATGGTAGTTATGCGGTTTAAGATTTGACTAATTGTCTCTGCCAGGCCGAAGGCATGGCGAGAGAGTATGTTTTGCACCGTCCGTCCTTCTGTCTGTGAACAGCTAATCTCCAGGCATCGTTGGCCTGATCGCAGGGAAACTTTGCACACACACTCCCTGGATGCCAATTCCGAACCTCTGCCCCACACATTTTTCACCTGGGCCTGTTATAGCGCCACCAGGAGGCCGATTCTACCTGACCTGGCGGAGACCTGTGCTCCGAGGAGCACTTTTTCTAGTTTGATACTGAATTTGTGCTGTGTGTAACTCAACAGAGTGTCAAATCCAGTGTGAAACTCTACTTTTACTTTGGTACGGTAAGTATATTTTGATACCAATATTGTTTAACTTTTTGTTTGTATTTTGACTACAGGCCTTTTTACCTGTAACAAAGTGTTTTTATATTGTGGTATAGCTACTTCCACAGTAAAAATTCTGAGTACTTCTTCCACCACTGGCATTCAGTGTGACTGACACAAACAGGTGTTACCTTACAGAGATCCCAGTAATACTCCACACATTGAAATCAGTGACATAGATTGCAACAGGTTTTTAGGAAGGAACAACTGGGAATGTTATTGTTTCTGGAAAATCTCGGGAGCGTTATGACCTTGCTGCATAGGAAAGGTTTAGCAGAGAGGAATATACTCCACAAAAATGCATATAGATACGCCACCCCCCGCACAGTCGTAGAAACACTCACACACTTTCCTAGAACTCATAAACAAGTACATAGGAATGGCCGGAAAACACACGCACGCACGCACGCGCACACACACACACACACACACACACAAACATGACCAGACACAGCTATATACAGTGACTTCCGGGGGGAATAGCAGATGTGAAGGCCCAGTTGGGCTGGCTGAGGGGGCATATCAGGTTCTCTCCTCTCCTGAGGATTAAAGAACTCTTCTAAGGCCCTTCTGGCAGAAAGACCAAATGACTCTGCTGGCTGCTCAAAAAGCTCAGTCCCGTAAACCTTATCAGATGGACGGACAGACGGAAAGTTCCTCCTTGGCCACTAGAGTAACTTTTGTATCCAGTAGGATGAGGTTACATTCGGACCTTGTGTAATGTTTATTGATCGGACCTTCCGTCATTAAAGATTGAAAGAGAGGCTGCTACCTGCATCGTAGCAGAGAAGCCACTCTCTCTTATCTCCTCTCCTACTATACACCCTTTGCTCACTACTGTATATAACTCTGTCCACCCTCTTACAACTCCACCTATGATTCTGTTGCTCACTTCCATTTCTCTTAATTTTGCCTTGCCCTAATTCCCTTGCCACCCCTCCCTGGCTCAGATCCATCTCTCTATCTCTCTCTCTCTCTCTCTCTCTCTCTCTCTCTCTCTCTCTCTCTCTCACACACACACACACACACACACACACACACACACACACACACACACACACACACACACACACACACACACACACACACACACACACACACACACACACACACACACACTCTATTCCTCTCCCTCCCTCCCTCCCTCCCTCCTTCTCCTCTGTGCCTCTCTCTGAACGAGAGTGTCCGGTCACATTAAGTTGTTCCTGTGTACACATCTCGGGCTGACAGCTATTAGGAGTGATGTGGCTTTTAAAGATGACGCCGAGTTGTCAGCTAGGATGCGTTAGCGCCTCTCAGAGGGGCTGGGCCTGGATCGAAGCCCTCACACCTCCACGCCTGATGCAACAGACCAAAAGGCTATTAAAAAAACATCAGTGGCTTAGGACTACCATCCTGAGAGAGTGGGAGCCATTGTAGAGGACCTAAATCACACATCCCATGTCTATCCCAGGGGTACCCAAACGTTTCTATGCCAGAGGACCCCCAAATAACCATATAGCCTTTGGACACCTATTACAAAATGGTTTGGACAATAATGACATGACAAAAATATACATATGTTTTGTTCTTTTTCCTTTCCTTTCCAATTGGCCCCCCTGGTGCCGCATGGCAGCCCCGCTTTGAAAACCACAGGTCTATCCCACATTACTACAGAGGTAAATCCTCAGTGTTTATTTAACTGTCAGAATGTCCTTTAGTTCTGCAGCCGATTAATTTTCAAATGTTGTTGCGCCAAACTGAGTAGGCGTACAGTACTGTAAAACACTTCTGAATGCCTGTCAACTGGCTGCAGGATCACTCCTCGTTGTGGCTTTTGATGACTGAAAAAAGCGAAAGCATTTCAATTTTGTGAAATTGCATAGCCTGCATGGCCTGTCATCTTTGCTCTGTATCTCGCATCCCTTTTTTCTGTGTGTTCTCCACTACACTACAAAGCCAAATACTCAGCTTTCATACCGCTGGAACCACCAACCCTCACCTGCTTCTGGGTTCACAAGTGCTCCACCCCATCCCCTCAACCCCACATCCCTTCATCTCTTCTTCCCCTCATCCTTACATCCATTCAACACTACATTATCTCATCCTTGCATCCCTTCATCCTTTTATCCCCACATCCCCTCATCCCTACATCGCCCCATCCATACATCCCTACAACTCTTCATCCCTACCGCCCCTCATCCTCACATCCCCTCCTCCCTGCTTCCCTATATGCCATTCATACACAACCTTCACCCCCATTACTTCCCTCCATCCCCGTATCTCCTCATTCCTTCATCCTTTCATCCCCTTTGCCCCTCTCCCTTCGTTTACCTCAAATCCTCATCTAATTCAGTGGTTCACAACCTTTTCAGGCAGGTCACGGCCTGAAATCACATTTGAACTGGCGACCGCCCACCCTGACAAGCACTTGGAATTGTAGGAGTTGAGGCATTTAGTTTGACTCGGTTCCACAGATACATATTGTGATAATAGCCGATCTGTACATGCTCACAACGCCTGCGAGGCATTGTGAGCACAATTTTTGCCTCTTCCTCATATTATTTGACAATTTGGCCAATGTTTGACCAACTTTTATAATATCGTTTGTTGATTACTTTTGATGCAGTAATGGTCTTATAAGGGGCAGAGCACTGCACAGTAAGAATTATGTATTTTAATCATCTCAAAATGGGGCGAGGCCTAATGGCTCAATAGCGCCCCCTACAACATTTCGTGCTTGAAGCCCCACAATACGGTTTCACCTACATGTATTCAAATTGGTACACACCTGTATCATGTCCCGATCTACAGTGGCATTTTTGTGCATTTCGAGACATTTTCACAGGTTGTACTTTAACAAACTCCTCTCAAATTCACTCAGTGTACACAAAAGACCTTAACGATGAAAAGTTATCAAGAGCTTGAGTTTTCGTAAAAAGGTAAAAGTCCTTAAATTGTCACTTCACTGTCATCTGGGGACCCAGAGTCTGAAATAAATACAGACCAAATCAATTGATTGTTTGAAGGTGCGGTCTTTACCAATGAATGCGTTTTAAGGCGCTCCCATGAAATATGAGAACAGCAATGCAAATCACTTTACAAAACACAAATGAGGCTTCTATTTTGAATAATCAAAGCTCGCCAACAACATTTTTACCACACAAAGTATCTGTGGGACAAGGCATTGACAGCTTTACTGTTAGATTAGATTATAAAGACTTTCTCTCCTCATCTATCCTATGGCTGCCTTAACCACAGTGCCATTAAATGGACACTTAGTTGGCACTAAATGAATGTGTCTAATATTATGGACCAGGATATATATAGGACAACGTTTGTTTTGTTTTTATCAATGATTGTTACTCAACTGATGATCTTTTTCTATATGTTTTTATTATGCGACTGAGGACTGTCTCATTATGTGAAAACCTACTTCAATTTAGATTTGGACTTGAGCAAAATGAAACTGATCTGTGCCCAGTTCTAGAATGAATGAATACATGAGTGAATGAATGGACACAGTTTCTCTACTCGATAGATTAACCGAATACAAAAATAAAACAGCGAACGGTCGTGCCCTGCTTGTACATATCACATGACGCCTCACCCTGTCCCAACCGACCGCAAGTGTATACTCTTACCATAGAAGACGGAAGGGGGGTCATGGAAAAAATTGTAGGAGGTGAAGAAGAGCAGGTAGGTGCTGTAGGACCACGACATGGTGTAGAAGACCAGCTTCCACGCACTCTCCGGCATCTTGGCGGCATCTTTGGGCTGGAGGTTGCACCACCGTGCTAGAGGCTACCGATGACAAGGGGGAAATTCAAAGTCAGACAGAGCCCAGGGGTATCCTGACACAGAGACAGAAACACTGACACTGACAGAAAACAATGGTTTTCTGCATGTCTAAGATTCGGTTGAGGGGTGAGAGCTTTCTTTTCTGAGCAAAGCTGAGCACTTTCCTTTTTCCAAAAGAGAATCTTCCATAAGAGATTCTGCTCTGCATAGTGTTTTGTGATTATTGAGATAGTATAACAGACTCAAGAGGCAGACACAGTAGACAGGAGAGAGAGATGTAGTCAGTGTACACAGCTTTAACCACTGGGACCATCTGTTGACACCGTTTTGTAAACTGTAAAATACTTGTGTAAAACCACATATGATACTGTGATACTGTACCTGATGTTACAGTATGATGCTCAAAGTCTATCTACAAGAGGTGTAATTCTTGCTTTGTGGTCCTTTGTGAGAGGGTGTAAAATGAACACTCACTACATTCAATACACAGCCTAAATAAGGCAGTTGAGTATAGGTATTCTAGGTAATCTTTAGACAATTATTGACAGACAAGGCTGCCAACTGCCAGTGGAATTGACGACGTCTGGGAGAAGCTCCACATTTTTTTTATTATAAGAATGAAGAAGAATCACACACCGCTTAACAAAATAACTGAATTCTTTCCCTCTAAAATTAAGTACACACAAGTACACACTCGGCTGTAGACAGCATGTGACTTCTCACGGAAACGTGTCTTGTGCAAGTCTGCCAGTGACTGTGAAAGGTCTGCTATACAAGCAGAAATTGAGGAAGTCAGAGAGAAGCTTCCTATGCGAGCTGATGTGTGTGATGAACTGTATGTGTGTGTGGTGTACGTGTGTGCGCGAGTGCACATGGTAATATTACAAATGTTATCATGTCTCCTTCTTTTATATTCTTAGGCCCGAAACATGCATACTGTACGTTGACAACGTAAGGCCTGCGTGCTGCTAATGAACGGCCCAGTTGTACACACTCAACGTCACACGTCCCTGTGAAGGTAATAAACCTGGCGAGTTAAATTTGAGCATTTGTGAGAGACAGAGCAGAGATCACATATTCAAGAATAAAGCTTCATCCTTTTTGTTGCCTCCTATAGAATCCCCTCGCTGCAATGCAGGTTGTGCTGCATTTTCAGGTGACACATTTTAGAGCGTGACATGTGAAATTGTCGTGACGTATTTCGAAGGTCCCATACTCCAGTCTCTCAAAAACCTACGCCGCAAAGCTCAAATACTGAAGAGATAAACAGAGAACAAACACTTCATTTGTGATAAGCTGCGACCAACTCTCGGTAGAATAGGTGGAATAGTAATACTGCTTGGGACCATAACATGAGGTAGACAAACAGGCTACTAGTAGAAAGATAGTTGGGAGGACAGACAGACGAGTTACTGTAGGTATCAAGAGCTATTTTTGCAAGATTTTGAAATGTATTCTGTCTGTGGGTTTTATAAATATTTAACCAATTGAAAAGTATGAACAAGAGCTTGTAGTAATAACTACATACATTTGATACAATTTCTAATTTCCAATTTAGGCATTTAGCAGACGCTCTTAATTCAGAGCGATTTACAGTAGTAAGCAAGGAAAACACATCAAATGCATAGGCATAGTGATCTAGGTCTAGGATCATAGGGAAACCAAGAACCTAGTATAACATCAAAAATCAATCATCTGTACATACATTGAAACTATACACACTAGGGTGTCAGGTCTACAACTGACCTGGCATCTGTCTACATAACATGCTATCTATTCTAAATTACATAGTAGGCTTTGCATAAGCCTGCAGGCCAGGGTCGTTGAGGCTAGGGCAAGTGCTACTTTCAATGAATTGAGTACAAAGGACCCCAATGGAAGGAAACAAGCCATAGGCTTTCTTGGCTTTAAAATCCTCTTAGCAGACCTTGTATTGAACGTACTTTCCTTTTTTTTTTGCGAACTGCTAATAAAGTATTCAATCAATCAATACGGCAAGTGCTACGGGCCAAAGTAGAGTGAAGAGGTGAGTCTTCTGATACATTTGGAACACAGGTACTTTTGTACCTGTGTTTTGGACATACAAGGTTCCCCCCGACAGCGTAGATAAGCTTCCAAACACATGGAAGGACAAACTATTGGAGACAGACAGATGGAGAGACATGCAGGCAGGCACTGTACCACAGGCAAGTAGGCAGACAGGTGATCACTGTGACACAACTGTGCCAAGATAGAGAAACTAAACCCTGGCTCCTTAGCTTACCTCTTGACAGAGGAGAAGGCTCATAGCACACGCACACACACACACACACACACACACACACACACACACACACACACACACACACACACACATACACCCACCCACCCACCCACCCACCCACACACACACACACACACACACACACACACACACACACACACACACACACACACACACACACACCCCCACACACACACACACACACACACACACACACACACACACCCCCACACACACCCCCACACACACATACACTCTCTCTCTCTCTCTCTCTCTCTCTCTCTCTCTCTCTCTCTCTCTCTCTCTCTCTCTCTCTCTCTCTCTCTCTCTCTCTCTCTCCACCATGCTGGACCACAGGTAAGGTATGTAACTGGAGACAGGAAAGTGAAAGGAACCTGTTTCACTGATACACCTCAATCACTTGTCACTGGGCTACCAAGTTCAGAGGATACCTCCAGTGCATTTCGAATAAGCGTAAGCATTCGTTCATACATGATTAATGTTTGAATTGTATTGCAATCTAGATTGGAATACAATCTAGATTACCAAAGCTGCCGTAATTGTTGCTTTCAAACGATGGTATTTTCACAAATATTATATCTCTCTCTTTCTATTTCATTGTCTTAACACATTAACGGCATCGTCTCTGTTTGTTTTGTGGCTCTCTCGTAGGAACATCATTGAGTCAGCACGAGCCAGACACAATGAGAACAAGAGGAAGGAAGCTGACTGAGGTAAGAAGATAATAGACCTGCCAAAGGGACTGCAGATCAAATTGAGCTACAGTATAAGCTAACGCTGGTATTGTACATCAAAATGTTTAACACTGTACAAAGTGTACACGGTCACTTATAAAGATGCGAGGAAAAGGAAAAAAGCAATAAATATGAATAAATAAAGAGAGAGAAAGTGAGACAGAGGGAGAAAACACATGATATCCTTTGTGGCAACGCATACCGAGAGGTGGCATGCTTCATCACCTGACCCAAACCGGGCACGCTGATTGGCCAGGGCCATGATGACATATGTCTAGTGAGTCATGAGTGGGGAGCGTGGCAGAAACCACACTGCATACCTCTCTCTCTCACACACACTACACTTAGGCCTAGCTCTCTCACTCACACTATCAGCCCTGTCCTCCTCCATCTCTCCAGTTATCGTGACTCGTTCTCCCGGGCCACTGTTCCTCTCCATCTCTCACTATGCAGCCCTCCCTCCCTCCCTCCTTCATTCCTACTTCATGATGTCGCTCTACCCCTGCTCCCTTGTTCCGTCTCGCTCTCTCTCTCTCTCCTCCCCAGTGTCTCCCCCCCCTGCCTGCAACATTTATTTATAGAGGGCAGCTGTCAGCACAGTGCATCCCCTCTTCTCTCCCCGCCCACAGCACCCTCACGTGGTTCTCCGTCACTATGAAGCCACTATGACTATGGGTCATATGGGTTTATCATCACCCCCTGCATCACGAACGAGCATGCAAACACACGCACAAGCATGCGCAAACACACACCCGGCAGAGGGTAAAGCACACCTTTGGGTTGATAGGGCTTCTACAAACACACCGGTCTCAGCTCTGGAGCCCATATCTTATTCATTAATCACTATTATGCTGTACAGCTTCTGCACTGCTGCTACTGCTGCAATGTCCTCTACTGCCGCCAGCCTTCCCACGTCTAATACTGTGCTGTCTCCTGAGCCGACCCAAGCCCCCGAGCTTTTCCTCAACCGGCGGTGCGATAGAGAAAGAGAGCAGGAGAGAGAGAGAGAGAGGAAGATGGAGTGAGAGCTGTTCCTTATGAAATGGTCTGCATTTCTATACCGCTAATGGGGCAGTTGCTCAGGAAGTGGAACCAAACGGTTCCCAGTCCTATCCAGTGGCGAAGTGTCCGGGGAGGCCAGGGAGGCGGCCGCCTCCGGGCCCGCGACCCAGGAGGGCCCGGGCCGTCAGATAATAAATCGGTAAAATCAGGCAAAAATAAGAATTAAACAACATAACCCTAACCTAACCCTACCCTAACCCTAAAACCGAAATAAAGTGACAAAAATCCCCCCAAAAAGTGACCGAATCCGCCGAAAACCCTCAAAATTTTGCATGTGCGTGCGTGCGTGCATGCGTGCATGCGCAGGGGGGGCCTGATCACTGTGCTGTGCCTCCCGGCCCGGCTTTGAGTTGTTCCGCCACTGGTCCTATCCCCAGCTCCTCCTGGTAGCGTGTTTGAAGTGTCCTTGAGATATACACTGAACCCCTAACCTGCTCCCGATGAGCAGGTTGGTACTTTGCATGGTTGCCTTCGCCATCGGTGTGCGAATGTGTGAATGTAACACACATTCATGTGCTTTGGAGTAAGGTTAACATTTACCATAGTCAAGCAGGTTCGTGCTCTGTGCAACCATAAAGCATCTACAATGAATCTACAATGTCTACAATGAATAAGCTGCTGTTGTGTTTGAGTTGAGAATGTTGAATGTCACCAGCGCTAATATAGGCAACAGTGCTATGCCTTCTCTCACCCAACACCCACTCTGTGTAACACTGCTTTATCACCCCAGTCACACTGTACTACTGTATTATATCACTCGATATCAACTAAACGTCCGAAGATCCAAAGGTTTGTTCGTTATATTGACTTTTGGATGTTAATTAAAGGGTTCGGATGTTCGCTTATTAATTGTATTTATTTATTTTCTGGCTCGTGACTCTCGCATGACTCCTCGTTCTGCACTTCTCTAGCCGAGAGGATACGGAAATGGTCTGTGTGCGTGCTTGTATGTGCGTTGTGCAAATGACCAGATAAATACTGGATCCATGCTGGATCTGAGCACACTGCACAGAGCAGTAAAATAGATGGCTATCCACAGATACTGCAGGACGATCGACGCAAGTTAAAGTTTAATGTTGAGGATATACTGTATAGCCTATCCTGGAGTGGTTGGCAGATTCAGTCAAAGGAGTACAGAGGTTGAATAACTGAACTTTATACTATGCTAGTTATCTTAGCATCACTAACAGTGTTGCTAACGACAGGGCAGAGCTCTGCATAAAGCGGTGAACATTAACAAATGACGTTTAAGAAACATGGCCTGTCATCACAGACCTGATCCACAGAGACAGGCCACGTAACATTGTACGTTTAGTTTACCTCTCAATTCCTTTGCTACACTGGGCACGTGACAGATACGCTCCGCTCACGGAGCCGCTGCCGCAACGGTACGCTGGCATCGTAATGGCACGACGTCACCCGCACACCAAATGAATAAATAAATGAAGGTTCGAAGGTTCTTTAAAAAATTCCACCAAACGATTGAACCCTAAAAAATGGCTTTGGGTCCAGCCCTGTCTCACTGTTGTATCACCCTACCTGGTCACACCGTACTATCACCCAGCACCCACTTTGTCACACAAATATCCTTATAATCCTTATACCTTTATCAGAGGTGGAAAACGTACTAAAATTTTTTACTTAAGTAAAAGTATCAGTACTGTAATGTAGAAATACTCTGTTACAAGTAAAAGTCAGGAATTCTGAATTAACTTGAGTAAAAGTACAAAAGTATTGGTATCAAAATATACTTAACGTACCAAAGTAGAAAGTACTCATTATGTAGAATGTCCCATTTCACAAGTTTTCAAATGTATAAACATCTTTTGAAAATAGCTGATCTACAAGCTCACAATGCGACGCATTGTGAGCTTGTAGACCTGCTATTTTCAAATGGCCGAAATGTATATAGGGCTGAAGTGGGTAATGTATCTTCTGTAATAATAATCCAAATCTACAAAGTAACTAGTAACTAAAGTTTTCACATAATTGTAGTAGAGTAAAAGTAAAATATGTTCCTCTGAGATGTAGTGGAGTAGAAGTAAACGTACTGAAAACTGGAAATACTCCAATAAAGTCAAAATACCTCAAAATTGTACTTCAGTATAGTACTTGTTGAGTACATGTACTTAATTACTACACCACTGGTCTTTATGCTCTGTGTCTTAATGTCTTAATGCTTAAATGTTTAGTGTAAAGCACTTTGAATTGCCCTGTTGTTAAAATGTGCTAACCTACCCTACCTACTGTACTGTCACACTGTACTCTATCACCCAGTATCCACTGCATGTGTCACACTGCATGTATCACTCTACTGTCACACTGTAATATACCACCTAGCACCCACTGTGTCACACTGCTGTATGACCCTACCTGCTGTCACACTGTAATATACCACCTAGCACCCACTGTGTCACACTGCATGTATCACTCTACTGTCACACTGCAATATACCACCTAGCACCCACTGTGTCACACTGCATGTATCACTCTACTGTCACACTGCAATATACCACCTAGCACCCACTGTGTCACACTGCTGTATGACCCTACTGTACCTGCTGTCACACTGTAATATACCACCTAGCACCAGGGGTGCACTGGTCGCTTTACCAAGGCGTTCCACCAGTTTGTTTTATGCAGGATCACGTGCACTGACAATCGTGCACTTGCGTGCCGTGAGCATGCGTTCCTATACTATGGTCACACACTGCTACTACTGTAATAGCTTACCCAATATCGCTGTTGACGCCTAGCAGGCAGATTAGTTGTTGTATAGGGTAGGTACTTAGGAAAACAATAGCCAGCAGTAGGCACTTAACACACCATCAGATGCGCAACCCAACCCCTCTTTAGAATGCGTAGTTAAGTTAAAGCCAACCCAACCCGTCAGTAGAATGCGTTGCTGCCAGGGCAACGGAGTTATTTTCTCCTCTTTGTTGTCTGTGTGTTCATGGGAATAATTCATAAACTGTATAACCTGTCAAAAACAGAAACGATCCTTATGTGCTGAAACGTCTCTTTCAACATTTCTTGAAAAGGCCTGGTCCATGAGGAGGAGGGCCATTTACATGGTATTGTCTTATTTGTTCTTCTTTTGTTCATGTATGTACTGTACACATGTTTATTTATGTGGTACAGTATGTTATAATGCAGTACGCAATACGAACAGGAAGGATTGTTAATGTCAGTTGTTTTCTTTTTGTGTAATGTGTCATATAATCCCATATGGGATGGGCAAAAATGGTGGCATGACACGAAAATTAAAATGTCATTCATTCTTTCATACAACTGAACATACTAGAAAAACTTGTCCATGCATTCATCCATCAAGCACAAAAATCCATCAGCACAATCCATCACCACGACTGCTGTTGATTCAGAACGCTGCTGCTCGACTCCTTACTAATACCAAGAAAGTGGAGCATATCACTCCAGTTCTTAAATCCTTACACTGGCTCCCTGTGTGTCAAAGAATTGATTTCAAATTACTACTGTTGGTCTATAAAGCTTAATGGAAAATGTGTTTTGGGGCAAAATACATTTCTGATCTTGTAAGATATCATGAACCATCCAGACCTCTCAGGTCATCTGGGAAAGGTCTGCTTTCTGTTCCTACAACCACTAATAAACGTAGGGAAGCAGCATTTAGTTAAACTTTTTATGCACCACATATCTGGAACAAACTCCCAGAAAACTGCAGGTCTGCTGCCATTCTTATTTCTTTTAAAA